>NC_079473.1:7948364-8266441 GCF_026250575.1 Diorhabda carinulata
TGCACTCCATCTAGGGGTGATCCACTAAGTTTTTTAAGAAACGGTCTTGCACAGAGTTAGTAGAGGCAATTTGAAGATAATTCATGCAAAAAACTGAAAATCGCTTTATTTTGAGTTAGACCAGTCTTGAAATGGACAAGCGATATGTTAATAATCATGTCGAAGCTGCGATCAAAGCACTGCTACTAAAAGATATAAAAACGGAACTCGAAGAGCTCCATAATAAAAGCATCTCATTGTTCCCCATATGGGATTTTACGATGTGTCCAGTATAGGCCCAGACTTGGACCAAGTGTCCTAAACTTGGTGGGACTGTGATTTAAACCCGGTTGGGATAACGTATAACTATCATTTATGTATCCCAATAAAGTTGGGATAAAGTATAACCATCATTTATGTATCCCAATAAAGTTGGGCTAGAGTAAAACTATCATTTGTGTATCCCCAGAAAGTTGAGCTAACGTATAACTATCATTTATGTATCCTAATAAAGTTGAGCTAAAGTATAACTATCCCAATAAAGTTGGGCTAAAGTATAACTATCATTTATGTATCCCCAGGAAGTTGGGCTAAAGTATTACTATTATTTATGTATCCCAATAAAGTTAAGTTAAGGCTAACGTTTTTAATAAAGTTTTTTTTGAGAGTTATTCACTACCATATTATACCATAAATTTGAAAAACTGTCTAGCTATTTAAGGTTATGGAAAATAAAATTACGGTTAAAATAATAATTATATATATTTATAGATACTTTTAAAAAAATCAAGGCAACGTGTGAAATATGTAGGTATAACATTTAGTAGTTAACTAAGTGAACGAAGATTTTAATGTATGAATGCTATGCAATTGATAAACAAAAGTATTATTTATATAATATGATATTAAAATAAAGTATTTAAAATTCAAATAGAAATGTTAGTTTGAAAAAAGCATTTAAAATTCAATTCAAATTTGCCACTAAATGCCTTTTAGTGTTGTGTATGGTGTGATTCAGGCTTACAATTTGTCTCTCGTGCACTATGCACGTGATTACTCTCTGTAATCAGCGGCCATACTACAGATCGTGTCAAAACACACCACAAAAATGAACGATCCTTATATATTGAATCTGAATGTAAGAAAAAAGACTTGGACCAAATAATATCTCTCGTGTTTCATAAAAATCTGTTCAATTAGGAAAACTATCAACGGATTTTCCTCCTAAAAGCTTTACAGCCTTCATGTTCTGTCATATTTATTACTTTAATCCGCGTTGAAAGTATTTATATAACGAAAATCCGGTAGGATGTCTTTTTCGTGTTTACGTTTTGTCATTTTGCAACGAATTTATGAATACTTTTCCGTGATTTTTTTAAATAAAATTTTTACCACAATTTCGTTCTACTTTTTATACCCTAATATGATGACAAATATAAACCCCATCAATTAGCTATTAGAGCAATGAACGTTATCAAATTTATGTTTTCAATATGAAGATTGATTATTTTTGTTTTCCTGTGTAAATGCGAAATTAACTAAATTCTACAACAACACGCACCATATTGATTTCAAATTAAAATGGTTTATCATAAAAATCATGGTGTATAGAGACAAGTGTTAAAAATAATACTTTTCTGGTTTGTGTTTAATAATATAGGTATTAGTTTTTTTACTTTCTGGCCTACTGTTAAGATATATGAAAATAAAAAAAAAAAAAAAGAAGTCAGTTAGTGAGAATCATAGAGAATTATCGAGAATTATTCATCATTAAGGTTAAGATGATATATTAACAAGATTTGTATTGTACATGGAGTTGATAAATAAAAAGTGTATAAGAAGAAAGAGTATAAGTTAATTATTTAAAAAACAACAGGTTATGGGCCCAGGTGATTCTGTGGATAATTAAAATATAAAGAAAATGGCTAATTCACAAATAAAAAATATTTATAACATAGAACTATTGAATGGTGAAAATTATTACTCATGGAAATTTAGAGTGAAAATATTACTAGAAGAAAAAGATGTGGCAGAATGGATAGAAAAAGAATTTGTGGAATCAGATTATACAGTGGAAAAAGACAAAAAGGAAGCTATGAAAAAAGATAAGTTATGTAAGTCATTGATAATACAATGTTTGGATGATAAGCAATTAGAATTTGTAACGGAGAAAAATACAGCCTATGGTATGTGGCAAGCTTTAGGAGATATTTATGAAAAAAAAGGATTACCCGGGCAAATGATGCTAAGAAGAATGTTAATGTCATTAAAATTAAAAGAGAATGAAGATTTGGAAGGTTATTTGACAGAATTTGATGATCTTGTTAGGAAGATAAGAGCTACAGGAGCTGTTATGAGTGATGAGGACATTGTATGTATGTTAATGATGGGGATGCCTCCAAGTTTTGAAACAGTTATAACAATATTAGAGAATATGGATCCTAAAGTGTTAACAATAGATTTCGTCAAAAGAAAATTTAGAAGTGAAGTAGAAAGAAGAAAAGCATTAAAATCTGAACAATCAACTTATGAACAAAAATCAGCAGTATTTAATACTACAAATACTAGAAAAATAGTGTGTTTCCGGTGTCATAAGGAAGGACATATGCAAAAAGACTGTAAAGAAAGTGTACCAGGGCAATCAAATTCAAGAGTTGTGCAAGGTGGTTTTACAAGAGGTAGTTTCAGAGGAAATTATAGAGGTGGTTATAGTAGAGGAGGTTTTCGAGGATATGCAACTCCAAGTAGAGGTTTCACTCGAGGTAGAAGTTATCATACAAACTACAGAAATCAGGGAAATCATGTAGAGGTGAACAAGAAACAAAGTTCCGAAGATCAGGAAGAGCAAGATGGAATATGTTTTTTGATGAATGGTAATGAAAGTAAGATTGTAAGTAACGATAATATCTCATTCTATATAGATTCAGGCTGTACAGATCATTTAGTAAATAATAACAAATATTTTTATGAATATTTAGAATTAAAAACACTAATTAACATAGCAGTAGCAAAGAATAATGAATATTTGAGGGCAATAGGTATTGGAAATATTAAAGTTTTGAGTAAAATAAATGGAAAGATCATTGAATGCATAATAAAAAATGTTTTTTACGTTCCAAATTTAAGGAAGAATTTATTATCAGTAAAAAGATTAGAAATGTCTAATGTATCTGTAGTTTTTGAGGGTGGTCAGGTTAGTTTATATAATGAAAATAAATTGATAGGAGTAGGATTTAGAAACAGGCTTTATGAGATTATTTTTGAGTATAAGATAGAAAATCGATGTTTTATGATTGAAAATGATGACAATGAATCAATGATGTGGCATAAAAGATTAGGGCATATGTGTAATGCAAATTTAAAGTTATTAGTTGATAAAAGAATGGTAAAAGATTTGGAAAATGTAAATGTAAATAAAATTGATTTTTGTGAAGCCTGTGTAAAAGGTAAAATGACAAAACTTAGATTTGAAACAAGATCACATGCAAAAAGATTATTAGAGATTGTTCATACTGATGTTGTTGGACCAATAACGCCACTAAGTCACGATGGGGGTAAATATTTTGTTACATTTGTGGATGATTTTTCTAATTTTTGTACAGTGTATATCATAAAAGGTAAAGATGAGGTGTTTAAGTGTTTTGAAGAATATGTAAATATGGTACAATCAAAATTTAACATAAAATTGGCAGTGCTAAGATGTGACAATGGAGGGGAGTATATTTCCAAAGATATAAAAGATTTATGTAAATCAAATGGAACTGTTTTAGATTATACAATACCATATACGCCACAGCAGAATGGTAAGGCTGAGAGGTTTAATAGAAGTTTGTTGGAAAAGGCAAGAACAATGATAGAAGAAGCCAACCTGCCAAAAACATTTTGGAATGAGAGCATTAGAGTAGCTGCTTATATTTTAAATCGTAGCCCTAGCAAACATTTAGAAAATGTTACACCAGCAGAATTGTGGTATGGTAAAAAACCTGATATAAAAAATATTAAGATATTTGGATGTACAGCATATGCTCATATACAAAAACAATTTAGAGAAAAGTTTGATCCAGTTTCTGAAAAAATGATTTTTATAGGATATACAAATACAGGTTACAGATTGTGGAGTATAAAAGGAAAAAGGGTGATAGTAGCACGAGATGTTATATTTAATGAAACTGATTTTATTTATAAAATAAAAAAAGCAAGTATTGAAATAAATAATAGAGAACAAAACAGTTTAGAAGAAGAACAAATAGATAAAGAAGAAGAAAACGTTGAAATAGAATCCGAAGAAGATGAGAGTAATGATGAAGCTCATAAAAGAAAAAATTTTGAAAGAATAAAAAGGAAAGTCAAAATTCCAGAAAAATATAATGATTATGAATTATATATGGCATTTGATGCAGTATCATTTGTAGAAAAAGTACCAGAGACAGTGGAGGAAATAGATAATAGAAGTGACAAAAATATGTGGATACAGGCTATGAAAAGGGAAATTGATTCAATTGAGAAAAATGAGACATGGAATGAAGTAGAGAAACCGGAAAAAGCAGAAATTTTGACAGCTAAATGGGTATTTGCTAAGAAACCATTAGAAACAATAATGGAAGACAGATACAAAGCGAGATTAGTTGTACGAGGATGTGGACAGAGAAATACTTATGATTATGATGATATATATTCACCTGTGGCAAAAATGACAACAATAAGGACTCTTCTAACAGTGAGCAATCAATATGGATATTATATAAAACAACTTGATGTGAAAACGGCATTTCTAAATGGAGATTTAAAAGAAGAAATATATGTTTATGCGCCAGAGAGGGTAAATTGTAAACCAGAATGTGTTTTAAAATTGAATAAAGCTCTTTATGGCTTAAAACAAGCTGCAAAATGCTGGAACATAAAAATAAATACATATTTATTAAATTTAGGTTTTACAAGATCAGAAACTGATTATTGTCTATATACAAAAGTTGATGAAGATAAACAAATTATGTATTTATTACTCTATGTGGATGATATCATATTAGCAGGGCAAAAATTAAATAAAATTGAAATTTGTAAAAATGATTTAATGAGATGTTTTGATATAAAAGATAAAGGAGATTTAAAGAATTTTCTAGGACTTGGAGTAAATTATATTAAAGAAGAAGGAATCTTGGAATTAAGTCAAAGAAGATATTTACTTGGAATATTAGAAAGATTTAATTTTAATAATTGCAATCCCACAGCAACACCTATAGATCCAAAGTTTAATATTTTTGAAAATAAAGATGATGAATGCACACTACCAGTAAGACAATTAATTGGATGTTTAATGTATCTGATGCTTGGAACAAGACCAGATATCAGTTACTCAGTAAATTATTTAAGTAGATTTCAAGATAAAAATAATAGTTTGGTGTGGACAGGATTAAAAAGAATTTTAAGATATTTAAAAGGAACAGTTGATATGCATTTAAAATTTGAAAGAAAAAATAATGAAAGTTTGTTTGAGTGTTATGTGGATTCTGATTGGGGAAGTGAAGTGGTAGATAGAAAATCAGTGTCAGGATATTTAATTAAATTATTTGGTAATATAGTGATGTGGGTAACAAGAAAACAAAATTGTGTGACTCTTTCAAGCTCAGAAGCTGAGTTAGTGGCATTATGTTCCGTAGTACAAGATTGCTTATGGTTTAAGAAATTATTGTTTGATATGAAAGTCAATATTCAAAATTTTAAAATATATGAGGACAATCAAGGATGTATAGCTTTGATAAAAAATCCCGAAAATAACAAACGTGTAAAACATATAGATATAAAATACAACTTTGTGTGTGACATTTTAAATACAAAGAAAATGGAATTAACTTTTATTGGAACTAAAAATCAAGTAGCAGACATTTTAACAAAGGGGCTCCACAAAAGACAGTTTTATAAGAATAGAGATTATTTAAATTTATGTTAAGATATTTTGTTTATTATTAATGTTAATAAAAGAAAAATCACAATATAATATTTGAAATTTCATAGAAAAGTATTAAGAGAGGGTGTTAAAAATAATACTTTTCTGGTTTGTGTTTAATAATATAGGTATTATTTTTTTCACTTTCTGGCCTACTGTTAAGATATATGAAAATAAAAAAAAAAAAAAAGAAGAAGTCAGTTAGTGAGAATCATAGAGAATTATCGAGAATTATTCATCATTAAGGTTAAGATGATATATTAACAAGATTTGTATTGTACATGGAGTTGATAAATAAAAAGTGTATAAGAAGAAAGAGTATAAGTTAATTATTTAAAAAACAACAACAAGCTGTGTTCTCGCGCACGACCAATGAAAAATCCTTCCAAAACGCCACCTTATTGGAAATGCAGCCAATCACAAGACTGCGCGGATTTAGATGTTGGATGCTATGATGACACAATTACATTAATTTATTGTTTGTTTGTTTTTTTTTTTCACGTCAATCAATGTTTGATTTAAGAAAATATAAAATTTGAGTTTGAGCTAAATAATTTAAAATAATATAACTGTCTAGGTTATTATTTTCAAAACAACAATATTATGATTGCATGGCAATATGGCGGTGTTTCGGAAGTGCGTAGAACAGGTCGAAAATTGTTATACATATAAAATATAGTTTTTCTATTTTCTTCTACTGATTAATAGACGGCGCTAGTCGAATTAACATCACGATATTCAAAGGAGATATAATGCAATATACGACGAGTTATTAGCCAGGAAAGTAGTTGGTTTCTTTCATGAAAAACGTCTGAATACATTTTAACGTTAAACTGATACAAAATTACGAAGTTAATGATAAAAATGGACGAACCAAATAACTGTAATTGTCAAATTGAAGGAAAGATATTAAAACATTATATAAAACGATGTACAAATTGTAAACATTCTTTTGTTCCTGTAGATGACCGGCACCCAGATCGTCCTGTGACTGTTTCAACTCCGGAAACAATCAATCAAAATGTACGTGCAGATCGTCGGATGAACATCTTTATGGTGTTATAAATAAAGAAACAAAAATCTGACTCCTGATCAAAAGCGCTGGCGTCAACGGGTCTTCTCAGATTTCCTTGAGAGCTTAGAAAAACTATCTGCTTTGAAAGGGATCCGATTTGAGTCGATGGCAAATCAAAAAATAACAAAACTCCTAAAGGTACTTACTGAAGAAGACTTGGTAAATGAAAAAAAAAAAAAAAAAACGTATAGAGAGGAGTGTGGCGAAGAGATAAAACACCCAAATTAGAACTGAAGACTTAGACAGAGTTGCTGTGAAACGATTTTTGTATTTGTCAATTTCTTCGGCAATAGATGTACTATAAACAATTGTAATATTAATTGATAGTGTACTGAATAATGACAAAAAATTCATAAATTCCGATGATTTTTAGGTATCTATTATAAAACGAATTCACCTCGTATATATTATTACTCATCGGGTTTTAAATTTAAGTACGACTCATCAATTTGATGTTTGATGATGATCAATTCAAAAACGTTTTTGTGAGAACAAAAATTATGAAACACAAAAATTTTAATTTAATAAACTTTGGTCTTATATCTAGTCACTTATTTCATCAATTCCGTATTTCTAAAGCGCTCGTTGCCAAATTTCAAAATTCCAAAGTATCTGTTACGAAAATTTTGCACTTCTGAAGTACCAGTTGCTAATAATCACATTTGTAAAGTGCTTGTTGCCACAATTCACAATCATTTACTTTACGTAAATATCTTTTGCCACAACGTACTGTTTTTAAAGTGTTCAAAGCCACAATTTACGATTCTAAAATATCTGTTGTCCCAATTCACTATTTCTGGAATGAGTGAGTCTTTTGTAATACTCTCATTATTCCGGATTTGTATCAGGAGTGAGTGAAATATTGCTGTTGAAAGACATGTATGTGACTGTATTAGCTCTGCTGGAATACCGCTATTGATTTCTTCTAATTACTTCTTCCGTGATATATAGTGTTAGCTATTCTATACTTTACTTGATTTTCTATTAAAGTTAAATCATCAGCATATGTTATTATTTGTTTTGATTCATTAACGGTACTTCCATTAAACAATAACTCTGAGGGTCCTTCAACTTATCTTACTCTTCTTCAATTTCTTGTTTCTTAGACCTTTTGATATATTAATATATCTGAATGTTGTTGATTTTAGGTCTATTCTGTTTCAAAATTATAATTTATATCAATAGAAATAAGCAGATTGTCAGTGTCAATATCATATTTTGATAGACTGAAAGAGAAGTCGAAACGTCAACATCTATCTTTCTTTGAAAAACTATCAAAAAAAAACTAATTTTGAAACAGAAGAAACCTAAAATCAAAAACATTTGGATCCATTTATATATATATATATATATATATATATATATATATATATATATATATATATATATATATATATATATATATAAAGGCATTTTCTATCAATTCAGGTAATAAAAAAATATCCTGGTCTTTCTTTATTAGAATCTCGGACATGACCAATAAAAATTAATATTGGTCGCAAATTATTGCTAGAAACTAAATTCGGACCATTTCGACGAAATTCCGAGATGCATGATTTGCGGAATTTATCAATGCAAAGGTGAAAACAATGTAACGGATTATTGAGATGATTACTGAGCAGTTATTTTTCCTTTCATTCTCGCTCAACCATAATAGCTATGAAAGTTGAATTGGCACCCAAATTTTATGTACAACAGATGTTCTTCTTTATTTATCGAGAACAGATATTAATACATATTACCATAATGCAGGTGCTACAGCTGAATTTGTTCTAATTTTTAATGATTTATTTGATATTTGTAAATCTCGTAATATATATATATATATATATATATATATATATATATATATATATATAATAAATATTTTAAAAACCACTTAGCTCAAGAACCAAATATATAATTGCATCAATTTATTATTTTTAAAACTACCTTAAAACATATATTTCAAAATATTTGTAGTAATGTGAAGAGCCATGATGGGGAGAATTATGCTGAAAAGAAGTAAGAATGCTTATCGTTTGAAACGTATATGAGCATGATTTCTCTCTGAATCTTGAAGGTACAATCATACATAATTTCGAATAATGATCTTAAATCTGAATGGATATAATTATGGAGTAAACGGTTGATTGGATTGCATAGTGACAAATTGAAAAGTGTCGAATAAGCATTAAGAAAACGAATGACAACATCAATAGTGACAATTCCAAATCAGATAATACTTCGAATTGCTAATGAAGATGATGATAGAAAACAAAAGGGGAAAAGTGATGGTTATTTCATAAAATACGTGAGAACAATTTGTGTGCTGCATTTACTACTACTACCATCACACTCGCTATTACACTGTATGACGACTGTTTCGATGTTCTGTAGTTTTTATGTGTTTTGTACAAAACAAAGATATTACCGCGTACAATTTGATTTCAGATGATCGAATTAGTGATTCACTAAAGGCATTGAAAAAAATATGCAATTTGATCCATTTGGTCGAAAGATACAAAAAACTACAGGAAGAGGTGATTCATGAGATATCAACTGTTTGTTGTTATTTGTTATTTGTTATTTGTAATAACTGCAAATCATCAATGGATTATTTCTTGAAGGAAATACTAGCTATCATTACTCAGACTGAATTAGAACAACTTCCAAATTCAGTGGTAAGTTCAATAATTACTCATCTTGTACTGGATATTGTGAACAATTTGAAATTTTTGTATCTCTTAGATAAACCCCAACAAATTGGTATTGTGTGTTACATATTACACAATTTGATTTGAACTATACGACGATGTATTGATAACTTGGTAGCCTAGACTAGTTCCACGCATAAATAAAATATTGCGTTACCATAGCAACGAACAATAACTTATTAAATGTGTTAGTGTTAAGTTTTACGTCAAACACTTAACACCAGAGTTATGCAATAAATTGAAAGAAAAAATATGTTCACCGAAATTGTGAAAATCGAAAAATTGGATTATCGAGCCAAGTTCATCTACGATTTTTTTCTCGGGATTCTTGTCTTAATAAATACATCAAAAACAATTTGAGATAATTCCATAGAAACTCTATGTTTAGATCTGTGGCTTGGTTCTAAAAGGGCCAATATGAATTTTTTCAAATTTTGTGTTATTTTATCAAAAGTTTCCAATTAGTAAAGCTTTAATTCTACAATGGCCAATGTCTAATAACAAACTAAAATTAGTTGTATTTCCATTATAATGTCAGCCAAAGTCATTGCTAGTGGTTTCTGATTTATTTCTAAAAGGTCCTATGTTGACATTGGCCCTTTTAGCATTCATACAGATGTTACTTTTTCGAGCTTGAACATGTCTATCCCCTCTTCATACCAACAAGGAACTTTGTCTGACACATTTATTTAATTTTTATCTTAACACGCGGTTTTCAAGGCATTTAGTTCAATATGTCTCATTCTCGAGTTTACAAAATATTAGAACTGTGTCGCAAATCAAGTGTTTCAAAAGGTAAGTAATATTATTAATGCTATAATGTTATAATAAATAGAAAAAATGCTTTTAAAGTCAAACAGAATACTCCTTTAATTCCTTAAAAGTATACAATTGACACTACAAAACATGATAAATTATCAATTTTCTAGATCCTGTTGCTAGTACTAGCAGAAGTCAGATCGAAAGCAATGAAGCGAATCACAATAACAACATCATTGCATGTGAACAAGGTAAATTTTTCGAGTTTTCTATGTCACTTGTTTTAAACATTATGTTTTTTGAAGCATTATGTTCTCAAGAACTGTTCACGAAAACATCTTTTTTTTTCTTCTTTTGTTTAGTAGAAAGTGATTTGGATTATAATAATAGTTTTCAACCTATGATTGAAGAGGTACCTGCTGAAACCCACAATAATAATGATAATATCACTATCATTGTACAAGGTAAATTTCAACAGTTATCTTTTCAGATTTTAACAAAACTGAAAGCATGTAAATTAATGTTCCCAACAATTACTCACAAATCATATTTTTTTTAGATGAATTAAATTCAAACTTCCCTAGAAGTTTTCAATATACAAATGAAGAGTTACCTTCTGAAAGTTCAGATATCGCTGATTTACTTGCTGAAAGTTCAAATGATTATGTGCCTTCTTCTGAGAGTAGTAGTGAAGGTGAACAACAAACACCTGCTAAAATTTTAAAGAATAGGGGAAGAAAACGAAGGGATGAAGTGGAAGCATCCAGGAAGCGTAAAATAAATCCTAGTAACTGGAAAAAAAATGTGAGCAAACAACGAAAATTGCAAGGTAAGGAGTATGTTACCTTGAAAGGAAAATTAATAAGAGCTAAACGCATGAAGCCCCCATGTAATTGTAGAAAGAAATGCTTTGATCTTATGAGTAATGAGGAGAGAGAAATTATTTTTAAACATTTTTATCAATTATCTTACGATGGACAATCACAATTTATTTCGGATTTTGTTGAAGAAAAAGAAAAAGCTACACAAAGTCTACGAAGGAATGACAAAAAAGAAAGTAGGCGTCAATATTCTCGGAGATATTTTTTAAATAAAGGTAATATTAGGCTAGAAGTATGCCAAGAAATGTTTAGCAACACTTTAGATAAAACAATTAAAAGAATTAGAGTGTGTATTGAGAAAAAAAGAGCTAGTGAAGCAGGTATGTGTGCTTCAGATAAACGGGGAAAACATGGAAAACAGCCCGTAATCCCAGAAAAAGAGAAAGATTTTATTAGAAGACATATAAACCAATTCCCATCCTATGAAAGTCATTATTCAAGGTCTAATTCTCAGAAAAAATATTTGCCATCTCATTTATCAATTTCACAAATGTACAGGTTATACAAGGAAGAGTGTGTCATAAACAACGTCAGCCCGCAAAAAGAATCTATGTATCGTAAAATTTTTGTCGAAGAATTTAATCTTTCATTTCATAAACCAAAAAACGATACATGTGGAAAATGTGACAAATTCGAAATGTTGATTAAAACAGAGGCAAATGAGAGTAACAAAAATATAATAATTATTGAAAGAGATAGTCATATGCTTTTGGCAAAAAATGTCTCCCAACCCCACTTTTATCAAGCGGAATATCGTTTTATAAAAGGCAACTGTGGACACTGAATCTCACTTTATACATCACTAGTAGGAACCAAAACCCAGCAGCATTTTGCTATCTATGGGATGAGACAATCGCAGCTAGAGAAGGTCGAGAAATTGCATCATGTCTATACGCGTTTTTAAAGCAAATCCCAGTCGACATTGAAGAAGTCAATATTTTCAGTGATTCGTGTCCAGGACAAAATCGAAATATTTTTGTTGCTTTGATGTTTTTATTCTTAACTAAAGAATTATCTAGCAAAGGTAGGAAAATAGTAATCAATCACAAGTTTCTCGAAGCAGGGCACACCCACATGGAGGCAGACTCAGTGCATGCATTGATAGAGAAGACAAGGAAAAGAACAAATGCTCTCATTGAACTTCCTCGTGACTGGGCAAATTTAATTAGAATGATTCCAAGAAAACCACCAATCATCGTACATGAAATGCAACAAGATAGATTTCTAAACTTTAAAGAACTTCTCGGAACTGTATTTGTACAAAAAAAAGTTAATACTGTCGGGGAGCCAGTTAAGTGGACCAAAATCAAATGGATGCAATATCGATGGAATAAACCAAATGAAATCCAGTACAAAATTTCTTTTGGAAATGACGAGCAATTTAAAACAATAAGCTTAGTGAAAAAAGATACGAGACATTCTACCAACATCGATTATTATTTCAACTTACGACCCATATCAAACAAGCCATTACCATTGAGTAATGAAAAACTTAAAGACTTGAAAGACTTAATGCAGTACATTCAGCCAAATAGTCACATATTTTATAATGCATTACTGGATAAATTGACGAGTTCATCAGATGTTGTAGATACATTTTCAGATTATGATGAAGATGAATAAGAAAATTATAAAAAAAAATATCTTTAATAATCCCAAAAATGTACTTTGAACTGTACTTTGTGTAAATGTTCTTTATGTGAATAA
This sequence comes from Diorhabda carinulata, assembly GCF_026250575.1. Classification (NCBI taxonomy): domain Eukaryota; kingdom Metazoa; phylum Arthropoda; class Insecta; order Coleoptera; family Chrysomelidae; genus Diorhabda; species Diorhabda carinulata. The sequence continues at coordinate 7,961,406 of NC_079473.1, forward strand.
AATTGTTGAAATCAGATGTTTTTTCCCCTTCTAACTGCCTTATGGATCCTCATTAAGTGAACCAATGTCACTTTAAGATGCAGTAGCTTTAAATCCAAAAAGGGCCAATGTCATAATATTTACATAAAATAGTAACTTGTTAAAAAATTCCATATGATAAAATATTGTTTCTTTACATTAACAATAAGCAAATAAAAAAATAATAGTGGGAATCTTAGTATAAGAAAGTTAAATCATTCTAAAAAATCTCAAATATCTTTCAACGCCTTTTTCTCAGGACTAGCATTTTTGACTTTGGCCCTCTTAGAACCAAGCCACAGAGATGGATGTTTAAATGAGTGAATGAGTTTTCATTCAGTGTCTTAGTTCTGTCTGAGAAACTTGGAATAACTTTACCTTCAACTCCAAGTAGAGTACATGGATATGCACATAACTTCTCAACTCGGATACAGAAATTCAGGAAAAACGAGTCAATATTTGTCCATATTTTTATCCACTACATGTGTTCAGTAAAAACTGTAAATCGTCTGCTCCCGATTTTTCCAAGTTGGTTTTCACATTTTCCCAGTCGAAATTTCGACAATTTACTATCACCCTTCTATTATGATCAATATTAATTTTAGAACATACATGTATAATACAACAACCAAATTTTTTTAGTTTAAGTAATTCTTCGCTCACTGCTGTTTTTGAGAGTCTCCAAAAATTTTCTATCTAGTTTTTTTACGATAAGCAATAATATTCTCCCCTAATTGTGACGGGAAAAAATATTGAGAATCTTTCATTTGTGCATCGAGATTACGCGAAAAAAATTGCTATTTTCGGCTTGACAGTCAAAGAATAAATTTACGTCATATTTATGAAATTTCTGTGCCAAATGGAATTGACGAAAAGGGACACAAAAATGATTGGCAATGCGGTCAACGTGTTAATCATGGAATTACTCATATTTATGACGCTTTAACACGATATAATTGAATTTTTATTTGGAAATTTAAGGAAAAGGCACGAAAATGATAAAATTTGGCATAAAAAATGATTTGCATGAAAATAATGGAAAAATAGGATTTTGAAACAAACTTTATTTGAGAAAATTAACAAATTTTTATCAAAAATTTGAACGGAAATTTGGATTCCGACAGAAAATTTTTTTAAAAATAGAAAACAAAATCGGGATAGTGAATCGAATAATAGAGGTAAAAAATTATTTAATTACAATAAATATATGTAAAAACTTATGGTATACATGTTGATTGGTGGATTGTACAATGAATCGACACTGAGGACATACAGACAGCTGCCGAAAATTTGTTGAATGAACATATCACAAAAGTAAAAGTCCTTGAAAAATACTATGAAGATAAGAAGAATATTCACATTGAGAAATCCAAGATATGTACTACTACTATTACCACACTCACTATTACACTGTCTGACGCCTGTTTCGATGTTCTTCGTTAGTCTCTATGTATTTTGTACAAAACAAAAATATATTACCGAGTATAATTGGATTTAAGATCGTCAATTGATTGAATTAGTAAACTCACTAAAGGCATTGAACAAAATATGTAATTTGATCCATTTGGACTATTTCTTGAAAGAAAGTCTATCATTACTCAGATTGAATTAGTACAACTTCCAAATTCAGTGGTAAGTTCATTAATTACTCAACATGTACTGGATACAGTGGACAATTTAAATTTTGGTATCTCTTAAATAAATCCCAACAAATCATGTGTTTTTATATGAAGCCCCGTAGTGATGAAAAAGCTACTTTCGAGTAGATAAACTCAAATATTTGAGATTCCTAAAAACCTCTTCGCTTTTCTTAGGTGATGGGATGTTAAAAAATGTTTTTAAAAAATTTAAATTCTAAAAATCTATCCCCACTTTCATGAATAAATTCAAGGCATTTTTTTTGTAAATTAGTTTTTCCTTGTCCTTGCAGAATGGAGTACCCAATAGATCCCTTGCTTCGGGTAATTCATCAGTGTTAATGTTTGTTTCCTGTTTTAATTTTTTTAGTGGAACCTCAATATCAGTGACATTATTAGAACATTTTTCTTATTGGTTATAAGAGAGTCTCACTCTTGGAAGCACTTAAAGTTTCAGATGAGTGTAATAATTCAATTTAGGAAAATTTAGATAAAACGGGTCTTTCAGACTGATGTAAAATACAGAATATGCAATAAATATGCATATTGATGAGTATGATTTACACAAGCTAAATTCTTTTAAAAGGTTGACAATATCTAATTCTAATGAATGAATCACGTCAAGAAATGCGGACTCCCTTATTTCTTCATTTCTCTTCCGATCGAGTATGTCCTGTTATTGATCTCAAAGGGACATGTGCGATATTCAGGATGTAGTAAGATGGGCAAGAAGCCATAGAAGAGAATGGCGAGACTATGTTGACAGAATGCCAAATGAACGGTTAGCAAAAATTGCAAAGGAAAAGAAACCAGACATATCTCGACCTCCTGGACGACCACCTATACGATGGTATGAAAGCTGGTCCTCAGCATCTCAACTACTCCTGGCAAACCCTTTATGAAAATACAGGTCCTAGTCCTAATGTAAGAAGAAGAAGAAGAAGAAATAAATGAATCTGTTAATGTAAAACGGTCGATTAAATTTAAATTCTGGTCCACATTTCTTAGAAGCACATTTTAAGCATTCTCCAAAGCAACCATGGCATCTTAAATTCATGCAGTCACAAAAATCCATTTCTAATTTATTTTCATAAGATGTTGACGGCATTGCCGCGTCAAACGGGATCGATGTTCCTCGTGGAAGAATGTCGTTATTTTTCTTCAATTTGTACACTAATGTCTCTGGATGGCGACAGATTTGCGGTACCATATCGAAATGGGTTTTTTTCATTTATTTCAATCGGTGTCTTATACTGATTCGATGTCGGTAAAATTGCGGAATATGTTCTTTCTTCATGTATTTTAGTTTGTGAACCATTTTGACTAGATGTCAGTTTGTGGTTTAGTTGTAAGTGGATATAGATATGGAGGGCTAATGTTTTCACTGGATCCATTGGATATTAGCGGGATTGCGGAATTATACCGAGACATCTTAACTAGACATAATTTTTTCCTTGGAGATTTATCGTTATTTTCCTCTTGTAGAATTAAATGGGATTGATGTTCCTCGTTGAAGGTTATCGTTATATTTCCCAATCTGCACAATAGTCTCTTCTCTATGGATGTTGTTGGCCTGGTAGCGTCGAATCGAAGCGGTCTTTCTTCATTTATTTCAGTTGCTGTCTCATTTTTACTCGATTTTAGTAAACTTGTGGTTTGACAGTAAACCTCAATGTTGTCAAATTTTACAATTAATGTTAATTATATGGACGCATGTTACGTTTCACAAATATTTATTTATAAATCGTAATATAATTAAAATCATGATGAATCTGGCTTTTGTTCTCACTAATTTTGGCCATTTTATCGCTTGCGATAAAATGGCTGCCTTTGTTTGACTATTTGGATATTTTTCAAGTGACATTTTAGTCTTATTTTTTTCATTCCATAGGGGAGTATCAGTGGAGTAACGCAACCTTATTTGTTAATAAATCGATTAACTTTTTACAATATAAAATAGTAGATTTCGTACGAAGGTAGAGCAAAGACAAAAGTAGCTAGATGCATTAAAAATACAGGAAAAAGATTTACCAGAAGAAGTTTATATTTGTGGATCTCATTTCAAAGTAGACAATTTACAATGGAGGAAAATCCTGAAAAAATATTTTTGTAAAAGAATGTGTGATTGATAAAAGAATTCGCTTATATACAGAGAATATTGTTTTCGGGCAAAAAGTTATGTTAAATTTGGGGATATTAAAACAGGTACTTCTTGGCAGTGTTTAGACTCAACATCTGAAAGGTATTTATTGTCAGTTGGAAAAATGTTAATGCATACTTATTGCTGATTTTGTATTTTACATCAGTCTGAAAGATCCGCTTCATCCAAATTTTCAGAAATTTAATTATTTCACTCACCTGGAACTTTAAGTGCTTCTGAAAGTATGAATAACTCTTGTAACCAACAAGAAAAATGTTCTTGTTGGTTACAGCAACAGTTCAGTAGTTCTGATTTCGATACATTGATGAAGGTCAAGAAAAAATATGAGTATTCTGAAAAATAGAGTGACTCTTCAAAGAAAATCTCTCTTCAAAATAAATTCAAAATCTGTGAAAAAATAGGTTTTACGGAAATTATTGATAAATTTGCCACTCACAAAGCCAGAAATATTATTTTATAATTAGGTAATTATAATGATTAGGTTCCTAGCCTAGTTTGTTTTTTATTTTGATAAAGTATTTGGTTGATATTATATAAGCTGGCCAAAAAAATGAAGTTTTCAAATTTTATTTGCATTTTTTCTCATGAATCACTTCTTTACAACGATTGTGACGTAGGAATACGATAAAAATACATAAAAATACGTAACTATCTAATCTATTTTTTCCTAAAAACTGAAAAATGACAAAACTGCAACATAACTATCAATTTAAAGGCATGTGACCTTGAACAGAAAAAGAATTTAGCCATCGGCGCTTGATAATACAGTGAAGGTTGTAAATTTCATCAAGTCGCAGCCTAAGCAATCCCGACTTTTTGCCATTCTGTGCGATGAAATGAATGGAAGTGCTGTCAAGATTGTTTGGGCTTGTTAATGAATGTTTTTGTTGTAAATTGTAAATATTCTTCCACGAAGAACATCGATCCCGTTTGACGCCGTCAACATCTTATGAAAATAAATTAGAAATGGATTTTTGTGACTGCATGAATTTAAGATGCCATGGTTGCTTTGGAGAAAGCTTAAAATGAGCTTCCAAGAAATGCGGACCAGAATCTATGTTTAATCGACATTTTACATTAACAGAATCATTTATTTACATTTTGAAAAGGTTATCACAAACCCTTCGATGAAGTAAAAATCTTAATTATGTTTTCTAATTGTTTTGAAGAAAAATGTTTACATATGTGTGTGACATTGAGGTTAAGTAGATTATTCTTTCATATAAGAAATACATGAATTTTTTATCGAGCTGGCTTTGTAAATACTATTTGGGCAGAGGTGATTCATTCATTAGTATTGGATATTGCCAACCTCTTTATTGCAATTTCTGTATTTTACAACAATGTCTGAAAGAGCCGCTTTATCTAAATTTTCCTACATTGAATTACTACACTCATTTGAAATTTTAAGTGCTTCTAAGAGTAAGACTAACTCTTGTAACCCACAAGAAGAATGTTCTAATAATGTCACTGATATTGAAGTTCCAATGAAAAAGAAACAGGAAACAAACATGAATACTGATGAAATATCCGAAGCAAGGGACCTATTGTGAACTCCATTTTGAAAGGACATTGGGGTAGCAAAAAACTAATTTAATAAAAAAATGCATCGAATTTATTCATGAAAGTGAAGACAGATTTTTCAAATTCATCAAAAACAGTTTTCAACTGTCATATGATTTAATTAGTTAGTAATTGCTTAGCTGCTTACAAAACTCTACAGAATGTTGTTATTGAGTAGAGATTGAGTTCACTAATTCAAACAACTGACGATCTTAACTCAAATTATACTCGATAATATTTTTTTTATTTGTACAAAATATATAGAGACTAACGGAGAACATGGAAACAGGAGTCAGACAGTGTAATAGTAAGTGTGGTAATAGTAGTAGTACATGTCTTGGATTTTTCAATGTGAATATTCTTCTTATCTTCATAGTATCTTTTGAGGACTTTTACTTTTGCGATATGTTCAATTAACAAATTTTGAACAGCTGTATGTGTTGTATGTCCTCAGTGTCGATTCATTGTACAATCAACCAATCAACATGTATACCATAAGTTTTTACATATATTTATTGAAATTAAATATTTACCTTTATTATTCAATTCACTTCCCCCATTTGTTTTCTATTAGCATCTTCATTAACCAATCGAAGTATTATCTAATGGAAATTTTCAATATTGCCATTCATTTCTTTAATGCTTCTTTGACACTTCTCAATTTGTCACTGTGCAATCCAATCAAAAATTCATTCCATAATTGTATCCATTCAGGTTTCAGTTTAATATTGTAGATATCTTCGGTTCCATTTTCCATTTCTTCATTCCTATACAATTCGAAATTATGTATGATTGTAACATTCAAGTTCAGTTCAAATGATAAGCATTCTCACCTCTTATTCGAACTTATTCTTAAAGTCACACTCAGTAATGAAAACATCAATTTCTTGTGAGCAAAATAGACAAGCTCAATTGCATCATATAGCCTATTCGAATTAATAGCTAAAAATAGAGCAGCTCACTCTGTAGGGTAGAATCTGAAGTTTCATTCACTGAAAAAGAAACAAAAAAAAATCGCTCAAATTCACAGTTACAGTTTTAAAACAAACTTTTCACATCAACTTGATGAAAGTACTGAAGTTGCTTGCTAAGCTAATCTATTAGCCTTTGTTAGGTTTTGACCTCAATTAAAGCATAAAAGAAGAACTGCTTTTTTGCAAGTCTTTATCATCAAAACCACCAGGGGAAAAATTTTTAAGTATCTCAATGATTTAATTACATATAACGAAATAAAACAAAAGGATGGACGGACGACTGATGGTGCTCGTGCTATGAACTGAAGGTTGTAACTTTCATTAAGTCACGGCCTAAGCAATCCCGACTTTTTGCTATTCTGTGTGATAGAATGGGAAGTGAGCTCAAAGCATACCAGCTTCATTGTGAAGTAAGGTGGCTCTCAAGAGGTAAAGTGCTGTTAAGATTGTTCAAGCTTCTTGAGGAATTAATATTTTTCTTTTGCATATCCTTATTTCCTGTTCCTTGTTGTCCTCGATACTATTTTACACTTCTCACTTTGTTGTTTCTTGTTTTTTGTTTTCAACATCATTTTCCTCATCGTGGCTCTTCTTCACATTACTTTTATCTTGTTTTTGACTTATGGTTTCTTCATTATCTTTTAATATCGTAGTTATTTTTTTTTTATATTTTGTATTTCAATTTTATTCCAGAACCGATATCCATTCGAGTATCCTATCACCTGAAGTTTTTTATTTTTCTTGTCAAATTTTGAGGTTTTTTCTAAATGTTTAGCATAAGCATCTAAGCCAAATATACTTAGATTACTTAGTGTCCGTCATTTACCCTCAATCCACTTTTCCATTAAGTTATGGAAAGTATGCTGGAGTTAATCAAGAATAATACCTCATTTTTTCATATATTCTTTCATTCGTTTACTTGTAGATTCTCCATCATTTCCTCTCTTTCTTATGAACTTTTGTATCAAATTTAGTTTCAATCATTTTTATGTATTCTATTATCCAGTCTGACAATTAATTTTTGTGTTCCAGTGAAAATATTATAACATTCTGAAGAAAGCATTCATCAAAATGTATATTTCCAATGTTAATAACCCGTTACGGTTTTAGGTTGTCACTAGATTAAAACATCCTCCAAATAAAAGGTTTATTGATTTTTGGTCAAATATATAACACAACGTGGTGAGAGAAAAACTACTAGCTGACCTTACAATTAATACATCATGTCGCGCCAAAAGTGCTAATGAATGGATCATTGACAAACTGCATTGCTTAGGGTGGGGCACATTACAAGGATAGATCCGTCTTATGTGCCCCAGCAAAACCTCTCATTTAGAGGTTCTTTTTCCTTTCCCTTTTCCTTTTTCTTTGGTACCGCAGTTATTGCATTTCTCTCTATAACTTGTACAGTCTTCATGTAACCAGCCAGAACACTGCAAACATCGAATCCATTCGCTCTTCTTCTTGGTACGGTAGTAATTCTCGTGACATTCTACACATGTGTTTTCATTTTTATCAGAACATTCTTCGCTAGATTCACTAAGCTGCAACTCTACTTCACTTTCTGATGACGATGATAAATCCCTCACAACAGTCTTCTTACGTTTTTTCTCCTGTATTTTTTTTTTGTCTCAGATAGTTAAATCATCGTAACTATAGCGGTTTTATTTCGTGATGTGCAACGCGAAAATACGTTTTTTTCTTATTTTTCATTTCCGATACGTAAAGATATCATCAATTGATGATTTCGATTGGTTAACGAGATAAACATTTGGAAGTGTTTGATTTCAAAAGTCAACAATTGTCAGAAATATTATTTCAATTGAATGAAAGTAAGACGGTTAATAAGTGTTTTTTGTATATTAAAATTATATAAGTTTTTAAATGCCGTCGTCTTTGAGTAAAGAAACCAATTTGTATTACAAAAATTTGGTAGTGACAAAGTTCAATAACTGGTTGAAGTTGGTTAAGGAGAAGAAAAAACAAACTTATCAAATCCAAAACTCAACGGTATCATTCCAAGCTCCAAAGGAGGAAAAATATGCTAACGTTAAAAATATTATAGTGACTACTGCAGATAAGTTCGATTCGTCACCACCAATGAACTGTAGCGACGCCAATTCCAACGAGGTTCTAAACAGAAAAGATGTGAAGGAGGAGGAACATATGAACTTTTCGAAGGAGAGCTTTTAATCAATTGAAAGTGGAGAGTGGGAAATTTGTAAACTCATATACAGGTTTATAATTTTTTTATATTGAGTTTGTAAATTTTGATGGCTATATACAGTGTGTTTAATCGACTTTTTTTCGTAATCTATCTTGATAAAATTCCTGAAACGACACAAGGTACTCGATAATGGAGTTAGTTAAACTGTGTATTGACGAGAAAGACGAAGCGTCACAGATACGCGAGTGAGGATGGCGGCGGTAAACGGAAGAAACGTGAGAAGTTGTGTGATGAGACGGAATCTTCGGCGGATTCCAAGGAAAAATTTTCGTTCTAATTGTTGATAAAAAATTGTTAATTTTTTCAATAAAGTTTGTTAAAAAATCATCTTCATTAGCCATTCGAAGTATTATCCGATCTGGAAATGTTAGTATTGGTATTGCCATTCGTTTTCTCAATGCTCATTTGACCCTTCTTAATTTGCCACTATGCAATTCAATCAAACATTTATTGCACAATTGTATCCATTCCGGTTAAAGATCATTATTGGAGGTATCTTCCGCTCCATTTTCCAATTCTTCATACTTATACAATTCGAAATTATGTATGATTGTATCAATCAAATTCAGAAAGAAATCATTTTCATTTACGATTGAAAGATAAGCATTCTCACACCTTATTTCAACGTTTTAGCTAGTCATCATTATAATCTATAATTACTCAACCAAGTCACATACAATCAGAACTTTTGAGGACATTACTCGTTTAGTTCGATTTGCACATATAATGTTGAATTTGTACAAAGTGATTAGATTGGTTAAATGCTTGTGCCTTGAAAGTTCTTATTTAAAAACAAGTGATACGACAAAATTCATTTATCAATAATTTATAATAATAAACATCTCAATGCAAAACTTATTTCCATTAGGCTAGATGAGAATTTTTAAAAGAAATCCCTAAGAAGGTAAAACCGAATCGTAAGTACATTGCTGATTATTTGAAATATGGTTTTTGTGGTTACTGGCACAGATAACGACCTGCTACTTCAGTGTGTTTTATGTTTCGAGGTATTTGCTGATGAGAGTATGAAATTCAAAACTGTAAAGACTTTTCACAAAAAAAAAACATTTGTATTACTTTTAGTTCAAAGAAAAAGAATTCTTAAAGTCAAACTCAATAATGAAAACATTTTCTGGTGAGAAAAATAGACAAGCTACAATTGCATCAAATCGCCTATCCTTATTGATAGTTAAAAAAGGAACCCAACACTTTGTAGGGTAGAGTCTGAAGTTTCATTCACTGAAAAGGAAACAAATATCTCGATGATTTAATTAGAGATAACGAAATAAAACGGACAAAAAGGATTGGACGGACGACTGATGGTGATCGTGCTGTGAAATGAAAGTTGTAACTTTCAAGTCACGGCCTGAGCAATCCCGACTTTTAACATTCTGTGCGATAAAATGAATGAAAGTGCTGTCAAGATTGTTTGAGCTTCTTAATGAATTATGATTGTTTTTGTTGTAAAATGACGCAACGCGGCATAATTTACCCGTTTTTATTTCCTTATTTCTTGTTCCTTGTTGTCTTCATTTTACACTCTTGACTTTTCTGTTTCTTGTTTTATGTTTTCACCATCATTTTCCTCATCATGGCTCTTCTTCACTTCACTTTATTACGATGTATAAATAAATATTTTTGAAACGTAACATGCATCCAGATAATAAACAAATAAATTGTAAAATTTGACAACATTGAGGTTTACTATAAGTTGGCTTCAATTATATTCAAACATGCCAGCTGGGTTCATCCTTTTTATTTCAAGATCAAAGTAAACCAAAGTTTCAATCAAAGGAACTTCGTAATTCATTATAATGATAGGAACGGAAATGGTATCTAGTTGGAAAAATTACTTATGTTTAAGTTTTATACGTGAAGATTAGGTCAATATAGTTTAAGTAATGAAGTAAATTTTGACAAAAAAGGTATATATTTTTTAAATATTTTTTAAATATTGATTCTTGTACCTTCCTGGCTTCCCTCAACTTGACGAATTTTTCTTTGGAGCCATCAGGATTTTTCCGCACTCCCAATGATTCGTAAATGTATAAATCAATTAGTGTATTTGTGAATGTTGTCGATTTAGCTGAGGAAGCTTTACAAAGTCTTCTTCAAGATCAAAAATCCATAGTGATTCTACGAGGTCCAGATTCGAACAACTTTATTCAACAAAATCCTCACCTAGAGCAGTTTTTCCAAGACTTATTCGACAGGTAGAGTTTCGAGGATTACTATTAACATTGGTTCTGTTTTGTAGTTAAAACTATCATTCATTCGACGTAGAGGTGGTTTTCATTTGGTTTTGTAACAATTTTGATATATTCTTCTTTGAAACCAATTGGTGAGTCGATTGCTTATCACTTTTTGAAAAGAGAAATCACTAATTGAGTCGCTTTGCGTGACCGTTCAGTGGTTTACGTTCATTTTTCAAATATTACGAAGATACGAACGAAATTTTTAATAACATGATGACTGTTTTATCATTTTCGAGTGTCGTTTCAGATCTGAATGTTATATACAAATCAATATTATACACCGTATGGATATTGGGGATATTATTTCAATTTTCATATTTATGCATGCGAACTTTTTCTTTAACAAAACATTGAAGTATCTATTGAAAGAAAACCAAATAAATATCTACGTAGGGCAAAGGATAGAGGAACATGTCCGCCGCAAAGCTGCGGTTCGTTTTAATACTTTCCGGTAGTGGCTATGCTTAGATAACGTCCCCCCATAGATATAACGAATAAACATGGACGTCGTTAAATAATTATTTACTAAATTTGTATAAACACATTCCATAATCGGAAATATTTCCGATTATCAATTTCGACACCTCATGGATTTTATAAGTTTATAGGTAAAATAAATATTGTTCACGGTGGGTTCAAGAAGTAATTTTGAATTAAAGTTCAAGCGATCATTTGTTAGCGGTACCTACTCTCTGTATTTATCATCAGTTAATGAGATTCGTCTTTAGAAACTTTGTTTTACAAAAAACAAACTATAATTTGTCTTTGGGAGTTGCCATTTCAAAAAAAAAAAAACACAATTCGTCTTTAGAAACTTATTTTTTTAAGAAAAAACTGACATTTGTATTAACGAACATTCTTTTTGAAAACCAAAAACATTTGAACAATTATGAACCAAAATTAGTATTTAGAATATTCCGTTTTTGGAAAAACAAACCAAAATTTGTATTTAGAAACTTCATTTAAAAAAAATGACATTTGTCTTAAGAGACTTTCTGTTTCATTAGAAACCAAAATTTGTTTAAACAAACCTCATTTTTCCAAAAATAAGATGAGATTCGTCTTAAGAAATTCTGTTTTTCGAAAAGCAAACCAAAATTTGCCTTCGGGTATTGCCATTTCGATAGAAAACAAAATTCGTATTTAGAAATTTCTGTTTATGGAAAAACAAACCAAATGTTGTGTTTAGAAACTTTATTTTTCGAAAAAAAATAGACATTTGTCTTAAGACACTTTCTGTTTCAATTAGAAACCAAAATTTGTTTGTACAAATTTCATTTCTCCAAAAATAAGATGAGATTCGTCTTTACAAACTTTGTTTTTGGAAAAGCAAACCAAAATTTGCCTTCGGGAATTGCCATTTCGATAAAAAACAAAATTCGTCTTTAGAAACTTTGTTTTTCGAAAACAAAAAAATATTATCACAAGAGACAAGGAGGATGAATTAATAAAAACGTATACAAAGTAAAGTTTTACAAGCCGTTAGAACTTCATTTACATCCTGGAAAAAAAAGACATAAAATATCCCCCAAAATAAAATACGTTGCGAAAAATATTCCGAATGAAAAAATTCTCAACGAGGCCGTTTTAGAGAAATTTCAGTGTAGTGGGTGCTCCCACAAGTACCTAGCCTGACCTAAATATGGCGGTAGTTATTTGAAAAATATTAGAAAGTACACAATCTATACAAAACTTTTATTTGAAAGGCGTTAGCCTAAATAATATGAAAGTTGAACTGAATTCTACGCAGGGCGAGATTGCTAGTTCGTTATAAACAGTAAAATATTGTGTAGCAAAGTTTATACGAGACCGTACGACCTTCGAAGACCAAATGTTTCAATATTGAAGACTCGATCGTGATGGTATTGATATTTTACTGTAGATTTTAGTTAGTAGATTGATTTACTTTTATTTTTAATTTAGTTAAAATCCGAAAGATAAATAAAAAGCCGACAGTTTTCTTTGCGGAGTAATGTTCCACAATTTCTACTAAACTGGTAAGACTAACGAACAATATAAATCAGCTTAACGTCGTGGCATTAATCTAAACGCCAGAAGGGATTAAATTTTGGACTAAATTGGTATACCTTTCAAACGGTTGAGATTTTTGAGTCCTTATTTCACACTTGACCGGAAGAAAGATGTGAATAATTGCTTAGGAAAAACTTTTTTCTTATATTTCAAGCCACATTTTCTGGAAATTCGAATTTCATTGCGTAATGTAACGCTTTGGCATATCTTGACAATCAAAACGATTACCACTTGAATAATCGATCATAATCGATTATTATTTAATCGTAACTAATCGATTTTTAGCCAATTACGTTTCTCAATTCGTAAAACTTAATATTAATTTAATTTAATTCAATACTCAAACTTTCTATTGGATATTGTTTGTTTTATTAGGGGTTCGTGATGTTTTTTTATGACTTCTTGAAATTTAAAATATCCGTTTTATACAGATTATTATACTGTTTATACGAAATGTAGAAGTTTATTTCGTGATAAAGAGTACTGCATGGGATTTATTCATAAAAAGCAGTGGCTATATAACCAAACAGACTGAATACATTGTTCACGCCGATATAGATTGACGCTCGTTTCGATAACCAATTTATATCATCTTCAGAAACTGAAGATAAACTGTGTATTCTAAGTGCATTTAAGCCCTCGAAAGCTCCTGCATAGATATCTGATTTTTCGAAAGCTTTGTCTGACTTTTGTATATGTTAATATTTAATTTCTTATTTTTTAGACCTTTTAATATGTTTATACTTCTAAATTTTCTTGATTTTTGGAGTCTTTTGTTTTAAAAAACGTCAAATTTTTATTTGTATTTCAGAAATTACGAAAAAAAAACGGAATAGGCCTAGAATCAAGAAGAAGAAGAAGAAAATTCAATGAAATAATGTCGAAAAATAGACAAAAAGGATACTAAATATGTAATTGTTATTGAAAATTTAATAAAAGATAAAAAAAAATGATAATGTATAAATTAATATTGATATAGTTTCCGCGTCCTGATCAAACCCTGTATAACAGAGTTATTTGATAGATACTTGAGTTTCGTGATACGGCAACACTGATGTGATTATATGAAATCTGTCATTGTCATCATAAAGTTTGACATTTGTAATGGCGAACGTGTTGTTTACTACGATTTTCGACGTAGATTAAACTAATGTTGAAGAATCCGGTGATGAAACCCAATCTCGCGGACGTTGTTATGAACCCACGTTTCATCTATAACATAAAACGGTTTTATTTCTGTTAAACGCTCGATGGAAACATTTTCGCGTCGATGGTTTTGTTTCAATGTCCGCAAACGTGGCGTCCATCTTGTACTCAACTTTCTAATGTCAAAATTTTCAGTTAAAACACGCTGTACATGTCGAGTATGTTTGCTATGAATAAACTGAACGATCCACGAGATTTCAGAAAAAATAATCATTTTCTTCTCACTTCTCATTTTGAAAACATCGCTATACATGGTTTTCCCTAGCTAGTATCTAAAAGATTTAAGAATGAATGTTACAACGGGACGTAAAAGTGCTTTTTACGACCCCCGGTAATTTTTAATTTGTTACATGTTTCTCAGTGTACTTTTATATAAAACATGGAAATTCGTAATAAAAGTTGCAGACGGTGGTAAAATGAAGCTGTTAAAGTAACGACGATGTTCAGAAACTATAATTTTGTATAATGTTAAAAAATCAACAACTTATATATATTTAAATAAATTTATTCATACAATTTAACAAATTAAAGTTGAAAAAATGATTGTTAATAATAACAGTATGAGCTCTAATAGTAACTATTCCAAAATCATCTAAATTTTCGGGATCATTGTCTGGTTTTTCTTCACGATTAGAAGTATTGACAGCGTCTTAATCGAAAGCTACTTCTAGTTGAGGTATTATCGTATCTTCGTTATCGTTTTCAATAATAGTACCCAGTTTGAGATCTTGTTTAGAACTAGAAATTCGCTTAACATAATAGGTACCTTCAAATCTTCAACGCTTCTTTCAACTGAACTCACGAATCTTGGTGGTACTCGAGTTAATTTCTCCAAAAATACAATGGGGAATGTACATTCCGTTTGCGTGGAAGTATCGCTGGTTCTTCTTCTCAATATATTCATGTTCATTATTATAATAAACGATTCAGTAATTATGACAGATGTCAAAACAGATCGGTCAGTTTTGATATATAAACTGTCAATTATTGTTGTAGAACTAGGGGAAATGTGCCTATGATGGACCCCTTAAGGAAATATCATTACAACTTTCTTAGTTTTGGACTTATTAATTTTTTTCACATGAAAATATATACTTAGCTCGAAGTTTATTATAGTATAGGAAGATTTTTCTGCCAAATAATTTCCTGTTTAATAGCATAGCTATTTTTAAAAAAGTAGTCGAGTGGTCCATCATTGGCACACATCTGCCCATGTCGGACCCCTTTAAAATAAATGAAAAAAAAATGTCTTTAAAGCTTTATTAGAAAAAATATAGAACAAACTAACATCACGTTAGGTACAGAGCTCACAAATAAAAGACTTGCAATGGAAGGAAACACCAGCGCACTCATTATGGCACCACGAGTTACATTTTTGATAACGAATCCACTTTTCTTTTGCACGTGAGTGCGAGAATAACTCATTGCAGTAAAGGCAGCTAGCATCATCATCTGAGTCATCTTGTCCCTTTTCCAAAAAGTTCTCAAAGGCGGATTCATCTTCATCAGAACTGTCATTTTCAATGACAAGTTTCCGTTTTACTATCCTGGCTTGTTGTTTACTTATCTTTGTTTCCTTTTCTATAACCTTCTCTTTGAGTTCATGAATTTCTGGTGTTGTATTCAAATGACCAGTTTTTCATCTTCTTCTGCATTTTTTTTATCAGTACCAATTGCTACAGTTTGAGGGGGAGGACAAATTTCTTTCACAGAAATGTCGAGAACTGACGATGAAGACATGTTAAGACCAGATGTGGATGGGGTTTGAATTTCTAATTCCATTTGGTTCTCGATGATATCTCCTTGAGCCTCGAGAATCTGCTTATCCGTTGCTAAAGCTGGTGCAAACTGCCAGTCCTCGAAGACATGAGGATTGAAAGGATGAATGCCAGTCTTTTTGAACGAATTTATTGCATTTGATGGTACAGCACTCTTCAAATAAGCTTGATTGAGAAGACCTGCTATTTTGAATTGAGTCACTGCCTTCCCCGGGTTTTGACGAAGCCATAATTGAAATTCTTGATCAAAATACGTATGAAGAGGACGGAAGAATCCTACGTCCAATGGTTGAACGTGATGTGAACAATCTGCCGGGAAGCAGAACACAATTACCCCATTTTCTTTTGCAAACTGAAGAGATTCGAGGCTCTTATGGCTACTGTGCCCATCTAGGAGCAAAAGAACCTTATTGTTATTAGATGCTTTCGTATACTTCACGAAATGCTTTAGCCATCTACAAAAAATTTCACTGGTCATCCAACCTTTTTCTTATACGAAAGCTATGCTACCAACGGGAGCACCGTTCATAAGCTCATCGTTCATCCTTTGACGAGGGTAAATAAGAGCAGGAGGGATGTAAGTGCCCATGACATTCATTGCGCATACTACGGTCACGTGCTGCCCACACTCTGCACTGCTGAGTGCACCAACTTGCTTCCGACCTTTTGAAGCGTAAATTTTTTGACATTTCTTTTGGACCGTAGTCAAACCTGACTCATCCATATTAAATATATTTTCGAGAGGAAAGTTGTACTGCTCCAGAGTGTTAGATAGTGCATTGAAATAGGCTTGAATATTAGGCTTGTTAAAAGCCTGGGCTCTAGCTAATGATGTACTTTCTGGACTACGCAAAGAAATTCGTGGATTGCGCTTCAGGAATCCCCTCACCCATTTCCAACCTGCCATTTTTGTTTCACGATTGAAACGATGCTCTATTTTATTTTTTTCGGCTACTTCGAATACCATCCGCCGCAAATCTTTAGAGGTTAAACCAAAAAAACGTGTTTCCATATCAATAATATATCCTGCAATCTCCTCTTCGATGGCTTTAGAGAAAATTGCGGTTCGTCCTCCCAAATTACCCTTGGAACTGTCCTGTTTAGCCAAACGCCAATGTTCCCAAAAGTTGTTTTGGGAACATTGAAGGTCTTTGCAGCCAACTTAAAGCCCATACTGTGATCTTGTACGTTCTCAATAGCCTGTCGCATATCATGCTCGTCCCACTGTTGTCTTTTTTTGGATGCCATCTCTATAAATGGAAAAGAAAAACTACTAAAACAATATATTTATTTTGTTTATTTCAGTTCCAATGATGGACCCCTGGTCCATCATTGAGATCCGTTAAGTAGTCCATCATAAGCCATATTGCATAAATCAGATAAAAATCTTTTTTTGCTCTCCGCCATAACCTCAATTTTTACTCGCCAATCAACATGCAACAGTTCTATCAAGCTGTAGTAACAAAATCAGATTCTAAAACAAAAGTTATCTAACATCATGCCATGCTACTTTGTTATATCAATACATACTAATTTCAATTTATTTATTTATTTTCTCAAAAACGGTTTAGATTCGCAAGAGCGCTTGTAAACAACTGACTATAAGCATCAATCAACCCAACCAATATGGTGGTAGTGTAATATGCGCGGTAAATTTGAAAATATAGCTAGTGGTCCATCATTGGCGGGGGTCCATCATAGGCACATTTCCCCTAGATATTAGAATGTGGGTTTTTTACGTAAAAAAGCAAACACAAATTTTGAGTATACGGAAAAAATATTTGAAATGATAGTTATAGATCTTTTAATTTTTTACAACTTTGTCATTTAACTTTTTTTTATTAGACTTCTTTAAGACTGCCAGAAATCGAGATAAACGGTTTTTCATCGAACTATTATTTTTTTTTGTTTAAAAAATTCTTCTTCTTTTAATGCTTACCCATTAATGGATGTTCGCTTCTCTATCTCTAGCGGTATGGATCAATGTCTGAATATCTTATATACTCGTCCACTGCCTCAGGTTCCGCAGCCATGACATCCTCTTCCGTCCCAATCCTCTCTTACCTTCAATCTTGCCCTCGACTATTAGCTGAAGGAATTGATATTTATGGCCTCGCATTATTTGGTCAAGATATGCAATCTTTCGTTTCTTCACGATGTTAAAAAGTTCACGGTCTTTATTGATACGCCTGAGAATATCCTCATTTCTCACTTTGGCAATCCATGGTATCTTCAGGATTCTACGATATACCCACATTTCGAATGCCTCTAATTTGTTGATGTTTTTCACCTAAGTCTCCAACCCTCCATCCCGTAAAGAAGCACTGACCAAACGTACCACCGCACAGGTCTCAGTCTAAGATCAAGATCAAAGTCGGTACATGTAAATACATTTTTAAATTTTATGGATGTACTTCGAGCTTGTTCAATTTGGCATTTTATTTTACCGTCCGACCACCATTCTTCATATAGCCATGTTCCTAGATATTTAAATTTTTCTACCCGTTCTATAGGTTTTCCATTAAATATATGTTACTCTAGATATTCTAAACGTATTCGCTTCCCTAGTGATAATCATCATCAGTTTTTTTGATGTTGATGTTTAATCCCATGTTTTGGCTATGTCCGCCTACTATATTAATTGTTGTTGTAGGTCATCTATATTATCTGTAATCAGAACTGTGTCATCGGCGTAACGTATATTGTTGACCCCGACTCCATTGACTTTGGTTCCAATGTCTCTAGCTTCAAGTGACTCTCGAAAGATGGCTTCAGAGTATATATTAAACAGGAGCGGCGACAATATACAACTTTGACGTACTCCTCTGCGAATCCGAACTTGCTCAGTTAGACCATGATTTACTTTAACTTGCGCTTTTTGGTGCCAGGACAGATTTTCGATACAACGAATGTCTTATTCGTCCAAATCCAATTTTTTAAGAAGCTGCATAAGTTTGTGATGTTGAACTTTATCGAAAGCTTTTTCGTAGTCTATGAAGCATAGACAAACATTTTTTCTTTGGTCATAGCAGTTCTGTACAAGGACCTGTGTTGCGACTAAGGCCTCTCTTGTACCTAACCCCTGTCTAAATCCAAATTGCGAGTCGCTTACATTATTATCACATTTTCTATATAATCTCTGATGTGTTATTCTTAGGAATATTTTTAGGGGGTGGCTCATAAGGCTAATTAGCCTATGATATGATAGAAGATCCAGTTAGACATTCTTCTGCATCGAGTTCTCTGGTCTGGTCTGGTCTATTGTCGTCAAAAAGTTTTTCTACATAGTCTTCCAATATCCTGTATTTCTCATGATCTTCTATAACTATCTGGTTGTACGGGGTTGGTTATTATACCCAGACTTCGTTTTTTAAATATACCAGCGGCTTCCTTTAATCTTTTATGGATGTTGAAATCATCGTGTCTTCGTTGCAGCTGTTCTATTTCGTTGCACTCGTTTTAAAGCCATTCATTTTTTGCAACTCTAATTTTTGATCTTATGAATCTCTGTAAGTCTCTGTACTCATTTATGTCCTTTTTTAGTTTTTTACGCTCATCCATTAACAGCAAAATTTCATCGGTCATCCATTTTTGTTTTTTATTTCTAGATTTGAATCCTAGAACACTTTGTGAGGTATTTCTAAAAACACTTGCTATTTCTACCCATGATTTTGACGGGTCATCCTCTTCGACCGTGAACTCTACGACATATTTTATCAGGTTTTTGGATATTATCCTATATTCTATCCTATATATATATATATATATATATATATATATATATATATATATATATATATATATATATATATATATATATATATATATATATATATATATATATATATATATATATATATATATATATATATATATATTATTCCTACCCCTTTTCTGTGATTTCTGTCCTGGTTTTCTGAATAATAGAAGACACCATTTTCGACGGGACATATTCCAGAGTCGGTTCCAATTTTTAAAGTTGTACGTAAGTTTAGTCTTTCTTCTAAGACATTCAATCAGTCCCCCCCGGAGATCCGATCGGGGGACTATTTAAGACTCAGGAAAATTTTGCTCGAATGTATCCATGTGGTTCTCTTGGGAAATATACACTAGGTGGTTTCCCGTTGCCTTCCTAGTTTTGCTTCAACCGCTCCTAACCTGGAGAACAGACGTTGTTTGCAGCCGCCCACTCTGGGTCAGACGCTGCGTGGGAATCTTCTTAGTTTCACCTTCATCACTTCGAGACCTTACCGGCATGGGTGGCCCTACCGATAGCTACGCTACCGCCGGCATCGTTCCCTGGATATAAGGTTACTGAGCCCTCTCACCAACGACATGGTTTTGATTCCCCTAGAGAGGGTTTCAAAAATTATCAACCAAGATTTATGTGCTGATGAATTATTATCTTTTAATACGAGGGCGGTTCGAATATAAGGTAACAAGCTTCACTGGTTACATATTTTTGGGATTTCTTCAGAAGGTTTTTTATCCTTGGACAACTCGGACAAACTCCTCCATCGAGCTTCAACTTCTTCGCGAGCTCTTAAGAGTTGATTCGGAGAGACGTTTGGAGTTTTGTCAAATCTTCATGAGGAGTTATGATGAAAATCGATTTTTTTTTCATAATTTACTAGTTTAAAGTTTTGTTTCCCACTATAATCTGGCCGGTCGGTAGTGAGAGTAATAAAAACGCGTGATCGGCTCATGGGATGCTAGTGGTACCTTTATATATATATATATATATATATATATATATATATATATATATATATATATATATATATATATATATATATATATAACGATTCGTATTGGCTGAAGCATTGTCTGAGAAAGTCAAGTTCACACAGCTGCACGTTACATTAATTTACTATTATTATATTCTAAAAATCTTATATTAATAATTATTTGAAGCTCTTGTTTTATTATGTTATTTATTTACTTTGATAAAAATTAAAAATTAAACTACATTTCTAACATGCGCTTTTACAGTAAGAATTATGTGACTGTATAATAGCGCATGTTAAACATGTACTTTAGCTTTTATTATTCTTTAATATGTGGTATTACAGTTATGTTATACATTGACTATCCTCTATTTTAAAATAAATTTTATTATTAAAAGTGGCTGTGATCGATATTCATGGAACTAAATTTAAACTGTCTATTTATCAAGGTCGTTCATGTAACAGCTGCGAGAATTAGTTCTTATTTTGTAAAACATTTTGGTAGTTTCAAATCTTCCGCCTGGCTGTGGGCGTGACTTGAGGAAGCATGTCACATTCGAATGCACATCGCTTTACTATAATTGTATATGCCTTTTACAAATTCTTGTTGAGTTCATGACTCACTCATGTTTGTGCCTTTTTGCTGTTACGTCTTCGATTAGTTGCCTTTAAGTGTTTATTATCTGTTTTACAAATGGATGATTTGATGGCAATGCCACCACTATCATCTCCTAAAAAAAGGGTGCAAAGGCATCTGTCATTAGAGGAGAAAATAATGATTACAAATCTCTTCAAGGCAAATCTGCTACAAAACCCAAGCAAGACTAAATCTCAACACGTTGAATTTGTAGCTATGGCAACGGGTAAGTAATCAATGCAATTAGTCTACCGCATGTAAATTAATTCAGTAATAAAGGAGTAATTTGAGTTACCGTATTATTTTAAATATATAAATAAGCACATGGCTTAATATTACGTTATTATTTTAGGTTCAAGTAATGCATCAGTATATAGAGTCCTTAAAGAACACAAGGAAAACATTTTGACGGAACCTAAAGAATATTCTATACGATTAGAAGAATCGTACATTCTGTTTTCTTAATAAACGAATTGTGAACTGTCCAAAAAATAATGATGGCTATTGAACGGCATGAAGACTTGCCGACCTTAAAGAAAACTTTACTCGAATATTTTGTTCATTGCAGTTTCAAGGGCCGTTCTAGGATCTGTGTTTTGAAAGAAAAAAAAAACGAAATAATTAATTGGAGAAGAAGATTTCTAAGGGATATTAAAAAATTCGAGGAGGAAGGAAGAAAAATATATTATCTTGACGGGACTTGGGTGAATGCCGGTCACACAGTGAACAAAGTATGGACTGATACTACAGTCTTAAGTGCACGAGATGCATTTATCCGTGGCCTTTCAACGGGCTTAAAAAACCCGACGGGCAAAGGACAAAGATTAATAATCTTACATATTGGCTCCGAAAATGGTTTTGTAGAGAATGGTCTAGATATGTTTCAATCCAAGAAAACGGGTGACTATCGTGAGGAAATGAACTCAGATAGGTTCGAGGGTTGGTTTAAGGGAATTTTAAATAAACTTGAGGACGGATCAGTCATTGTAATGGACAATGTATCCTACCATTCCAGAAAATTAGACCAGTGTCCCACAAGTTCCACAAGAAAAGCGGACATACAACTGTGGTTAAGGGAACGAAATATTAATTTTGAAAACAATATGGTGCGGGCAGAACTATTGGCATTGTTTAAAGAGAATCGCCCATTAGTCCAAAGATATGTCGTTGATGAGATGGCCAAAGAGAAAAATGCAATTGTTTTACGTTTTCCACCTTACCATTGTGAATTCAACCCAATTGAACTCATATGGGCACAAATCAAGGGTGAGGTGGCAAGGAAAAACACAATATTTAAAATTAGTGATGTCCAAACTTTATTTACTAAAGCTTTAAATAATGTTACCCAAACCAATTGGAGTAAGGCAATCCAATATGTCCGCTTTTTTCGAAATAAAATGTGGGACATTGATAATTTAATGGAAAAACAAGTGGAGCCTCTAATAATAAATTTAAGAGCTGATTCGTCCTTGTCAGAATCAGATTCCGATTTAGATTAAAATAAAAATTCATCCGCCCTTATATCCCTCTCAACCACCTTTTTTGAAAACAAAGAATTTATTCAGGAAAGGACCTTGTGTTGTTTATAAAGATTATTATTATTATTTATATCGATTTGTACGAATTTACTTTATAACCTTTGATACGTATTTGAATAAAACATACAGCACGACATTTCTTTCTTAGATATTACTTTACAGTATTAGGTACCCTTACATTTTTATTTAATATACCATAAATTTGAAAAACTGTCTAGCTATTTAAGGTTAGGGAAAATAAAATTACGGTTAAAATAATAATTATATATATTTATAGATACTTTTAAAAAAATCAAGGCAACGTGTGAAATATGTAGGTATAACAATTAGTAGTGTTGAAAGTTATGGATAGGTAATCGTGATTATTAGGTTTTATATTTATAAATGAAATACACAGTGGTTAACATTCATATATTAAGTCTTTATTTAAAAGACTACGTTTTCGAGAAGCGTCCTCACGCTTGAAAGAGTCGGTTTATACTAACTGAAAAACTAATAATAAAATATTTACCATGAGGTCTAAACCTCTTCTAAGAATCGTAAAATTACAGATGTTTTACTAAAATATATGCATTACTCCGAAAAGTAAAAAGAGTCCTTTGTGTGACCCATGTGTCCGGGGTCTAAAATATCTTTCAACTAAATGTTAAGTTTCCTTAAACATAAAATCTAAGCATAATGTTAAAATGTTAAAAAAAAATAATTTGTAAAATAGGATTCAATTTTGCTCAGAGAAATTCAACACGCCCCCTCAAAAATGAATCCCTTACATAAAAACAAACTTGTAAAAATACAGTCTACATAATAGTATTTTACAACTAAAATCCTAAGTATTAAGTACTCCATACATTTCTTACAATATTATCTTTACTTGAATAAAAACCGTAATGACCCTTCTCTCAACGTAGTCCATCAACTTATATGACTCTACCTGGTCCAACATTTGTTGCTTAAGGGTTTAAGGGAAAACCCAACATCTTATGAGAAAACCTTACCAGACCAATTTACAATAGTGTTACAAAAAAAATTCTTAAAAAAACTATTTCAAGTCAATTTTTGTTCTGAACTCCATAAATTTTGCCCCTGTCAGTGATTTAGTCAATACATCGGCTATCTTCTGATCTGTAGGCATATAAATTAATTTGATTAGTCCTTTTTCTACTTTATCACGATAATAGTGATATTTTATATCGATGTTTCGATCTTTTGTGAAGCAATTCTTATGCATCCATTGTTATCTTCATATATTATTATAGGACCTGATATAATTATTTTTATACTATCTGCTAGTGATCGCAACCACAGAGCTTCTCGTGCAGCCTCATACAAAGCCATATATTCAACTTCTGGAGTAGAGCCTGCCACGGAAGTCTGCCGCTTCGTAGCCCAACAGATAGTACAATTTTCGTATAATTTAAAAAGATAACCCGTCGTACTTTTTCTATCATTATTATCACCCGCCCAATCAGCATCAGCATATCCACTTATTATATTTTTATAATGACTTCTAGTATATACTAATTTTAAATCGATTGTGCCCTTTAAATATCTTAAGATTCTTTTTAAATATTGCCATAATTTAATATTATTTTTGTTCATATATCTACTAACATTATTGACTGAAAAACTCAGATCTGGGCGAGTACAAATCATTAAATACATCAAACAACCAATAATACTTCGACATGGCTTATTACAATTTTTATCTAAATTTAAAGCTCCATAATCTATTTTGTTTTCAAGAGGACTATTTTCTGGATCACAATCTTGCATCTTAAATTTTTCTAGAACTAATTTTACATACGCACTTTGATCTAATGTTATGACTGACTCTGTTCTGGAAACTCTTATACCTAGAAATAATCTTATTTCTTTAAGATCTACCATTTGAAATTTATGCATTAAATATTCTTTTAAACTATTCATCGTATCTTTATTCAGAGTGGCAATAACAAGATCATCAACATATAGTACGACATAAATATTTCTGGAAATATCCCCCAAATCTAAGATATAAATGCACCGATCTACTGGAGAATTTTGAAAATTCATTGATTTTAAAGTTTTGTCAAATACCTCAAACCAACACTGGGCTGCCTGCTTCAAACCATAAAGTGCTTTGTTTAATTTACAGACCTGACCCTTTTTACATTGAACGCCCTCAGGTACTCTCATAAAAATTTCTTCTTTTAATTTGCCATTCAAAAATGCTGTTTTTACATCCATATAGTGTAGTAACAGATTATTCTGATTGGCAAAAGCGACAATGAATCTAAAACTAGATATTCTAGCAACTGGCGCAAAAGTTTCGTCATAGTCTACCATAAATTCCTGACTAAAACCTCTTGCTACTAAACGAGCTTTATATTTACAAGGACTACCAAATTCATTATTCTTAATTGTAAATACCCATTTACAGTCTACAATATTTGTATCAGTAGGTCTTGGTACTAATGTCCAAGTATTATTTGTATCAAGTGAATTAAGTTCACTTTCAATAGCTTGTTCCCATTGAACTCTATCCGGCCTATTTTTAATTTCATCAAATGACTTCGGTACAGCACTTATTATTATTTGAGCTGATAACATACATTCTTCTGGACTACCAGATTCATCATATGATATTTTAGGAAGACCTCTGATCCTTTCACTCCTCCGACGACTGGCGTCAAAATCACTACTTTCTATTTCTAATCTTGGAAATTTATTTCTGGGATCACAGAGTACATCTGATTTCTCATTATCAAATTCATTACCTGGTTTATCATTACCAGTTTTACATACACTATCTGATTTCTCAATATCAGATACATTATCTGATTTATCATCATCAGATTTATATACACTATCTGATTTCTCAATATCAGATTTTTTGAAACTATCTGGTTCATCATTACCAGATTTATTTTCCATCACTGAAAATTCAAATGAATCAGTTTCATCTGCGGAACCCTTATTTGTTCTGTCAGATTTTATACCTGGCCGAGACACCATATAATTTGTCTCGTCCACAATAACATCCCTTACAACGGCATGTTTATGAGATTCTACATCCCATACTCTGTAACCATTTGGTTCATAACCAACCAGTACACCTTTCCAAGATTTATTATCGAATTTAGTTTTATTGAGTTTATCATGTACATATACAGTAGAACCCAATAGTTTTAAATATTTAAACAAAGGCTTTTTGCTATGCCACAACTCATAAGGTGTCTTCATTATTTTTAATGCTCTACTCGGAATAATATTTATCAAGTAAGTTGCTGTTAAAACTGCATCACCACAGAAAACTTTATCTAAACAAGATCCAGCTATCATTGACCGAGCTTTTTCTGTAATTGTTCTAACCATACGTTCAGCAGCGCCATTTAATTGAGGAGTTCGCGGAACTGTTAAATGATAAGTTATGCCTTTATTTTTACAGTAATCTTTCATATCATTTGATAAATATTCTCTACCGTTATCTATGTATAAGTAATTTAATTTGAGATTGAAATGTGATTTACTTTTCGCGACAAAATCTTTAAATACTGAAAACACCTCTGATTTATGTTTAAGCAAATATACTACACAATAATGAGTATAATGATCAAGAAATAAGACAAAATAATTTTTTTTATCATTTAGTGCCGTCGGAGTGATTGGACCACATACATCAGAATGTACAATAAACAATGGTTTTCTTACATGATCTCGATTTTTAACTTTATTGAAAGGTAATCGAGTTTGCTTGCCATTAATACAAGCTTCACATATCTTATCAATCGGATTAATTTCTTTTATTTCTTCGAAATCGTCTATGATATTATGTATCTTTAATTTTACAAATTTATCCTTACTTATATGACCTAATCTCTTATGCCAAATGTCATAATTTATTTTCTTATTGTCGAGTATTTTGACGACAGAATTTATTTCGTAATTTTCAATAGTAAAGTTTATTTGCGTCAAACTATTTAGTGGCTTACCTTGCATGATAAGTGTACCATTTTTACTTATCTTTACTCCATGCTGATCGAACAAGATGACAATGCCTGACTTTTGGAGCTTGGAAACCGACAGTAGATTGTATGGGACTTCTGGACTGTAAAGAACTTCTCCAATTGTCACCTTTACGTCTTTGTTGATTGTCACATTAATTGAACCTCGTTTGGTTGCTGAAATGTACTGCTCGCTCTTGGCAACCAAAATTTTAATTGTTGTTTCAAGTGGCTCAAATGTTCTGGCGATGTCTTCTCTGTTTATAATATGATCGGATGCTCCGGAATCTAGCAAGAAAACAATTTTATTTTGATTTGTTTCAATTAATTTATTTCCACCAGACATAAAAGTGATAGCTTGCGAATTCGGTTTCACTGATTGAGCAATTTGAGCAGCCTTAGTTGTTTTTCGTTCGTTGTACTCTTGGTTTTTCTTAAAGTAAATGCAATCTCTTCTTATATGTCCTATGCGGCCACACTGATAGCATTTTGTTTTATTTTTACTTTTAAAAGAGTTTTTAAAATTCTTGGATGGTTTGTGACCATTCTCAAATTTTGATTTTTCATTATAACTTGATCTCCGGAAGGGAAACTTCTTTTCACTCGATTTATCACTATTTTCGGCAACTAATATTTTTGTACTAGTATCACGATTTTGTCCTTTCACTTTAATTTCGTGATTCAATAAACGCGATTTTACAAAGTCTAAATCTAGTTGATCTTCACGTAATGTTTCGATTGCAATAGATACTGCTTCATACGATGATGGAAGTGTTTTTAATAAACTAAGTACTTTACCTGCTTCATCTATTATTGATCCAGACGCTAGCAGATCATTTACGTACGTATCAAAAATTGAAAAGTGTTCTCTTAATAGTGGCATATCAGGCGCTAATTTTAATTCTGAAAGTCTTTGATTCATCATCATTTGTGTTGGAAGACTTTTTCGATCATATACAGAATCTAATTTTTCAAAAATACTCTTAGCATATGTCACATCCGTAAAATGAAGCAGCGAGTCCGCCAAAAGCGAACCGACAATACTATGGGCAACGCCATTCTTTTTATTCCATTTATCATTTGGAAACACAGGAATTTCTTCGTCAATAATGCTGAGTATATGGTGCTCTCTTCTTCCAAATACTATAATTCTGTCCATTAAAAGGAGTTATTCCTCTTTGCGAATTTAAGTTCGAATTTGTCATTGTGTCGAATTATCTCAATTCACTCACAATAAAATAATTCACTTAATATATCTTCTATTTAAAATATTTTTTATACACACACTACAATTATCACTTAATTGTGGAATGTCTAACAAGTACTTTTACAAGTTTGATTTCGATCACAAATTATTATTTAAGTTCACTATTTTCACGATTTAATTATTCACGTTATCTGGGCCCATAACCTGTTGAAAGTTATGGATAGGTAATCGTGATTATTAGGTTTTATATTTATAAATGAAATACACAGTGGTTAACATTCATATATTAAGTCTTTATTTAAAAGACTACGTTTTCGAGAAGCAACCTCACGCTTGAAAGAGTCGGTTTATACTAACTGAAAAACTAATAATAAAATATTTACAATGAGGTCTAAGCCTCTTCTAAGAATCGTCAAATTACAGATGTTTTACTAAAATATATGCATTACTCCGAAAAGTAAAAAGAGTCCTTTGTGTGACCCATGTGTCCGGGGTCATAAAACAGAGGTACGACTTACTTTTCCTTTTCTAAAATATCTTTCAACTAAATGTTAAGTTTCCTTAAACATAAAATCTAAGCATAATGGTAAAATGTTAAAAAAAATAATTTGTAAAATAGGATTCAATTTTGCTCAGAGAAATTCAACAAGTAGTTAACTAAGTGAACGAAGATTTTAATGTATGAATGCTATGCAATTGATAAACAAAAGTATTATTCATATAATATGATATTAAAATAAAGTATTTAAAATTCAAATAGAAACGTTAGTTTGAAAAAAGCATTTAAAATTCAATTCAAATTTGCCACTAAATGCCTTTTAGTGTTGTGTATGGTGTGATTCAGGGTTACAATTTGTCTCTCGTGCACTATGCACGTGATTACTCTCTGTAATGAGCGGCCATACTACAGATCGTGTCAAAACACACCACAAAAATGAACGATCCTTATATATTGAATCTGAATGTAAGAAAAAAGACTTGGACCAAATAATATCTCTCGTGTTTCATAAAAATCTGTTCAATTAGGAAAACTATCAACGGATTTTCCTCCTAAAAGCTTTACAGCCTTCATATTCTGTCATATTTATTATTTTAATCCGCGTTGAAAGTATTTATATAACGAAAATCCGGTAGGATGTCTTTTTCGTGTTTACGTTTTGTCATTTTGCAACGAATTTATGAATACTTTTCCGTGATTTTTTTAAATAAAATTTTTACCACAATTTCGTTCTACTTTTTATACCCTAATATGATGACAAATATAAACCCCATCAGTTAGCTATTAAAGCAATGAACGTTATCAAATTTATGTTTTCAATATGAAGATTGATTATTTTTGTTTTCTGTGTAAATGCGAAATTAACTAAATTCTACAACAACACTCACCTTATTGCTTTCAAATTAAAATGGTTTATCATAAAAATCATGGTGTATAGAGACAAGCTGTGTTCTCGCGCACGACCAATGAAAAAACCTTCCAAAACGCCACCTTATTGGAAATGCAGCCAATCACAAGACTGCGCGGATTTAGATGTTGGATGCTATGATGACACAATTACATTCATTTATTGTTTGTTTGTTTTTTTTTTCACGTCAATCAATGTTTGATTTAAGAAAATGTAAAATTTGAGTTTGAGCTAAATAATTTAAAATAATATAACTGTCTAGGTTATTATTTTCAAAACAACAATATTATGATTGCATGGCAATATGGCGGTGTTTCGGAAGTGCGTAGAACAGGTCGAAAATTGTTATACATATAAAATATAGTTTTTCTATTTTCTTCTACTGATTAATAGACGGCGCTAGTCGAATTCACATCACGATATTCAAAGGAGATATAATGCAATATACGACGAGTTATTAGCCAGGAAAGTAGTTGGTTTCTTTCTTGAAAAACGTCTGAATACATTTTAACGTTAAACTGATACAAAATTACGAAGTTAATGATAAAAATGGACGAACCAAATAACTGTAATAGTCAAATTGAAGGAAAGATATTAAAACATTATATAAAACGATGTACAAATTGTAAACATTCTTTTGTTGCTGTAGATGACCGGCACCCAGATCGTCCTGTGACTGTTTCAACTCCGGAAACAATCAATCAAATTGTACGTGCAGATCGTCGGATGAACATCCTTATGGTGTTATAAATAAAGAAACAAAAATCTGACTCCTGATCAAAAGCGCTGGCGTCAACGGGTCTTCTCAGATTTCCTTGAAAGCTTAGAAAAACTATCTGCTTTGAAAGGGATCCGATTTGAGTCGATGGAAAATCAAAAAATAACAAAACTCCTAAAGGTACTTACTGAAGAAGACTTGGTAAATGAAAAAAAAAACGTATAGAGAGGAGTGTGGCGAAGAGATAAAACACCCAAATTAGAACTGAAGACTTAGACAGAGTTGCTGTGAAACGATTTTTGTATTTGTCAATTTCTTCGGCAATAGATGTACTATAAACAATTGTAATATTAATTAATAGTGTACTGAATAATCGCAAAAAATTCATAAATTCCGATGATTTTTATCTATTATAAAACGAATTCACCTCGTATATTATTACTCATCGGGTTTTAAATTTAAGTACGACTCATCAATTTGATGTTTGATGATGATTAATTCAAAAACGTTTTTGTGAGAACAAACATTATGAAACACAAAAATTTTATCTAGTCGTAGTTTAGAAATAAAAAAATTTCGTTAATAAGGGTGTTTCGCAGCTCCTATAATTCAATCTTATGTGGTTTAATTTTAAGTGGATTTTCTGACATCGTAATCAGCCGCTTATTTATATTGCAGAAAGTAAGTACGAAGTTTATGGGGTTGTCTTCTTCTTAATTAGCTAATTATGCATAACACAGTGTATATATTGTACACGCGGCGAACTTTCATTTACCGTCGAAATAAACACGCGGCTAATTAAAAGTTATTTCACTAGTTAAACTCGTCTACTCGATGGGGTATTAATTTTGATGATAGTTTCCCGTTTTAGATTGTGTCGGATGTACGAAATCACGAATTTATTTCATAATTTTCATATTAAAACATTTCGTTTCAGTTATTTATTATAAAATAAGCCTACTAAAGCCTAAACGTCAAGCTTTGTTAACAAGACAAATTTACTGAAAAAATCATCATCCAGAATTTTTAATAAACTTTGGTCTTATATCTAGTCACTTATTTCATCAATTCCGTATTTCTAAAGCGCTCGTTGCCAAATTTCAGAATTCCAAAGTATCTGTTACCAAAATTTTGCACTTCTGAAGTACCAGTTGCTAATAATCACATTTGTAAAGTGCTTGTTGCCACAATTCACAATCATTTACTTTACGTAAATATCTTTTGCCACAACGTACTGTTTTTAAAGTGTTCAAAGCCACAATTTACGATTCTAAAATATCTGTTGTCCCAATTTACTATTTCTGAAGTGAGTGAGTCTTTTGTAATACTCTCATTATTCCGGATTTGTATCAGGAGTGAGTGAAATATTGCTTTTGAAAGACATGTATGTGACTGTATTAGCTCTGCTGGAATACCGCTATTGATTTCTTCTAATTACTTCTTCCGTGATATATAGTGTTAGCTATTCTATACTCTTCTTGATTTTCTATTAAAGTTAAATCATCAGCATATGTTATTATTTGTTTTGATTCATTAACGGTACTTCCATTAAACAATAACTCTGAGGGTCCTTCACCTTATCTTACTCTTCTTCAATTTCTTGTTTCTTAGACCTTTTGATATATTAATATATCTGAATGTTGTTGATTTTAGGTCTATTCTGTTTCAAAATTATAATTTATATCAATAGAAATAAGCAGATTGTCAGTGTCAATATCATATTTTGATAGACTGAAAGAGAAGTCGAAACGTCAACATCTATCTTTCTTTGAAAAACTATCAAAAAAAAACTAATTTTGAAACAGAAGAAACCTAAAATCAAAAACATTTGGATCCATTTATATATATATATATATATATATATATATATATATATATATAAAGGCATTTTCTATCTATTCAGGTAATAAAAAAATATCCTGGTCTTCCTTTATTAGAATCTCGGTGAAGGACATGACCAATAAAAATTAATATTGGTCGCAAATTATTGCTAGAAACTAAATTCGGACCATTTCGACGAAATTCCAAGATGCATGATTTGCGAAATTTATCAATGCAAAGGTGAAAACAATGTAACGGATTATTGAGATGATTACTGAGCAGTTATTTTTCCTTTCATTCTCGCTCAACCATAATAGCTATGAAAGTTGAATTGGCACCCAAATTTTATGTACAACAGATGTTCTTCTTTATTTATCGAGAACAGATATTAATACATATTACCATAATGCAGGTGCTACAGCTGAATTTGTTCTAATTTTTAATGATTTATTTGATATTTGTAAATCTCGTAATAGATTGGCACAATAAATATTTTAAAAACCACTTAGCTCAAGAACAAAATATATAATTGCATCAATTTATTATTTTTAAAACTGCCTTAAAACATATATTTCAAAATATTTGTAGTAATGTGAAGAGCCATGATGGGGAGAATTATGCTGAAAAGAAGTAAGAATGCTTATCGTTTGAAACGTATATGAGCATGATTTCTCTCTGAATCTTGAAGGTACAATTATACATAATTTCGAATAATGATCTTAAATCTGAATGGATATAATTATGGAGTAAACGGTTGATTGGATTGTATAGTGACAAATTGAAAAGTGTCGAATAAGCATTAAGAAAACGAATGACAACATCAATAGTGACAATTCCAAATCAGATAATACTTCGAATGGCTAATGAAGATGATGATAGAAAACAAAAGGGGAAAAGTGATGGTTATTTCATAAAATACGTGAGAACAATTTGTGTGCTGCATTTACTACTACTACCATCACACTCGCTATTACACTGTATGACGACTGTTTCGATGTTCTGTAGTTTTTATGTGTTTTGTACAAAACAAAGATATTACCGCGTACAATTTGATTTCAGATGATCGAATTAGTGATTCACTAAAGGCATTGAAAAAAATATGCAATTTGATCCATTTGGTCGAAAGATACAAAAAACTACAGGAAGAGGTGATTCATGAGATATCAACTGTTTGTTGTTATTTGTTATTTGTTATTTGTAATAACTGCAAATCATCAATGGATTATTTCTTGAAGGAAATACTAGCTATCATTACTCAGACTGAATTAGAACAACTTCCAAATTCAGTGGTAAGTTCAATAATTACCCATCTTGTACTGGATATTGTGAACAATTTGAAATTTTTGTATCTCTTAGATAAACCCCAACAAATTGGTATTGTGTGTTACATATTACACAATTTGATTTGAACTATACGACGATGTATTGATAACTTGGTAGCCTAGACTAGTTCCATGCATAAATAAAATATTGCGATACCATAGCAACGAACAATATCTTATTAAATGTGTTAATGTTAAGTTTTACGTCAAAAACTTAACACCAGAGTTATGCAATGAATTGAAAGAAAAAATATGTTCACCGAAATTGTGAAAATCGAAAAATTGGAGTATCGAGCCAAGTTCATCTACGATTTTTTTCTCGGGATTCTTGTCTTAATAAATACATCAAAAACAATTTGAGATAATTCCATAGAAACTCTATGTTTAGATAGATGTTTAAATGAGTGAATTTTGAAGTATATCTATTCTGTCGTAAGAGTTTTCATTCAGTGTCTTAGTTCTGTCTGAGAAACTTGGAATAACTTTACCTTCAACTCCAAGTAGAGTACATGGATATGCACATAGCTTCTCAACTCGGATACAGAAAATTCAGGAAAAACGAGTCAACATTTGTCTATACTTTTATCCACTACATGTGTTCAGTAAAAATTGAAAATCGTCTGCTCCCGATTTTTCCAAGTTGGTTTTCACATTTTTTCACAATTTGTAAAAAATTATTTAATTACAATAAATATATGTAAAAACTTATGGTATACATGTTGATTGGTTGATTGTACAATGAATCGACACTGAGGACATACAGACAGCTGCCGAAAATTTGTTGAATGAACATATCACAAAAGTAAAAGTCCTTGAAAAATACTATGAAGATAAGAAGAATATTCACATTGAGAAATCCAAGATATGTACTACTACTATTACAGTCGAACTCCGATAATTCGAACACCGATAATTCGAATTCCTCGTTAATTCGAACTTTTGCGTCGGTCCCTTGACATTCCTATTACTAACACATGTAAAAAAACCTCGATAATTCGAACTTTTGAAGTTCGAATTATCAAAAAATTCGTATTTTCTGTGTTAATTACCGAAAAATTCGAATTTTTGGCGTTTAAATAATTGAAAAGTTAGAAATTTTGATGTTCGAATAATTGAAAAATTCGAATTTTTCTTGTATAAATTATGTATGTACAAAGGTATTAAAAAATTCGAACTGTTAGTGTTGAAAAAAATTGAAAAATTCGAATCTTCAGATTCTAGGTAAGACGACGATATTTTGTCGAATCACTCGATTTGCTTTAAAGGAAAAAATCGTCAGCATGAAGCAATCTAGCATAGCTGATTTCTTTACAAAAAAATAAATATATGTATTTTTTTTTATTTTAAGATAAATAATCGGTCCTTTTTAGGACCAAAAATTCTTCAAACGTATACAAATTATTATTTTAAATAAATAAACATGTTATATACCCATAACATATTTATTTATTTATAAAATGGAAAGATGCATCGAAATGCATACATATATGTATGTAAATGTGCACAACTCCGATAATTCGAACACCTCGATAATTCGAACTTTTGCTATGGTCCCTTGCAGTTCGAATTATTGGAGTTCGACTGTACCACACTCACTATTACACTGTCTGACGCCTGTTTCGATGTTCTTCGTTAGTCTCTATGTATTTTGTACAAAACAAAAATATATTACCGAGTATAATTGGATTTAAGATCGTCAATTGATTGAATTAGTAAACTCACTAAAGGCATTGAACAAGCAACATGGCATCTTAAATTCATGCAGTCATAAAAATCCATTTCTAATTTATTTTCATAAGATGTTGACGGCATCCCGTCAAACGGGATCGATGTTCCTCGTGGAAGAATGTCGTTATTTTTCTTCAATTTGTACACTAATGTCTCTGGATGGCGACAGATTTGCGGAACCATATCGAAATGGGTTTTTTTCATTTATTTCAATCGGTGTCTTATACTGATTCGATGTCGGTAAAATTGCGGAATATGTTCTTTCTTCATGTATTTTAGTTTGTGAACCATTTTGACTAGATGTCAGTTTGTGGTTTAGTTGTAAGTGGATATAGATATGGAGGGCTAACGTTTTCACTGGATCCATTGGATATTAGCGGGATTGCGGAATTATACCGAGACATCTTAACTAGACATAATTTTTTCCTTGGAGATTTATCGTTATTTTCCTCTTGCAGTATTAAATGGGATTGATGTTCCTCGTTGAAGGTTATCGTTATATTTCCCAATCTGCACAATAGTCTCTTCTCTATGGATGTTGTTGGCTTGTAGCGTCGAATCGAAACGGTCTTTCTTCATTTATTTCAGTTGCTGTCTCATTTTTACTCGATTTTAGTAAACTTGTGGTTTGACAGTAAACCTCAATGTTGTCAAATTTTACAATTAATGTTAATTATATGGACGCATGTTACGTTTCACAAATATTTATTTATAAATTGTAATATAATTAAAATCATAATGAATCTGGCTTTTGTTCTCACTAAATTTGGCCATTTTATCGTATGTTTATTGTTTGACTATTTGGATATTATTCAAGTGACATATTAGTCTTATCTTTTTCATTCCATAGGGGAGTATCAGTGGAGTAACGCAACGTTATTTGTTAATAAATCGATTAACTTTTTACAATATAAAATAGTAGATTTCGTACGAAGGTAGAGCAAAGACAAAAGTAGCTAGTTGCATTGAAAATACAGGAAAAAGATTTACCAGAAGAAGTTTATATTTGTGGATCTCATTTCAAAGTAGACAATTTTCAATGGAGGAAAATCCTGAAAAAATATTTTTGTAAAAGAATGTGTGATTGATAAAAGAATTCGCTTATTTACAGAGAATATTGTTTTCGGGCAAAAAGTTATGTTAAATTTGGCGATATTAAAACAGGTACTTCTTGGCAGTGTTTAGACTCAACATCTGAAAGGTATTTATTGTCAGTTGGAAAAATGTTGTTAATGCATACTTATTGCTGATTTTGTATTTTACATCAGTCTGAAAGATCCGCTTCATCAAAATTTTCAGAAATTTAATTATTTCACTCACCTGGAACTTTAAGTGCTTCTGAAAGTATGAATAACTCTTGTAACCAACAAGAAAAATGTTCTTGTTGGTTACAGCAACAGTTCAGTAGTTCTGATTTCGATACACCGATGAAGGTCAAGAAAAATATGAGTATTCTGAAAAATAGAGTGTCTCTCCAAAGAAAATCTCTCTTCAAATTAAATTCAAAATCTGTGAAAAAATAGGTTTTACGGAAATTATTGATAAATTTGCCACTCACAAAGCCAGAAATATTATTTTATAATTAGGTAATTATAATGATTAGGTACCTAGTCTAGTTTGTTTTTTATTTTGATAAAGTATTTGGTTGATATTATATAAGCTGGCCAAAAAAATGAAGTTTTCAAATTTTATTTGCATTTTTTCTCATGAATCACTTCTTTACAACGATTGTGACGTAGGAATACGATAAAAATACATAAAAATACGTAACAATCTAATCTATTTTTTCCTAAAAACTGAAAAATGACAAAACTGCAGCATAACTATCAATTTAAAGGCATGTGACCTTGAACAGAAAAAGAATTTAGCCATCGGCGCTTGATAATACAGTGAAGGTTGTAAATTTCCTCAAGTCGCAGCCTAAGCAATCCCGACTTTTTGCCATTCTGTGCGATGAAATGAATGAAAGTGCTGTCAAGATTGTTTGGGCTTGTTAATGAATTATGATTGTTTTTGTTGTAAAATGACGCAATGGGGCATAATTTTATCTTTTTGATTTCCTTATTTCTTATTCTTTCTTTATTCATTTTACACTTTTGGCTTTTCTGTTCCTTGTTTTTTGTTTTCAGCATCATTTTCCTCATCTTGGCACTTCTTCACATTACTTTCATCTTGTTTTTGACTATTGCTTTCCCTATAATCTTTCAACATCCGAGTAATGATTTTAACTTTATATTAATCACCGAACTCCACATCTCCATGTATTTCAATTTTATTCCAGAGTCGATATACATTATTCGAGTATCCTATCATCTGAAGTTTCATATTTATATTGTCTATTTTTGAGGTATTCTGTAGATTTTTGGATTAAAAACGATGGATCATAATACATAATACACTGAGAATGATGAAGCAGACTTAACGACAATTTGTAATTGTTTTCCCGCAGCCGAAAGCAAACATGACATTCGAACATAGAAGTTCCACGAAAAAGGTGAAAATTGAATTTTAAAAAATTTATATAAACATATGATTGCATCGTAGCTAGTTTCAAAGAGAATGAAATATTCGAAATATGTGTATTGGGGTAGTTTTAAAAATAATAAATTGATATAATTATATATTTTGTTGTTGAACTAAGTGGTTTTTAAAATATTTATTTTGTCAATATATTACGAGAGTTCGAAATATCAAATAAATCATTAAAAATTAGAACAAATTCAGCTGTAGCACCCGCATTATGGAAATATTTATTAATATCTGTTCTCGATAAATAAAGAAGGGCATCTGGTGTAGCTTTACTTAAAATTTGGGTTGTCAATTAAAGTTTCATTTTTTCCTTTTCATAAAAAGTATGACTTGTTTTAATTTTTGTTACCACCCTAAGTCCTTCATGACATTATTCTGTAGAGTTTTGTAAGTAACTAATTTAACCATATGACTGGAATAGGGAAATATAAAAAGCTTTTCTAAAAATTAAAATTAAGTTTAATATGTCACTTGAAGAATATCTAAACACTCAAAAATATTTCACTCCAACAAATCTATTCAAAATGCTTTTTCAATATTTAGTAAACAAAGGCAGCCATATTATCTCAAACGAATACAGAAACATAGCGATGTAGCATAGCTTATATTTTTTCGTAAACTTTTTCATCAAAATCATTTTCATGGTCTTGAAAATATTTTTATTTGGGAAAATAACGATAAATCTCCAAGGAAAAAAACAGAGCACTGAATGAAAACGTTAGCCCTCCAAAAAAAGAAGAAAGTATCCGATTTAAATCCGTCAAACCTACAACATCCAGTCAAAATTTTCCACAAACTGATATAAATAGAGAGAGATCATGGCGACTTGATTCCGCAAGTCTACAGACATCTAGTCAAAATGGTTCACAAACTGAAATACATGAAGAAAGAACATATTCCGCAATTTTACCGACATCGAAACATTGATATAAATTGAAAAAATATAACGATATTCTTCCACGAAGAACATCGATCCCATTTGACGCCGTCAACATCTTATGAAAATAAATTAGAAATGGATTTTGGTGACTGCATGAATTTAAGATGCCATGGTTGCTTTGGAGAAAGCTTAAAATGAGCTTCCAAGAAATGCGGACCAGAATCTAAGTTTAATCGACATTTTACATTAACAGAATCATTTATTTACATTTTGAAAAGGTTATCACTTTGATGAAGTAAAAATCTTAATTATGTTTTCTAATTGTTTTGAAGAAAAATATTTACATATGTGTTTGACATTGAAGTTATGTAGATTATTCTTTCATATAAGATATACATGAATTTTTTATCGATCTGGCTTTGTAAATACTATTTGGGAAGAGGTGATTCATTCATTAGTATTGGATATTGCCAACCTCTTTATTGCAATTTCTGTATTTTACAACAATGTCTGAAAGAGCCGCTTCATCTAAATTTTCCTACATTGAATTACTACACTCATTTGAAATTTTAAGTGCTTCTAAGAGTAAGACTAACTCTTGTAACCAACAAGAAGAATGTTCTAATAATGTCACTGATATTGAAGTTCCAATGAAAAAGAAACAGGAAACAAACATGAATACTGATGAAATATCCGAAGCAAGGGACCTATTGTGAACTCCATTTTGAAAGGACATTGGGGTAGCAAAAAACTAATTTAATAAAAAAATGCATCGAATTTATTCATGAAAAAGAAGACAGATTTGTCAAATTCATCAAAAACAGTTTTCAACTGTCATATGATTTAATTAGTTAGTAATTGCTTAGCTGCTTACAAAACTCTACAGAATGTTATTGAGTAGAGATTGAGTTCACTAATTCAAACAACTGACGATCTTAACTCAAATTATACTCGATAATATTTTTTTTATTTGTACAAAATATATAGAGACTAACGGAGAACATGGAAACAGGAGTCAGACAGTGTAATAGTAAGTGTGGTAATAGTAGTAGTACATGTCTTGGATTTTTCAATGTGAATATTCTTCTTATCTTAATAGTATCTTTTGAGGACTTTTACTTTTGCGATATGTTCAATTAACAAATTTTGAACAGCTGTATGTGTTGTATGTCCTCAGTGTCGATTCATTGTACAATCAACCAATCAACATGTATACCATAAGTTTTTACATATATTTATTGAAATTAAATATTTACCTCTATTATTCAATTCACTTCCCCCATTTTGTTTTCTATTAGCATCTTCATTAACTAATCGAAGTATTATCTAATGTGGAAATTTTCAATATTGCCATTCATTTCCTCAATGCTTCTTTGACACTTCTCAATATGTCACTGTGCAATCCAATCAAAAATTCATTCCATAATTGTATCCATTCAGGTTTCAGTTTAATATTGTAGATATCTTCGGTTCCATTTTCCATTTCTTCATTCCTATACAATTCGAAATTATGTATGATTGTAACATCCAAGTTCAGTTCAAATGATAAGCATTCTCACCTCTTATTCGAACTTATTCTTAAAGTCAC
Organism: Diorhabda carinulata; assembly: GCF_026250575.1. NCBI lineage: Eukaryota > Metazoa > Arthropoda > Insecta > Coleoptera > Chrysomelidae > Diorhabda > Diorhabda carinulata. Next base: position 8,001,340 of record NC_079473.1, read on the forward strand.
ACTCAGTAATGAAAACATCAATTTCTTGTGAGCCAAATAGACAAGCTACAATTGCATCATATAGCCTATTCGAATTAATAGCTAAAAATAGAACAGCTCACTCTGTAGGGTAGAATCTGAAGTTTCATTCACTGAAAAAGAAACAAAAAAAAATCGCTCAAATTCACAGTTACAGTTTTAAAACAAACTTTTCACATCAACTTGATGAAAGTACTGAAGTTGCTTGCTAAGCTAATCTATTAGCCTTTGTTAGGTTTTGACCTCAATTAAAGCATAAAAGAAGAACTGCTTTTTTGTAAGTCTTTATCATCAAAACCACCAGGGGAAAAATTTTTAAGTATCTCAATGATTTAATTACATATAACGAAATAAAACAAAAGGATGGACGGAAGACTGATCGTGCTCGTGCTATGAACTGAAGGTTGTAACTTTTATTAAGTCACGGCCTAAGCAATCCCGACTTTTTGCTATTCTGTGTGATAGAATGGGAAGTGAGCTCAAAGCATACCAGCTTCATTGTGAAGTAAGGTGGCTCTCAAGAGGTAAAGTGCTGTTAAGATTGTTCAAGCTTCTTGAGGAATTAATATTTTTCTTTTTCATATCCTTATTTCCTGTTCCTTGTTGTCCTCGATACTATTTTACACTTCTCACTTCATTGTTTCTTGTTTTTTGTTTTCAACATCATTTTCCTCATCGTGGCTCTTCTTCACATTACTTTTATCTTGTTTTTGACTTATGGTTTCTTCATTATCTTTTAATATCGTAGTTATTTTTTTTTATAATTTGTATTTCAATTTTATTCCAGAACCGATATCCATTCGAGTATCCTATCACCTGAAGTTTTTTATTTTTCTTGTCAAATTTTGAGGTTTTTTCTAAATGTTTAGCATAAGCATCTAAGCCAAATATACTTAGATTACTTAGTGTCCGTCATTTACCCTCAATCCACTTTTCCATTAAGTTATGGAAAGTATGCTGGAGTTAATCAAGAATAATACCTCATTTTTTCATATATTCTTTCATTCGTTTACTTGTAGATTCTCCATCATTTCCGCTCTTACTTATGAACTTTTGTATCAAATTTAGTTTCAATCATTTTTATGTATTCTATTATCCAGTCTGACAATTAACTTTTGTGTTCCAGTGAAAATATTATAACATTCTGAAGAAAGCATTCATCAAAATGTATATTTCCAATGTTAATAACCCGTTACGGTTTTAGGTTGTCACTAGATTAAAACATCCTCCAAATAAAAGGTTTATTGATTTTTGGTCAAATATATAACACAACGTGGTGAGAGAAAAACTACTAGCTGACCTTACAATTAATACATCATATCGCGCCAAAAGTGCCAATGAATGGATCATTGACAAACTGCATTGTTGCCAACTCTATAATTTATAAAATCTCAACACTCCTCCTCGATTTGACATGTATTAATGAAAATCGCTCAATCAACTTAAGATATTATATAATATACAACTAAAAACATGAAGCTTTAAATTATACATATTTTGTCTATAAGCTTTGTAAAGAGTTCTCTACCTAATGATTTAGTAAACATATCAGCTAAATTTTGGTCACTTGATACATAATTCATTTCTATTTCCCTCTTACTAATTAAATCTTTTATATAATGGTTTTTAATATCAATATGTTTGGTTCTTTTCGAATTTTCATTGCTTTTGGACATTAAAATTGTGCTCTTATTATCACAATATAGAATCGTTTTGGCAATAGTATTTAAATCCCCTAAAATACCCTTTACGTTGATTAGATCTTGAGCTGTTTGTGCTGCTGCCACATATTCAGCTTCCGCTGTTGATAAAGCCACGCAAGTTTGTTTCTTGGATGACCATGATATTGGGTTATTACCATATAAAATTATAGATCCACTAACGCTTTTTCTACTTTCCTTGTCCGTTGCCCAATCAGCATCTGAATATCCTTCAAGTATTACGTCACCATTTGTATGTTTAGTATAAGTCAATCCTAGAGTTTTAGTTCCCTGTAGATACCTCAAGACTCGTTTTCCTGCAGTCCAGGTCTCTTCAGTTACACGATCCAAAAATCTGCTCAAGTATGACACAGCATAACTGATATCAGTCTACTAGTCGTTGCTAAATACATCAAACCTCCGATGAGTTGTCTATATGGAATGTTTGTCAAAATTTTGGCTTTGTCGTTATATTGGAATCCTTTTTCCATTGGAGTCCTCTTTGGTTTACAGTCTTTCATATTAAAATAATTTAGCAATTTGTCAATAAATTGCTGTTCGATTTTAATGATATCTTCTGTTCTAGTGATCTTCATTCCTAGAAAATTATTCACCTCATTCAAATCCTTTGCTTGAAAACAGCTTTTCAATAAATTCATAGTCTCGTTCACATCTTTGTCTTCTCCTATTAACAAAATATCATCAACATAAATAAGTATCCAAACCTTCTGATTACTGTATAGACAACAGTCATATAAGGATCTCTTAAAATTATTCTGAATTGCAAAATCATTAAATGTATTATTCCACACCTTTGATGCTTCTTTTAATCCATACAGAGCTCTGTTAAGTTTTAGTATTTTTGATTTATTCACTTTAAGTCCGGCTGGTGCATATATGTAGACATCATTCTCAAGTTTTCCATTTAAAAATGCAGTCGGGATATCCATTTGTCTGATCTTAAAATTATTTTGTAATGCTACAGATAAGAGTAACTTAATCGTTGAAATTCTTGCAACTGGTGAGTGGTTGGGTTCAAACTGATCCTCCTCCTTAATTTGGAACCCCTTTGCAACTATTCTTGCCTTTTTCGTTCCATCTTCCTTTGTCCTGAAAACCCATCTTGTTTGAATAACATTTCCATTTGTTGGTAGCTCCGTTTCTGTCTACGTATTCAATCTCTCGTGCGCATCTAGTTCCTTTTTCATAGCATTTATCCAATCTTGGTCCTTTACAGCATCTTTATAGCTTATAGGGTCATCTTCTTCTGCTGATATTAGACAATAAGCTGTGTAGACTTCATATTCATTCAGATATTTTGGCTGTCTAGTTTTTCTTCCTCTCTGTGTACTCTCTACTTTGGGTTAGCTTTCATCTACATCCTCTGACCTTGTACTTTCTGTTTCATCATTATTATTGCTGAAGTCAGTCTCTTCTATTGCTTCTTCCTCTATGGCATTTGGTTCTTCTTGTAATTCATTTTCGTATTGTATCTCTATGACCTTTTCATTTATACTTTTCTTCCCACTAGCCTCAATAATTTCATTGTAATCTGTTGTTGTTTCATCAAATCTGACGTCTCTTGATTGAAAAATTTTGTTGTCCTCATAATTCCAAAGTCTATTTCCAGCTTTGGTATATCCCATCATGATGCAAGGTTGTGCTCTTCTTTCTAATTTACTTTGTCTTGGTAAAATTACTGCCCATGCTTGACTTCCGAATATTTTCAATTTTCCTAAATCATTCTTCTTGTACCATCTGGTTGCTGGTGTTTCCCCATTGTTGGCTTGGGTTGGCGTTCGATTTAATTCATATGCTGAGCATAAAATAGCTTCTCCCCATAATTCTCTTGGCAAGTTTGTTTCGGCAAATTTGGTGCGTACCTTGTCCAGTAGGCTTCGATTCATTCGCTCGGCTACTCCATTTTCTTGTGGAGAATGTGGCATAGTGTATTCAAGCTCAATACCTTTACTTCGACAAAAATTTTTAAAATCATTTGATATGAACTCCCCACCATTGTCAATACGAATTCTTTGCGTTTTTGAATTATGTTGCGTCTTAATCAATTTAATAAAGTCAATGATATTCTGATCTGCCTCAGTTTTATTTCTTAGTAGCTTTACTATCAGAAAATGTGAATAATCATCAATCAAAACTTGGAAATATTTGTACCCTTCTGGTGTAGCTACTGTAGCTGGACCTGCAATATCTGAATGTATCAATTGACCAATCTTTGTACTGGTTTTGTTACATGAAAAAAATGGTTTACGTGTACTTTTTCCCTCCATACAAGCTTTACATATTTCTAAACTATAGGGTAAACCTAATCTTTTCAAATTATTCCTATTTATGTGCCCTAATCGCCTGGGCCATAAATTTACATCAGTATTACTATTATTCATGTATGCTACATCATCTGGTTTATTATTAAAATCAACATAAAGACAAAATAAATTATTTGACATTTCACATTTAAACTTAGAATGTTCTTTATCTAAAATTGCTTGTCTTGTCCCATTAATCCCATTAACAAATGTTACCTTAAAATTCTTTTCTAGTAGTTTTGATACAGAAATAAGGTTTTGTGACATACCTGATACAATGAGCGCTTCAATTTTTATACCTTTACCTTGACATTTGCCATTTAATGTCCCTTTTTTGTTTGCAAACAAAGCTTCACCATTCTTTGCAGTTCCAATTTTTATTGTGTGGATATCTTCTATTTCAGTCATATATTTTACCATTTCTCCCATAACCATGTGCTATGTGCATCCAGAGTCCAAAATAAAAGTTTGCACATCAGATGTTGCTATATTGCAGCTAGCTTCAGTGCCACTTAAAGCAATGAAGGCTATTTCACTTGCTGAATTTGCTTGTGATTGACTACTACCTTGATTTTGCCCATTATATGTGTTGGAATTTCCAGCTAAAAATTTTTCTCGGGAAGAGAAACCACCTCGAAAATTTCCTCTGGGATGGCCTCTAGAATCCACTCTCCTTTTTTGTCGACATTCAGACATTTTGTGTCCTGGTTTGTGACACTTATAGCAAATGAGCTATAGACTAGTTTGAAACTACATTTCATTAGTAGATAATTTCTCCTGCCTCGACTTAAGCTTCATTTCTTCATCCAGTAATCTTGATTTTACAAAGTCCATTTTAATACTTGTATTCATTGTTTCTATAGCTGTGATCACTGATTCATATTGTTCATTTAACGATAATAGTAAGTGGCATACCTTGTCTTCCTCCTCCAGTTTAGATCCTGAGTTTTCTAAATCTCTTATAAGGGTGTCAAATACTAAAAAGTGATCTTCTAGTTTTTCGCCTCGCCTTAGCTTCAATGTCAGCAGCTTACGTTTAAGAGTTAGCTTTGTGAACACACTTTTTCTTTCAAATATATTTTCTAGTGCTTTATTCATTTCTTGGGTAGTCTTGGCATCTTTAACCAGATCTAAATGCTTGTCAGTTAGACATTGTACTATTATGCTTTTGCCTTTCGAGTCCTTGGCTCTGAATTCTGCTTTTTGCCTTTCTTCGCTGTAACTTTCTTCTGTTTTCTCCAAAATATTTGTCTTTCATCTAATAATATGGTAACTCTGCACTTCTAGTTATTGAAATTTGTCGCAGTTGTGAGTTGAGGAAGGTTAATTATGGTATTGGCCATTTTATTAACTTATTTAACTTCTAATGTCTTAAAAATTTTATTTCTTTCTTATTCGCCTTCTGGGCCCATAACCTGTTAATAACCCGTTACGGTTTTAGGTTGTCACTAGATTAAAACATCCTCAAAATAAAATGTTTATTGATTTTTGGTCAAATATATAACACAACGTGGTGAGAGAAAAACTACTAGCTGACCTTACAATTAATACATCATGTCGCGCCAAAAGTGCCAATGAATGGATCATTGACAAACTGCATTGCTGCCAACTCTATAATTTATAAAATCTCAACATCCAATATTTTTTATGCTTATGTCATGTTTTGCAGATTTCATCATGCTTTGGTCTTCTAGTTTTTTAAATGTGTACTCATCGCCTCTCATTGTGGTTATTATTAATGCTTATGCCTTATATATTGTCATTTCTCTTATAGGTATAGCTGAAAAATTTTTAGTGACCTTACCTTTTAATTGTTCTGTATCTCCTTCATACAGCTTAGACAATTTTTCAAATATTTCCTTATCATTTACAAATACTACTTGGTATGCGGTTTATAAGCAAGTCCATAATTCTATATGCTTTTAAAGTTATTCCACTTATTTTACAGTTTCCAGAAAAGAGTTTTTTGTTCTAATGAATTTTCGTTTTTAGTTTCGTAATCCGAATTATTTATTTATGCATTGAAAAGTCTCGGATCCATAACTTGTTGTTTTTGATATTATTAGAATAAAAATATCCTTTTTATGTTTATAACTTAATATAATGACAGATACGCAATAACCTAAGCTGTCTAATCACACTAGAAGTCAATTTCACAACGTACTGGTATGTTGCCGTTTTCCCTTTCAACACAAAAAATATTCTAGGCACCGTTGTAAAATATTATTTTGGTTATATTACGATGTCTACATAATATATACTGTAATATCATTGTATAAAGAATATTCTTAATACAATGGTAATACTTTTATTACTCATAAAGGTAAGACTCCTATATGGACAGTTGGTATTACATATATGTCTACATCTTTTAATTTTATTTGTTTCAGATAGTTAAATCATCGTAACTATAGCGGTTTTATTTCGTGATGTGCAACGCGAAAATACGTTTTTTTCTTATTTTTCATTTCCGATACGTAAAGATATAATCAATTGATGATTTCGATTGGTTAACGAGATAAACATTTGAAAGTGTTTGATTTCAAAAGTCAACAATTGTCAGAAATATTATTTCAATTGAATGAAAGTAAGACGGTTAATAAGTGTTTTTTGTATATTAAAATTATATAAGTTTTTAAATGCCGTCGTCTTTGAGTAAAGAAACCAATTTGTATTACAAAAATTTGGTAGTGACAAAGTTCAATAACTGGTTGAAGTTGGTTAAGGAGAAGAAAAAACAAACTTATCAAAACCAAAACTCAACGGTATCATTCCAAGCTCCAAAGGAGGAAAAATATGCTAACGTTAAAAATATTATAGTGACTACTGCAGATAAGTTCGATTCGTCACCACCAATGAACTGAAGCGACGCCAATTCCAACGAGGTTCTAAACAGAAAAGATGTGAAGGAGGAGGAACATATGAACTTTTCGAAGGAGAGCTTTTAATCAATTGAAAGTGGAGAGTGGGAAATTTGTAAACTCATATACAGGTTTATAATTTTTTTATATTGAGTTTGTAAATTTTGATGGCTATATACAGTGTGATTAATCGACTTTTTTTCGTAATCTATCTTGATAAAATTCCTGAAACGACACAAGGTTAATGGAGTTAACGCAATACCACGTGGCATTTTTCGATTCCGACGCAATGAATAGATCTTGGGTGGAGGCCGAGAATTTGAAACCGTTCTTAAAAAATATCGACGATAACCTTGTGCTGAACGATAAATTCAATAAATTCAATCTCAGGATGGATGTAGCCGTTAAACAGACTAAAAAAGCCGTCAAAATGAAGCGTTTTAGCTAGTCATCATTATAATCTATAATTACTCAACCAAGTCACATACAATCAGAACTTTTGAGGACATTACTCGTTTAGTTCGATTTGCACATATAATGTTGAATTTGTACAAAGTGATTAGATTGGTTAAATGGCAAGTGCCTTGAAAGTTCTTATTTAAAAACAAGTGATACGACAAAATTCATTTATCAATAATTTATAATAATAAACATCTCAATGCAAAACTTATTTCCATTAGGCTAGTTGAGAATTTTTAAAAGAAATCCCTAAGAAGGTAAAACCGAATCGTAAGTACATTGCTGATTATTTGAAATATGGTTTTTGTGGTTACTGGCACAGATGACGACCTGCTACTTCAGTGTGTTTTATGTTTCGAGGTATTTGCTGATGAGAGTATGAAACCTTCAAAACTGTAAAGACTTTTCACAAAAAAAAACATTCAACAAAAAAGAATTCTTAAAGTCAAACTCGATAATGAAAACATTTTCTGGTGAGAAAAATAGACAAGCTACAATTGCATCAAATCGCCTATCCTTATTGATAGCTAAAAAAGGAACCCAACACTTTGTAGGGTAGAGTCTGAAGTTTCATTCACTGAAAAGGAAACAAATATCTCGATGATTTAATTACAGATAACGAAATAAAACGGACAAAAAGTATTGGACGGACGACTGATGGTGATGGTGCTGTGAAGTGAAGGTTGTAACTTTCAAGTCACGGCCTGAGCAATCCCGACTTTTAACATTCTGTGCGATAAAATGAATGAAAGCGCTGTCACAATTGTTTGAGCTTCTTAATGAATTATGATTGTTTTTGTTGTAAAATGACGCAACCGGGCATAATTTACCCGTTTTTATTTCCTTATTTCTTGTTCCTTGTTGTCTTCATTTTACACTCTTGACTTTTCTGTTTCTTGTTTTATGTTTTCACCATCATTTTCCTCATCATGGCTCTTCTTCACCTCACTTTCGTCTTGTTTTTGACTTGAATTGACTAATAATTATAATAAATAAGCATATTCTCATTAAAATCCTAAATGTTTGCCTCATGAAGGCATGAAACGTTATATCGAAGATTTGTTGGTACATGTCTATAGTAAATTTGTATTCAAATAAAACTAGTATTTGATATTATTTCATCCAAACATTCTATGCTAGATAAAACAAAAGCATAAACGAATACAGTTACATAGCAATTTTACATAGCTTATATTTTTTCATAAACATTCTCGCCAAAATTATTTTCTTGATCTTTGTTTAGATCAATTGTGGGAAATATTGTGTATTAACCAAATTTAGTAAGAATTAGAGCCAGATTCTTATTGATTTTTAATAATATTACGATGTATAAATAAATATTTTTGAAACGTAACATGCATCCAGATAATAAACAAATAAATTGTAAAATTTGACAACATTGAGGTTTACTGTAAGTTGGCTTCAATTATAGTCAAACATGCCAGCTGGAATCATCCTTTTTATTCGTTCAAGATCAAAGTAAACCAAAGTTTCAATCAAAGGAACTTCGTAATTCATTATAATGATAGGAACGGAAATGGTATCTAGTTGGAAAAATTACTTATGTTTGAGTTTTATACGTGAAGATTAGGTGAATATAGTTTAAGTAATGAAGTAAATTTTGACAAAAAAGGTATATATTTTTTAAATATTGATTCTTATAGTAGGTATGTACAATTATTTTTCACATTTTCTACACCTTTGATTGATGTCAGAGGTTTGAACTTAATATACCTATACGTACTTGTGTATTTTAAAGTGCTCACGTACACACCACAATGTTTTATTTTGATGAATATAATTTGAACAAGCTAAATGCTTTTAAGATGTTGGCAAGTATTTGATTATCTTTTTTAATAACAAGTATAAGCACTACACCAATACTGGAAGTAGTTTACAAATAATTTATTTTTAGTAAGTGAAGACTCACATAGTGAAGTAAAAAAGTAAATTGGTGAAATGAAAATAATATTTGGTGGAAAATTTCAGCTGAATAAGTCAGTTGTAGTAAATATATTAAGGTTAATAAAGTCGTTATTAATATTAAATTAATTAATTTCTATGGCCTTTTCGGTTCTGAATGGTAACCAACAAACTAATGTACCCAGAAGAGAAAATACTAAACATCCCAAATCCGTAAGTCACGAAATGATGTTTCCAATTCCGAATCGACTACTCTTCAAACCCAAGTAATCTCGCATGATTCAGAAGTACAAAGGAAGTGCCTTTTCAAAGGCGAAAATTCGGGTGTGACGTATGGAAATCATATCAGTTATTATTTTCAAGCCACGTAATTTTCCTTTAGGAACTTTGATCGGTAAAGTAGCGAAATTCCATATAGAAAAAAAAATTATTCAAAACGTCTGTGCGTCGTTTCCACTCGAGATTCTTTTTCTATTATTTTTTACGTTCCGTCTCGAGTGGTAAGTGTACATGGTCATTAAGTCTCGCCGAGGGTCGAAATATGATGAAGTAATTGATACTATACTTAACAAAATGGAAAAATGACAATTGAAAAATTATTAATGATATATGATGTTTCTAAATTAGTAATTATCAGAAATAAAGTGCGACAGTTTCTGTTATCTAAATTCAAAGACAAAGGTCTTAAAGAACTTGTCGTAACGAACTTTGGGTTAAAATTATAAAATGCGATGGACATCCTTCATATTAGAATCTAATTGAAGTCTTTAGTGTATTACCAGAATTTCACTTCTCAATCGAAATATTTTGATACAATTTATATCATATATAGATTTTTTTCGTATACGAAGTTTTATTGTCAATAACTTTATCATTATCGTTTGTAATTTTATAATTGATTTTCAAAACTATACAATGACAACGACGTTTGTCTCCTTTTGAATATACGAATAGGTCCTGTTAAGTGTATTTAGTGCACTAGCAGGGTACATGGATGTGCACATAGCTTCTCAACTCAGATACAGAATATTGAGTATACGAAGTTTTATTGTCAATAACTTTATCATTATCGTTTGTAATTTTATAATTGATTTTCAAAACTATACAATGACAACGATGTTTGTCTCCTTTTGAATATACGAATAGGTCCTGTTAAGTGTATTCAGTGTACTAGCAGGGTACATGGATGTGCACATAGCTTCTCAACTCAGATACAGAATATTCAGTATACGAAGTTTTATTGTCAATAACTTTATCATTATCGTTTGTAATTTTATAATTGATTTTCAAAACTATACAATGACACGACGTTTGTCTCCTTTTGAATATACGAATAGGTCCTGTTAAGTGTATTTAGTGCACTAGCAGGGTACATGGATGTGCACATAGCTTCTCAACTCAGATACAGAAAATTCAGGAAAAACGAGTCAACATTTGTCCATCCTTTTTTTCTTGACATCTAGAACTTTTCTTGAAATAGGGTGTCCAGTAAAAATCGTCGTCTTGTGTTCTTAGTGTCTGTTTATGGAAAAAAACCTTGTTTGTCCCACCAAATCCTATATGTACCCAAAAAAGACTGTTCGTTTTTAGTATGGAACTAGAAAAATCTAGTCTTTCTGAACGCGTTAGACCTCTTACTACTGACTACTATCATCGAATAAATCAAATCTGGTTTCGTTCAAAAAAGGATAATTAGTTCAGATCTAAAATCTGGTGTTCGCGTTCTATAGCCAAGCTTCCGAGAAGTATCCTGGGTATATTTGATTGTGTCCTACATCGGTTCCATCAAGTTTAGGCGATTTGGATCATTATTTTTATAATACTATCCATTAATGGGTGTTTGCGTTGAAATTTTTTTATTATTTCGTCTGTATTAACAACTTTATATCGTGTAGGTAGGTCCGTTGTTTGATATTTTGCAACCGAGACATTTTTCTTTGAAAATAGATATTCTGGACACTTATTTTTATATATTCACCTGTATATATTCTGTACCCAAAAAAAGACTATTCCTCTTTAGTATGGAAAGACGTTTTTTGGAAAAATCTGGTCTTTCTGAACGCGTTAGACCTCTCCAAACTACTATCATCGAATAAAACAAATCTGGTTTCGTTCAAAAAAGGATAATTCGTTTAGAGCTATAATCCAATGTCTGTATTTTACAGGCAAGCTCCTGGGAAGTATCTTGGGAGTTAATGGTATCAATTAGGATAATGTTTAAGTCTTCTTGCTTTCCTAGTAAGGCGAGAAGACTTTTCCTCAATGGATAACCATTATCAATATTATTGAAGATTTTTCAAAAGCCAAACATTGATGAAATCTATGCTATAATATCTGATGTTTGAATTTACGAAAATAGACGTTCGGTGGTCCGAGTAGTTTTAAAATTTGAGTTGTTTTCATGTGATAAACAAAAAAACTAACAGCGACATTTGCTGCATATACATCAAATAAATTATGTCTGCTTTTACATCCGTCTGCTCTTTGAAATGATATCGACTAAAGCACACGCTATTAATTAAAATGGTGTCATGCCGAATTTGAGATTAAAAGATATTCGCATAGTCTAATGACGTCCTCGACGCCGCCCGTCTCCGCCGCCGGAGAAGTCCCTAATTGTTTTTTTTTTCGTTTTAACCTAGACATCCGACTGTTGATAGTGAGAACTCCAATGTCTAAACGGTTGATTGTGCAAACGTGATTATTATACGAGGTTTCTTACAAAAGTTCTCATAGATATTTGGAGAATCGGAGGTTAAAAATTAAACTCGTAGATTGAATTATTTTACAATTTTCTTATTTTATTGTGCGGCCAGTAAAAACCACTTGGAAGCTTAATTCTGTAGAATAACCTAAAGTCTCGTAATATATGTCCATTCGGTCAGAAATACCGAGCTCGAGTCTACAACTGCTTTTCTATATTTAACAACGACCTCTGCCGTTTTTTATCCTTTTCCTTTTTGCCATCATTCTAGGTTATTATGGCCCATAAAACGTTAAACTCATTCTAAATAATCTCCATGTTTATTAGAGACGAAAAGCACAACGGGTGGTAGAGAGAGCTGTATAATCTCGACGTATTTATATATATTCCCTTAAGGGCTCACGGAGGTATTATCTTTATATTTTTCCGTATTTTGTGCTTTGCCATAACTTTTCTACGTCGGAATAGATGAATTAGTAGTTTAACAATGTTTGTATGTGTTTTTTTTTGGTTGTTTTTTACGATACAAGATGATCAATTAGATTACGTAAAATTTCTTTAACGAATTTTTCTAAAACTATTACTACTTGGAGCTAAAAATGTCATCGATAAATAAGTAACGAAAATGTTAGTTTCGTCAAATCCTAACAACGTCCACAAACTCCTTGTCTATAAAAGGAACAAAATTTTTCTATCTTTTTATTGGGGTGGTTTACTCCCCTTGTGGTTTTTGCTACAGTTTTTTTTTGGTTCTGTCTTCTCCTTCAATTCGATTTCTACAAGTATTTCCTCATCTGTCTTTGTTTCTTGCTCATAGACCATAGAGGTATCTATTATTCTTCTTACAAATTCTCATTATGTGTCTCGCCAAATTTAGTCTTTTCTATACCTCACATTTTCTCCTCCCAGTTCTTACTCTATTTCTTTATTTTTTTGCAATCTTCTTCTTCTTCTTTTTTATGTATGACGGTTGTTTCCACGGCGTACGAAATCTTAATAATTGTCAACAGCTTTTTGTTGCGACTAATGCGTCTTAGTACTTCGTCGTTGGTGATTCAGTCAGTCCAAGGTGTCTTCAAGATGCGTCTATAGAGCCGTGTCTCAAATTGTTTGATCGTTTGAGCTATCCAGGTGAAAATTTCTTTTTCTACAGAAGGACTGACCACAAATAACATTCCATGAATGTTTGCAAACATTGACAAATACTTTTCGAACCATTTGATCTTGATTTCTTCATCTACAGTTTCAAATGCGTATTTCAGTGTCCTTATACAATATACTGTTGGAGTATAGCAACGATGCGCACACTAAATATAATTGTGCCTGTGCGAAATAAAAATGCCAGGTAGACGGGAAACCAAGAGAGCCAAATTTTATTGCTCTTCCCCTTCCGTCTGAAGAGCCCCGAAGGATGACCCACCACAGACAGTCCGCCACCAGCCCACGCGACAGCCAGTCGCATTCAGCAGTTCACATCCAGTTATCAGTGTTTATACAAAAGTGTTTTTTACAGTCCATTCATTTATAATTAAACGAAAGACTTTTTCAAGTGCATTTTATATACTGTATAAAGTCAATCTAATAATACTTATTGTTTATTAACATTTAACAACATATACAGTACGATGTGATGTAATCAGAGAAACTGAAACTGCAGTTCTAGGACTTTAGGAAAGTAGGACTTATAAACTAGCGGGAAAAAAACGTAAAACAGGAAGTTGTTGAAGGAAATGATCGAGGATTTTAATGTAATTATAATATTGAAGATAGATTCGACGTTTATGTGTGGCTTTCGATTCAAATTTGTTTTTTTTGTCTTCCAATTACCTGGAACCGCGTATGTTAATATAATGGACCTGATAATGCCCCTTTTCTTACATTTGCATTGTGCAAATACAACAAATTTATGCATTAAATTTGCTCTCTTCTATTCAGAAGTTCCCTCATTTTTCAACATTTTACACAAATATTCTTTCGTTTCCTAAAAATAATTCTTAACACACAAAGTGATTTTATTTTGAGGAAATCCATTTATTTTTATTAGCATTTTTAGACCGCGCAATCCGATTCAAACAGTGTCTAATTGAATCTGACACCGCTTAGACGTATAAAAAAGAAGAAGGATATTTCGAGGTTATAATAAGTATGTTGGATACAAATAATCAATTGTAATAAATAAAATGTTTTTTTGAGGTTAAGTAAGTTAAATTTGACATCAACGTCGTTCGTATGTCAAATATTGATATAAATTGAAAACCGATATGTCTAGATTGAGAAAAGAGAAGCGTTGCTTTTGCGATGCAATTAAACCGGGTCCTTTGAGTTATAAACGCAAAATTATGGAAAATTTGAGAAATGAGACACCCGCTACGGATAGAAATAACGATTGTAGTAGCATCCCAACGAGTTCGAGCGCTAGAGATAATTCTAAACCAACACCCGAAGCTACCAAAGAAGAAAACATCAAACATCGAAGAATGAAGAGATTTAAAATGCAATCGGACGGTGTTATTACATCTATTAATTGCGGTACGTCTGAAGATAATGAATTTTCTTATAAAAAAGACAATGTTAAGGATAAAACTAAGAATAGCGAAAGAGTTTTGTTAATTGAAGCACAAAATGTAGTTATTCAGAATCATTATTATACAATTTCTTAAACTATTTCGATTATTCGTATTTACTACCAACTCCGGGAGTTTCTTTTCCAGCTTTTTTCAAGGTAAGTTCATCCTCAAACTTACTCTTATTTACCGATACCTTCCATTTGTACCTAACCATAGTTATTAACCTCTAGTTTCTCACCCCTTTTCTTTCCAAATCAATCTTCACATCATCTAATATCTTTAGATCATTATTCTCGATCATCCAACTTTTATTTTCATTCTTTTCTTCCATTGTTTCTAACATAAATGTAACATAAACTTTTGACTTTAAACAGCCCCTCAAAAAAAATTCGCAGCTGTTAAATTTGGTGACTTATAACCTATTTCGAATTTTCCAAAACTTGAAAAAAACTCGTGTGGGTACATGATAGATTTTTGCTCAAAATTACATTATAACAGACTACAAAAATATTTTTCGTACGTATGTTTGGTACAATAAACTCTATTTGTAGAAATATCTGCGGGACTTTGAGCCGTAAGGGATTTTGAATGATTATAAATGTAATAACGAGGGAAACTATTAGTTTTTGTATGCACAACTTCGCGCGCGATTTCTCAGGTAGCTGTGTCAGAAATATACGTGACCACAAAACTGCATTTTCCAACTATCATATCGCTTGTCCAGTTCAAGACTGGTTTATTTCAAAAAAGAGAGCTCAAGAGAGCTGATTAAAGTTTATGCTTTTCTCTTCAATTGATATCCGATGATTGCGTTATCCGAATTTTTTAAATTTTGCACGAATCATCACAATAAAAGTACTCCTCTATAGATTTACAGAGGTTTTCTTCTCTCTCTATACTATTTTTTTTTATGAGTAATTATGAGCAAAACTCCAAGATGATCCTATCTTGCACCGAAATATTTCAGGTTTTTATGGATAACTCCAGTTATTAATCATTCAAAAGCTGTTTATTTTTTATGAAACAAGTACAAAAATAAGAACAAAAGTGTAAAACATAATAAATATCTTCATGAATTCAAAAATCCTTGAGACTAGTGAGACATTTTTAGTGAAAAAAAGTCATGAGTCTTCATTCTCAGTGGTAACTACGTCTTTCTTCTGACTAGGTAGGCACTCTTATCACAAATTGTATACAAAAAAAACATTTTCATTATTTTAAGATAATCACAGCTTATTACAAAATATGACTTTGTACAATAAATGCATGTGAAACTTTATATCTAGATACTACAAAAAGAGAAAAAAAAAATACTGTGCCAATTCGTTTCCTACTGAAGGAACTCAACAATACAATTACTTGGAAAAAAATGCATGTAAATACTTTTACAACTAGATACTTAAAAAAAGAGAGAAAAAAATACTGGGCTAATTCGTTTCCTATTGTAGGAAATCAACAATACAATTGCTTTGGAAAAAAATGAAAATAATAATAACAGTATAAAATAACAAAAATTGTAGGAAAACCAAGGAAGCGATTAGTTTGCACCTTTTATAAATTTTTGTAAAACTCTTTGTAACACAGAGGCATGACAGCTACACCATTGGTTTTTTTCTGGAAAAGAGAAAGTAATGCATCTTTTTTTTTATTAGTGATGCTCGACTTTCTTGTATAGGCCTCGGAGAGTGTTACAGTTGGAGTGAAAATGAAACTGCAAGAAGCAGATGAACTGCTTCGACGTTTCTTGTTCTGGTTTGCTATGTTGATAGATTTGAAATCTTGCTGAGAGAATGATGTTTTATATCGAAAAAATCCAGGCTCATCTTTGTGGGTCTCAATCACACAGATATCAGCGATTGGTACCTTAACACCGTCTTCATTGAACAAAGCGTCCTTTATTGTCAAGTCAACTGTCAGCTTTGCTGGAGGTGTCTTCTTTGCTTGTGAGATGATAGAAATATAATTTTCTGGGATGTAGATAGGTGAGGCTTTTCTATATTTCTTTATAGCCCGTTCTATAACAGAGTGAACGTTGTCGCCCTCGTTTTGAGTGTGTCCAGTTACTAGGAATTTGTGCGCTATAGATCCGATATTTTTAAGCTCCCAAGTGGCAAACATGAACAGGGCAAAAATAAACCGGTTTTTTTGCTGACCTCCGAAGTTATCACTGTAAAAAATGACATCAACTGGGGTATTGACAGTTCTGTTTAGGTTTTCGAGGTATAACCAGATGCAACTGCCAATTTCGTTGGCACACCGTTTTGCTTGGCCTTCATGCCACATGTAACAATATGTCTTCTTGGACTTTAGCTCATACATAGTGAAGTTATACACGTTTAATTTGGACACGTAATAAAAGGCTGATGATTCTCCTTGAGGGCAAGGCAGGGAAGCTTGTAGATCAAAAACGGTCACAATTTCATCTAATCCTTTATCTGTATCTTTTTCTAATCGAGCCATCTCCTTTTCTCTTAAATGCTCTTGGTAATTATCTTCGAGCTGTGCTTTCTCAGATTCAGAGGCGTTCAGGTAGCCCAAACAAAAATTACACTGATCTTTTTTAGGGCGGTGGAAAGCAATGTTGAACTCGGTGTTGAATATGAAGACGTACATTGAATACTTAACGAATGGCTGGCTTGCCTCTTTCTGCACCTTGACATAATCACGATGCAGATCTGCAATAGACTTTCCTCCTTCAATGTACTCCTTTTTACTATTCGATCGGCAGTAGTGGCTTTCGAGCCGAGGTATGGAGTTGATGTGATTTCGTACACCTTCCTTCATCTCAGGTGGAAGAGTGGGTTGCTTATGGTGTTTTCCTCTTTGGTTTGATTCAAAAATACCACCAATGTTGGATTTTTCTTTTCTTATCGCAGTGTTGAGAGCTCGAGCACTGATATTGAGAGTGGCCAAGAAGAAGATCTTGCATACACGTATTTTTTTCTTATCAATAGTAAAATAAAATATTTTGTTAAGGGCTCTTGGTGTTTTATCTAATCGGCCGTAACGGTATCGGGGGTTGACTTCAGAAAGACAACTGTTTAAGAACGCTCTTTGCAAATGGATATTCGAGAGGTTCCAGTATTTAGTAAAAATTTCTATGCGCGTTTCCTCGCTTATGTTGGCTGCACAATGAAAGCGACATTTAGTTTCATTGCACGGTGGCTGTACCTTCCTGGCTTCCCTCAACTTGACGAATTTTTCTTTGGAGCCATCAGGATTTTTCCACACTCCCAATGATTCGTAACTTCTTCCAGATATCTCCATAATAGATCACTTACCAAGAACAATATTACTAAAAATTTCAGTGTTAAAGAGGGCTATCTCAGGTTGTCTCCAATAATTACTGGAAATTTAAGAGCTAAAGAGGGCTATCTCAAGTTGGCTCTTTCTTGAAGAGAATAATCTAGAGGGAAATAAGTTAATTTACCATTCAAAATAGAGCCATTATCATAATAGTTCAGTTTTGTACTAAAGATTGATATGAAAAAGTTACTTACTGTCGGTTTATCACATAATAACCCACTATTGCACAATAGAACTCCACTCTCTCTATGTGTGGCAAGGATCACTCTTGCACAGCCCCCCCTCAAATCAAATCAAAGATGGCCCACTTACATGCACTCCATCTAGGGGTGATCCATTAAGTTTTTTAAGAAACGGTCTTGCACAGAGTTAGTAGAGGCAATTTGAAGATAATTCATGCAAAAAACTGAAAATCGCTTTATTTTGAGTTAGACCAGTCTTGAACTGGACAAGCGATATGTTAATAATCATGTCGAAGCTGCGATCAAAGCACTGCTACTAAAAGATATAAAAACGGAACTCGAAGAGCTCCATAATAAAAGCATCTTATTGTTCCCCATATGGGATTTTACGATGTGTCCAGTATAGGCCCAGACTTGGACCAAGTGTCCTAAACTTGGTGGGACTGTGATTTAAACCCGGTTGGGATAACGTATAACTATCATTTATGTATCCCAATAAAGTTGGGATAAAGTATAACCATCATTTATGTATCCCAATAAAGTTGGGCTAAAGTAAAACTATCATTTGTGTATCCCTAGAAAGTTGAGCTAACGTATAACTATCATTTATGTATCCTGATAAAGTTGAGCTAAAGTATAACTATCCCAATAAAGTTGGGCTAAAGTATAACTATCATTTATGTATCCCCAGGAAGTTGGGCTAAAGTATTACTATTATTTATGTATCCCAATAAAGTTGGGCTAACGTTTTTAATAAAGTTTTTTTTGAGAGTTATTCACTACGCATAACATATTGTGGTGTTTTATTCTAATATGATTGGAGGATTTCAGTGGGGGCTATGGGACACCCAAAACGTTTTACTTTCTTTGGTTGTTGTTGATTTATGTATGTCAAACGATTTGACCATACAATTTTTTTTCTTTGGTTCAACTTTTTTTATTTCTTTTTTATTTACTCAATGAGTCTTTCTCGCGCGTTTTCAGATTGTGGTTTAACGAAATGGGTCATGTGGATATTTTTTCATTGAAATTTCAAGTAAACACTGTCCCAGTTCTACCAGAAGATTACGTAGTTTAGGAGTTATTCCCGTCGCCACGGCCGTTTAAGGGGATCATCTTCATCGGAAAACCGTAAAATAGCCGCATTACAACGAAATCCTGTATCACCTTCCAGACCATTTCCGTTTTATCGTAAGATATATGGAATATACGTGAGAAAGTAACTTTTTTTAAACCCTTTCAATTTGGACTTGCAGAATATGTTACTAATATAACGATTGTCGATGTGATTACGAAAATAAATATATTGTATGAAAGAATTTTATATAAAACGACGATTGTTATAATGTATAATGATAATCCACTGAAATGTTTACCTGCAGTTTTTGAAGACGACAACATAGTTATATAAATGTATAAATCAATCAGTGTATTTGTGAATGTTGTCGATTTAGCTGAGGAAGCTTTACAAAGTCTTCTTCAAGATCAAAAATCCATAGTGATTCTACGAGGTCCAGATTCGAACAACTTTATTCAACAAAATCCCCACCTAGAGCAGTTTTTCCAAGACTTATTCGACAGGTAGAGTTTCACAGAACTTCAAGACAGTTTTATTTAGAACATGGTTCTGTTTTGTAGTTAAAACTTTCATTCATTCGACGTAGAGGTGGTTTTCCTTTGGTTTTGTAACAATTTTGATATATTCTTCTTTGAAACCAATTGGTGAGTCGATTGCTTATCACTTTTTGAAAAGAGAAATCACTAATTGAGTCGCTTTGCGTGACTGTTCAGTGGTTTACGTTCATTTTTCAAATATTACGAAGATACGAACGAAATTTTTAATAACATGATGACTGTTTTATCATTTTCGAGTGTCATTTCAAATCCGAATGTTATATGCAAATCAATATTATACCCCGTATGGATATTGAGGATATTATTTCAATTTTAGTATTTATGCATGCGAACTTTTTCTTTAACAAAACATTGAAGTATCTATTGAAAAAAAACCAAATAAATATCTACGTAGGGCAATAACTAACTGAACTAACAAATAGAGAATCGTGTAGATATGCCCAAATACAAATTACATATCGTTGATTATTCATACATAATAATAATTTCGCCTAAAGGATAGAGGAACATGTCGCCGCAAAGCTGCGGTTCGTTTTAATACTTTCCAGCCCTGTGGGCTCCGGTAGTTGCTATGCATAGATAACGTCCCCCCATAGATATAACGAATAAACATGGACGTCGTTAAATAATTATTTACTAAATTTGTATAAACACATTCCATAATCGGAAATATTTCCGATTATCAATTTCGACACCTCATGGATTTTATAAGTTTATAGGTAAAATAAATACTGTTCAGGATGGGTTCAAGAAGTAATTTTGAATTAAAGTTCAAGCGATCATTTGTTAGGGGTACATACTCTCTGTATTTATCATCAGTTAATGAGATTCGTCTTTAGAAACTTTGTTTTCCAAAAAACAAATTATAATTTGTCTATGGGAGTTGCCATTTCAAAAAAAACACAATTCGTCTTTAGAAACTTATTTTTTTAAGAAAAAACTGACATTTGTATTAACGAACATTCTTTTTGAAAACCAAAAACATTTGAACAATTATGAACCAAAATTAGTATTTAGAATATTCCGTTTTTGGAAAAACAAACCAAAATTTGTATTTAGAAACTTTATTTAAAAAATAGACATTTGTCTTAAGAGATTTTCTGTTTCATTAGAAACCAAAATTTGTTTAAACAAACCTCATTTTTCCAAAAATAAGATGAGATTCGTCCTAAGAAATTCTGTTTTTCGAAAAGCAAACCAAAGTTTGCCTTCGGGTATTGCCATTTCGATAGAAAACAAAATTCGTATTTAGAAATTTCTGTTTATGGAAAAACAAACCAAATGTTGTGTTTAGAAACTTTATTTTTCAAAAAAAAAATGGACATTTGTCTTAAGACACTTTCTGTTTCAATTAGAAACCAAAATTTGTTTGTACAAATTTCATTTCTCCAAAAATAAGATGAGATTCGTCTTTACAAACTTTGTTTTTGGAAAAGCAAACCAAATTTTGCCTTCGGGAATTGCCATTTCGATAAAAAACAAAATTCGTCTTTAAAAACTTTGTTTTTCGAAAACAAAGAAATATTATCACAAGAGACAAGGAGGATGAATTAATAAAAACGTATACAAAATAAAGTTTTACAAGCCGTTAGAACTTCATTTACATCCTGGAAAAAAAAGACATAAAATATCCCCCAAAATAAAATACGTTGCGAAAAATATTCCGAATAAAAAAATTCTCAACGAGGCCGTTTTAGAGAAATTTCAGTGTAGTGGGTGCTCCCACAAGTACCTAGCCTGACCTAAATATGGCGGTAGTTATTTGAAAAATATTAGAAAGTACACAATCTATACAAAACTTTTATTTGAAAGGCGTTAGCCTAAATAATATGAAAGTTGAACTGAATTCTACGCAGGGCGAGATTGCTAGTTCGTTATAAACAGTAAAATATTGTGTAGCAAAGTTTATACGAGACCGTACGACCTTCGAAGACCAAATGTTTCAATATTGAAGACTCGATCGTGATGGTATTGATATTTTACTGTAGATTTTAGTTAGTAGATTGATTTACTTTAATTTTTAATTTAGTTAAAATCCGAAAGATAAATAAAAAGCCGACAGTTTTCTTTGCGGAGTAATGTTCCACAATTTCTACTAAACTGGTAAGACTAACGAACAATATAAATCAGCTTAACGTCGTGGCATTAATCTAAACGCCAGAAGGGATTAAGTTTTGGACTAAATTGGTATACCTTTCAAACGGTTGGGATTTTTGAGTCCTTATTTCACACTTGACCGGAAGAAAGATGTGAATAATTGCTTAGGAAAAACTTTTTTCTTATATTTCAAGCCACATTTTCTGGAAATTCGAATTTCATTGCGTAATGTAACGCTTTGGCATATCTTGACAATCAAAACGATTACCACTTGAATAATCGATCATAATCGATTATTATTTAATCGTAACTAATCGATTTTTAGCCAATTACGTTTCTCAATTCGTAAAACTTAATATTAATTTAATTTAATTCAATACTCAAACTTTCTATTGGATATTGTTTGTTTTATTAGGGGTTCGTGATGATTTTTTATGACTTCTTGAAATTTAAAATATCCGTTTTATACAGATTATTATACTGTTTATACGAAATGTAGAAGTTTATTTCGTGATAAAGAGTACTGCATGGGATTTATTCATAAAAAGCAGTGGCTATATAACCAAACAGACTGAATACATTGTTCACGCCGATATAGATTGACGCTCGTTTCGATAACCAAGTTATATCATCTTCAGAAACTGAAGATAAACTGTGTATTCTAAGTGCATTTAAGCCCTCGAAAGCTCCTGCATAGATATCTGATTTTTCGAAAGCTTTGTCTGACTTTTGTATATGTTAATATTTAATTTCTTATTTTTTAGACTTTTTAATATGTTTATACTTCTAAATTTTCTTGATTTTTGGAGTCTTTTGTTTTAAAAAACGTCAAATTTTTATTTGTATTTCAAAAATTACGAAAAAAAAACGGAATAGGCCTAGAATCAAGAAGAAGAAGAAGAAAATTCAATGAAATAATGTCGAAAAATAGACAAAAAGGATACTAAATATGTAATTGTTATTGAAAATTTAATAAAAGAACGCCTAAAAACAAAAATATACAAAAACAAAAAAAAGTAACGTGTAAGTCTTACATTAAACGGAGTCAAAGAAAAATATTTAACAGTGTAATATTTATTTTAAAAAATGGTAGTTTCGTTGTTGTTGAGTTCCAACCTAAAATTCATCACCTTGTATATGTTGGAAACGATAAAAAAATCAAAAATAATTGCTCATAATGGATAGAACAAATTTTTAGAAAAATATAGAAAACCAAACAAGTTTATCGGTTAAATAGTCACGCCCCGATTCACATCAATTTGCTTTGTACGTTTTTTTTGTTGACGTGAAATATTTTTGGTTCATGGTTCATGCGCGCTTTTTTGCATTTATTTTTTACGACCCTTTTTCAATTAGAGTTTATTGGTTCGTGTTTATGTATCCATCTTTTTATAGCGAGAGGAATAAATATGCATTTTTTGCAAATTGATCATCTTAATTTTGAATAATTAAAAATGTAATAACAAAACTCGTTTACATTTTTTCAACATAAGAAATCCAAAAATGATAATGTATAAATTAATGTTGATATAGTTTCCGCGTCCTGATCAAACCCTGTATAACAGAGTTATTTGATAGATACTTGAGTTTCGTGATACGGCAACACTGATGAGAATATATGAAATCTGTCATTGTCATCATAAAGTTTGACATTTGTAATGGCGAACGTGTTGTTTACTACGATTTTCGACGTAGATTAAACTAATGTTGAAGAATTCGGTGATGAAACCCAATCTCGCGGACGTTGTTATGAACCCACGTTTCATCTATAACATAAAACGGTTTTATTTCTGTTAAACGCTCGATGGAAACATTTTCGCGTCGATGGTTTTGTTTCAATGTGCGCATACGCGGCATCCATCTTGTACTCAACTTTCTAATGTCAAAATTTTCAGTTAAAACACGATGTACATGTCGAGTATGTTTGCTATGAATAAACTGAACGATCCACGAGATTTCAGAAAAGATAATCATTTTCTTCTCACTTATCATTTTGAAAACATATATATACATGGTTTTCCCTAGCTAGTATCTAAAAGATTCAAGAATGAATGTTACAACGGGACGTAAAAGTGCTTTTTACGACCCACGGTAATTTTTAATTTGTTACATGTTTCTCAGTGTACTTTTATATAAAACATGGAAATTCGTAATAAAAGTTGCAGACGGTGGTAAAATGAAGCTGTTAAAGTAACGACGATGTTCAGAAACTATAATTTTGTATAATGTTCAAAAAACAACAACTTATATATATTTAAATAAATTTATTCATACAATTTAACAAATTAAAGTTATTTATTTGAAAAAATGATTGTTAATAATAACAGTATGAGCTCTAATAGTAACTATTCCAACATCATGTAAATTTTCGGGATCATTGTCTGGTTTTTCTTCACGATTAGAAGTATTGACAGCGTCTTCATCGAAAGCTACTTCTAGTTAAGGTATTATTTATTTAATTATCGTTTTCAATAATAGTACCCAGTTTGAGATCTTGTTTAGAACTAGAAAGTTCTACCTTCAAATCTTCAACGCTTCTTTCAACTGAACTCACGAATCTTGGTGGTACTCGAGGTAATTTCTCCAAAAATACAATGGGGAATGTACATTCCGTTTGCGTGGAAGTATCGCTGGTTCTTCTTCTCAATATATTCATGTTCATTATTATAATAAACGATTCAGTAATTATGACAGATGTCAAAACAGATCGGTCAGTTTTGATATATAAACTGTCAATTATTGTTGTAGAACTAGGGGAAATGTGCCTATGATGGACCCCTTAAGGAAATATCATTACAACTTTCTTAGTTTTGGACTTATTAATTTTTTTCACATGAAAATATATACTTAGCTCGAAGTTTATTATAGTATAGGAAGATTTTTCTGCCAAATAATTTCCTGTTTAATAGCATAGCTATTTTTAAAAAAGTAGTCGAGGGGTCCATCATTGGCACACATCTGCCCATGTCGGACCCCTTTAAAATAAATGAAAAAAAAATGTCTTTAAAGTTTTATTAGAAAAAATATAGAACAAACTAACATCACGTTAGGTACAGAGCTCACAAATAAAAGACTTGCAATGGAAGGAAACACCAGCGCACTCATTATGGCACCACGAGTTACATTTTTGATAACGAATCCACTTTTCTTTTGCACGTGAGTGCGAGAATAACTCATTGCAGTAAAGGCAGCTAGCATCATCATCTGAGTCATCTTGTCCCTTTTCCAAAAAGTTCTCAAAGGCGGATTCATCTTCATCAGAACTGTCATTTTCAATGACAAGTTTCCGTTTTACTATCCTGGCTTGTTGTTTACTTATCTTTGTTTCCTTTTCTATAACCTTCTCTTTGAGTTCATGAATTTCTGGTGTTGTATTCAAATGACCAGTTTTTCCCCTTCTTCTGCATTTTTTTTATCAGTACCAATTGCTACAGTTTGAGGGGGAGGACAAATTTCTTTCACAGAAATGTCGAGAACTGACGATGAAGACATGTTAAGACCAGATGTGGATGGGGTTTGAATTTCTAATTCCATTTGGTTCTCGATGATATCTCCTTGAGCCTCGAGAATCTGCTTATCCGTTGCTAAAGCTGGTGCAAACTGCCAGTCCTCGAAGACATGAGGATTGAAAGGATGAATGCCAGTCTTTTTGAACGAATTTATTGCATTTGATGGTACAGCACTCTTCAAATAAGCTTGATTGAGAAGACCTGCTATTTTGAATTGAGTCACTGCCTTCCCCCGGTTTTGACGAAGCCATAATTGAAATTCTTGATCAAAATACGTATGAAGAGGACGGAAGAATCCTACGTCCAATGGTTGAACGTGATGTGAACAATCTGCCGGGAAGCAGAACACAATTACCCCATTTTCTTTTGCAAACTGAAGAGATTCGAGGCTCTTATGGCTACTGTGCCCATCTAGGAGCAAAAGAACCTTATTGTTATTAGATGCTTTCGTATACTTCACGAAATGCTTTAGCCATCTACAAAAAATTTCACTGGTCATCCAACCTTTTTCTTATACGAAAGCTATGCTACCAACGGGAGCACCGTTCATAAGCTCATCGTTCATCCTTTGACGAGGGTAAATAAGAGCAGGAGGGATGTAAGTGCCCATGACATTCATTGCGCATACTACGGTCACGTGCTGCCTACACTCTGCACTGTTGAGTGCACCAACTTGCTTCCGACCTTTTGAAGCGTAAATTTTTTGACATTTCTTTTGAACCGTAGTCAAACCTGACTCATGCATATTAAATATATTTTCGAGAGGAAAGTTGTACTGCTCCAGAGTGTTAGATAGTGCATTGAAATAGGCTTGAATATTAGGCTTGTTAAAAGCCTGGGCTCTAGCTAATGATGTACTTTCTGGACTACGCAATGGATGGCTTTAGAGAAAATTGCGGTTCGTCCTCCCAAATTACCCTTGGAACTGTCCTGTTTAGCCAAACGCCAATGTTCCCAAAAGTTGTTTTGGGAACATTGAAGGTCTTTGCAGCCAACTTAAAGCCCATACTGTGATCTTGTACGTTCTCAATAGCCTGTCGCATATCATGCTCGTCCCACTGTTGTCTTTTTTTGGATGCCATCTCTATAAATGGAAAAGAAAAACTACTAAAACAATATATTTATTTTGTTTATTTCAGTTCCAATGATGGACCCCTGGTCCATCATTGGGATCCGTTAAGTAGTCCATCATAGGCCATATTGCATAAATCAGATAAAAATCTTTTTTTGCTCTCCGCCATAACCTCAATTTTCACTCGCCAATCAACATGCAACAGTTCTATCAAGCTGTAGTAACAAAATCAGATTCTAAAACAAAAGTTATCTAACATCATGCCATGCTACTTTGTTATATCAATACATACTAATTTCAATTTATTTATTTATTTTCACAAAAACGGTTTAGATTCGCAAGAGCGCTTGTAAACAACTGACTATAAGCATCAATCAACCCAACCAATATGGTGGTAGTGTAATATGCGCGGTAAATTTGAAAATATAGCTAGTGGTCCATCATTGGCGGGGGTCCATCATAGGCACATTTCCCCTAGATATTAGAATGTGGGTTTTTTACGTAAAAAAGCAAACACAAATTTTGAGTATACGGAAAAAATATTTGAAATGATAGTTATAGATCTTTTAATTTTTTACAACTTTGTCATTTAACTTTTTTTTATTAGACTTCTTTAAGACTGCCAGAAATCGAGATAAACGGTTTTTCATCGAACTATTATTTTTTTTTTGTTTAAAAAATTCTTCTTCTTTTAATACTTACCCATTAATGGATGTTCGCTTCTCTATCTCTAGCGGTATGGATCAATGTCTGAATATCTTATATACTCGTCCACTGCCTCAGGTTCCGCAGCCATGACATCCTCTTCCGTCCCAATCCTCTCTTACCTTCAATCTTGCCCTCGACTATTAGCTGAAGGAATTGATATTTATGGCCTCGCATTATTTGGTCAAGAGATGCAATCTTTCGTTTCTTCACGATGTTAAAGAGTTCACGGTCTTTATTGATACGCCTGAGAATATCCTCATTCCTCACTTTGGCAGTCCATGGTATCTTCAGGATTCTACGATATACCCACATTTCGAATGCCTCTAATTTGTTGATCTTTTTCACCTAAGTCTCCAACCCTCCATCCCGTAAAGAAGCACTGACCAAACGTAGCACCGCACAGGTCTCAGTCTAAGATCAAGATCAAAGTCGGTACATGTAAATACATTTTTAAATTTTATGGATGTACTTCGAGCTTGTTCAATTTGGCATTTTATTTTACCGTCCGACCACCATTCTTCATATAGCCATGTTCCTAGATATTTAAATTTTTCTACCCGTTCTATAGGTTTTCCATTAAATATATGTTACTCTAGATATTCTAAACGTATTCGCTTCCCTAGTGATAATCATCATCAGTTTTTTTGATGTTGATGTTTAATCCCATGTTTTGGCTATGTCCGCCTACTATATTAATTAGTTGTTGTAGGTCATCTATATTATCTGTAATCAGTACTGTGTCATCGGCGTAACGTATATTGTTGACCCCGACTCCATTGACTTTGGTTCCAATGTCTCTAGCTTCAAGTGACTCTCGAAAGATGGCTTCAGAGTATATATTAAACAGGAGCGGCGACAATATACAACCTTGACGTACTCCTCTGCGAATCCGAACTTGCTCAGTTAGACCATGATTTACTTTAACTTGCGCTTTTTGGTGCCAGGACAGATTTTCGATACAAAGAATGTCTTTTTCGTCCAAATCCAATTTTTTAAGAAGCTGCATAAGTTTGTGATGTTAAACTTTATCGAAAGCTTTTTCGTAGTCTATGAAGCATAGACAAACATTTTTTCTTTGGTCATAGCAGTTCTGTACAAGGACCTGTGTTGCGACTAAGGCCTCTCTTGTACCTAACCCCTGTCTAAATCCAAATTGCGAGTCGCTTACATTATTATCACATTTTCTATATAATCTCTGATGTGTTATTCTTAGGAATATTTTTAGGGAGTGGCTCATAAGGCTAATTAGCCTATGATATGATAGAAGATCCAGTTAGACATTCTTCTGCATCGAGTTCTCTGGTCTAGTCTGGTCTATTGTCGTCAAAAAGTTTTTCTACATAGTCTTCCAATATCCTGTATTTCTCATGATCTTCTATAACTATCTGGTTGTCCTGGTTGGTTATTATACCCAGACTTCGTTTTTTAAATATACCAGCGGCTTCCTTTAATCTTTTATGGATGTTGAAATCATCGTGTCTTCGTTGCAGCTATTCTATTTCGTTGCACTCGTTTTAGAGCCATTCATTTTTTGCAACTCTAATTTTTGATCTTATGAATCTCTGTAAGTCTCTGTACTCATTTATGTCCTTTTTTAGTTTTCTACGCTCATCCATTAAGAGCAAAATTTCATCGGTCATCCATTTTTGTTTTTTATTTCTAGATTTGAATCCTAGAACACTTTGTGAGGTATTTCTTAAAACACTTGCTATTTCTACCCATGATTTTGACGGGTCATCCTCTTCGACCATGAACTCTACGACATATTTTATCAGGTTTTTGGATATTATCCTATATTCTATCCTATATATATATATATATATATATATATATATATATATATATATATATATATATATATATATATATATATATTATTCCTACCCATTTTCTGTGATTTCTGTCCTGGTTTCCTGAATAATAGAAGGCACCATTTTCGACGGGACATATTCCAGAGTCGGGCCACCAAGTTTCTGCAATTCCTAGAATATCTATCCTGAGTCGAGTTTTGCCAATTTCCCAGCTTCGAAAAGGCTTTGGGTATTCCAAGTTCCAATTTTCAATTTTTAAAGTTGTACGTAAGTTTAGTCTTTCTTCTAAGACATTCAAGTCAGTCCCCCCCGGAGATCCGATCGGGGGACTATTTAAGACTCAGGAAAATTTTGCCCGAATGTATCCATGTGGTTCTCTTGGGAAATATACACTAGGTGGTTTCCCGTTGCCTTCCTAGTTTTGCTTCAACCGCTCCTAACCTGGAGAACAGACGTTGTTTGCAGCCGCCCACTCTGGGTCAGACGCTGCGTGGGAATCTTCTTAGTTTCACCTTCATCACTTCGAGACCTTACCGGCATGGATGGCCCTACCGATAGCTACGCTACCGCCGGCATCGTTCCCTGGATATAAGGTTACTGAGCCCTCTCACCAACGACATGGTTTTGATTCCCCTAGAGAGGGTTTCAAAAATTATCAACCAAGATTTATGTGCTGATGAATTATTATCTTTTAATACGAGGGCGGTTCGAATATAAGGTAACAAGCTTCACTGGTTACATATTTTTGGGATTTCTTCAGAAGGTTTTTTATCCTTGGACAACTCGGACAAACTCCTCCATCGAGCTTCAACTTCTTCGCGAGCTATTAAGAGTTGATTCGGAGAGACGTTTGGAGTTTTGTCAAATCTTCATGAGGAGTTATGATGAAAATCGATTTTTTTTCATAATTTACTAGTTTAAAGTTTTGTTTCCCACCATAATCTGGCCGGTCGGTAGTGAGAGTAATAAAAACGCGTGATCGGCTCATGGGATGCTAGTGGTACCTTTTATAACGATTCGTATTGGCTGAAGCATTGTCTGAGAAAGTCAAGTTCACACA
This sequence comes from Diorhabda carinulata, assembly GCF_026250575.1. Classification (NCBI taxonomy): domain Eukaryota; kingdom Metazoa; phylum Arthropoda; class Insecta; order Coleoptera; family Chrysomelidae; genus Diorhabda; species Diorhabda carinulata. The sequence goes on from NC_079473.1 coordinate 8,031,276, forward strand.
GCTGCACGTTACATTAATTTATTATTATTATATTCTAAAAATCTTATATTAATAATTATTTGAAGCTCTTGATTCATTATGTTATTTATTTACTTTGATAAAAATTAAAAATTAAACTACATTTCTAACATGCGCTTTTACAGTAAGAATTATGTGACTGTATAATAGCGCATGTTAAACATGTACTTTAGCTTTTATTATTCTTTAATATGTGGTATTACAGTTATGTTATACATTGACTATCCTCTATTTTAAAATAAATTTTATTGTTAAAAGTGGCTGTGATCGATATTCATGGAACTAAATTTAAACTGTCTATTTATCAAGGTCGTTCATGTAACAGCTGCGAGAATTAGTTCTTATTTTGCAAAACATTTTGGTAGTTTCAAATCTTCCGCCTGGCTGTGGGCGTGACTTGAGGAAGCATGTCACATTCGAATGCACATCGCTTTACTATAATTGTATATGCCTTTTACAAATTCTTGTTGAGTTCATGACTCACTCATGTTTGTGCCTTTTTGCTGTTACGTCTTCGATTAGTTGCCTTTAAGTGTTTATTATCTGTTTTACAAATGGATGATTTGATGGCAATGCCACCACTATCATCTCCTAAAAAAAGGGTGCAAAGGCATCTGTCATTAGAGGAGAAAATAATGATTACAAATGTCTTCAAGGCAAATCTGCTACAAAACCCAAGCAAGACTAAATCTCAACACGTTGAGTTTGTAGCTATGGCAACGGGTAAGTAATCAATGCAATTAGTCTACCGCATGTAAATTAATTCAGTAATAAAGGAGTAATTTGAGTTACCGTATTATTTTAAATATATAGATAAGCACATGGCTTAATATTACGTTATTATTTTAGGTTCAAGTAATGCATCAGTATATAGAGTCCTTAAAGAACACAAGGAAAACATTTTGACGGAACCTAAAGAATATTCTATACGATTAGAAGAATCGTACATTCTGTTTTCTTAATCAACGAATTGTGAACTGTCCAAAAAATAATGATGGCTATTGAACGGCATGAAGACTTGCCGACCTTAAAGAAAACTTTACTCGAATATTTTGTTCATTGTAGTTTCAAGGGCCGTTCTAGGAACTGTGTTTTGGAAGAAAAAAAAACGAAATAATTAATTGGAGAAGAAGATTTCTAAGGGATATTAAAAAATTCGAGGAGGAAGGAAGAAAAATATATTATCTTGACGGGACTTGGGTGAATGCCGGTCACACAGTGAACAAAGTATGGACTGATACTACAGTCTTAAGTGCACGAGATGTATTTATCCGTGGCCTTTCAACGGGTTTAAAAAACCCGACGGGCAAAGGACAAACATTAATGATCTTACATATTGGCTCCAAAAATGGTTTTGTAGAGAATGGTCTAGATATGTTTCAATCCAAGAAAACGGGTGACTATCGTGAGGAAATGAACTCAGATAGGTTCGAGGGTTGGTTTAAGGGAATTTTAAATAAACTTGAGGACGGATCAGTCATTGTAATGGACAATGTATCCTACCATTCCAGAAAATTAGACCAGTGTCCCACAAGTTCCACAAGAAAAGCGGACATACAACTGTGGTTAAGGGAACGAAATGTTAATTTTGAAAACAATATGGTGCGGGCAGAACTATTGGCATTGTTTAAAGAGAATCGGCCATTAGTCCAAAGATATGTCGTTGATGAGATGGCCAAAGAGAAAAATGCAATTGTTTTACGTTTTCCACCTTACCATTGTGAATTCAACCCAATTGAACTCATATGGGCACAAATCAAGGGTGAGGTGGCAAGGAAAAACACAATATTTAAAATTAGTGATGTCCAAACTTTATTTACTAAAGCTTTAAATAATGTTACCCAAACCAATTGGAGTAAGGCAATCCAATATGTCCGCTTTTTTCGAAATAAAATGTGGGACATTGATAATTTAATGGAAAAACAAGTGGAGCCTCTAATAATAAATTTAAGACCTGATTCGTCCTTGTCAGAATCAGATTCCGATTTAGATTAAAATAAAAATTCATCCGCCCTTATATCCCTCTCAACCACCTTTTTTGAAAACAAAGAATTTATTCAGGAAAGTACCTTGTGTTGTTTATAAAGATTATTATTATTATTTATATCGTTTTGTACGAATTTACTTTATAACCTTTGATACGTATTTGAATAAAACATACAGCACGACATTTCTTTCTTAGATATTACTTCACAGTATTAGGTACCCTTACATTTTTATTTAATATACCATAAATTTGAAAAACTGTCTAGCTATTTAAGGTTAGGGAAAATAAAATTACGGTTAAAATAATAATTATATATATTTATAGATACTTTTAAAAAAATCAAGGCAACGTGTGAAATATGTAGGTATAACATTTAGTAGTGTTGAAAGTTATGGATAGGTAATCGTGATTATTAGGTTTTATATTTATAAATGAAATACACAGTGGTTAACATTCATATATTAAGTCTTTATTTAAAAGACTACGTTTTCGAGAAGCGTCCTCACGCGGATTTAAATGTTGGATGCTATGATGACACAATTACATTCATTTATTGTTTGTTTGTTTTTTTTTCACGTCAATCAATGTTTGATTTAAGAAAATATAAAATTTGAGTTTGAGCTAAATAATTTAAAATAATATAACTGTCTAGGTTATTATTTTCAAAACAACAATATTATGATTGCATGGCAATATGGCGGTGTTTCGGAAGTGCGTAGAACAGGTCGAAAATTGTTATACATATAAAATATAGTTTTTCTATTTTCTTCTACTGATTAATAGACGGCGCTAGTCGAATTCACATTCCGATGATTTTTATCTATTATAAAACGAATTCACCTCGTATATTATTACTCATCGGGTTTTAAATTTAAGTACGACTCATCAATTTGATGTTTGATGATGATTAATTCAAAAACGTTTTTGTGAGAACAAACATTATGAAACACAAAAATTTTATCTAGTCGTAGTTTAGAAATAAAAAAATTTCGTTAATAAGGGTGTTTCGCAGCTGCTATAATTCAATCTTATGGTTTAATTTTAAGTGGATTTTCTGACATCGTAATCAGCCGCTTATTTATATTGCAGAAAGTAAGTACGAAGTTTATGGGGTTGTCTTCTTCTTAATTAGCTAATTATGCATAACACAGTGTATATATTGTACACGCGGCGAACTTTCATTTACCGTCGAAATAAACACGCGGCTAATTAAAAGTTATTTCACTAGTTAAACTCGTCGACTCGATGGGGTATTAATTTTGATGAAAGTTTCCCGTTTTAGATTGTGTCGGATGTACGAATTCACGAATTTATTTCATAATTTTCATATTAAAACATTTCGTTTCAGTTATTTATTATAAAATAAGCCTACTAAAGCCTAAACGTCAAGCTTTGTTAACAAGACAAATTCACTGAAAAAATCATCATCCAGAATTTTTAATAAACTTTGGTCTTATATCTAGTCACTTATTTCATCAATTCAGTATTTCTAAAGCGCTCGTTGCTAAATTTCAGAATTCCAAAGAATCTGTTACCAAAATTTTGCACTTCTGAAGTACCAGTTGCTAATAATCACATTTGTAAAGTGCTTGTTGCCACAATTCACAATCATTTACTTTACGTAAATATCTTTTGCCACAACGTACTGTTTTTAAAGTGTTCAAAGCCACAATTTACGATTCTAAAATATCTGTTGTCCCAATTTACTATTTCTGAAATGAGTGAGTCTTTTGTAATACTCTCATTATTCCGGATTTGTATCAGGAGTGAGTGAAATATTGCTGTTGAAAGACATGTATGTGACTGTATTAGCTCTGCTGGAATACCGCTATTGATTTCTTCTAATTACTTCTTCCGTGATATATAGTGTTAGCTATTCTATACTTTTCTTGATTTTCTATTAAAGTTAAATCATCAGCATATGTTATTATTTGTTTTGATTCATTAACGGTACTTCCATTAAACAATAACTCTGAGGGTCCTTCAACTTATCTTACTCTTCTTCAATTTCTTGTTTCTTAGACCTTTTGATATATTAATATATCTGAATGTTGTTGATTTTAGGTCTATTCTGTTTCAAAATTATAATTTATATCAATAGAAATAAGCAGATTGTCAGTGTCAATATCATATTTTGATAGACTGAAAGAGAAGTCGAAACGTCAACATCTACCTTTCTTTGAAAAACTATCAAAAAAAAACTAATTTTGAAACAGAAGAAACCTAAAATCAAAAAAATTTGGATCCATTTATATACATATATATATATATATATATAAAGGCATTTTCTGTCTATTCAGGTAATAAAAAAATATCCTGGTCTTTCTTTATTAGAATCTCGGTGAAGGACATGACCAATAAAAATTAATATTGGTCGCAAATTATTGCTAGAAACTAAATTCGGACCATTTCGACGAAATTCCAAGATGCATGATTTGCGAAATTTATCAATGCAAAGGTGAAAACAATGTAACGGATTATTGAGATGATTACTGAGCAGTTATTTTTCCTTTCATTCTCGCTCAACCATAATAGCTATGAAAGTTGAATTGGCACCCAAATTTTATGTACAACAGATGTTCTTCTTTATTTATCGAGAACAGATATTAATACATATTACCATAATGCAGGTGCTACAGCTGAATTTGTTCTAATTTTTAATGATTTATTTGATATTTGTAAATCTCGTAATAGATTGGCACAATAAATATTTTAAAAACCACTTAGCTCAAGAACCAAATATATAATTGCATCAATTTATTATTTTTAAAACTGCCTTAAAACATATATTTCAAAATATTTGTAGTAATGTGAAGAGCCATGATGGGGAGAATTATGCTGAAAAGAAGTAAGAATGCTTATCGTTTGAAACGTATATGAGCATGATTTCTCTCTGAATCTTGAAGGTACAATTATACATAATTTCGAATAATGATCTTAAATCTGAATGGATATAATTATGGAGTAAACGGTTGATTGGATTGTATAGTGACAAATTGAAAAGTGTCGAATAAGCATTAAGAAAACGAATGACAACATCAATAGTGACAATTCCAAATCAGATAATACTTCGAATGGCTAATGAAGATGATGATAGAAAACAAAAGGGGAAAAGTGATGGTTATTTCATAAAATACGTGAGAACAATTTGTGTGCTGCATTTACTACTACTACCATCACACTCGCTATTACACTGTATGACGACTGTTTCGATGTTCTGTAGTTTTTATGTGTTTTGTACAAAACAAAGATATTACCGCGTACAATTTGATTTCAGATGATCGAATTAGTGACTCACTAAAGGCATTGAAAAAAATATGCAATTTGGTCCATTTGGTCGAAAGATACAAAAAACTACAGGAAGAGGTGATTCATGAGATATCAACTGTTTGTTGTTATTTGTTATTTGTTATTTGTAATAACTGCAAATCATCAATGGATTATTTCTTGAAGGAAATACTAGCTATCATTACTCAGACTGAATTAGAACAACTTCCAAATTCAGTGGTAAGTTTAATAATTACTCATCTTGTACTGGTTATTGTGAACCATTTGAAATTTTTGTATCTCTTAGATAAACCCCAACAAATTGGTATTGTGTGTTACATATTACACAATTTGATTTGAACTATACGACGATGTATTGATAACTTGGTAGCCTAGACTAGTTCCATGCATAAATAAAATATTGCGTTACCATAGCAACGAACAATAACTTATTAAATGTATTAGTGTTAAGTTTTACGTCAAACACTTAACACCAGAGTTATGCAATAAATTGAAAGAAAAAATATGTTCACCGAAATTGTGAAAATCGAAAAATTGGATTATCGAGCCAAGTTCATCTACGATTTTTTTCTCGGGATTCTTGTCTTAATAAATACATCGAAAACAATTTGAGATAATTCCATAGAAACTCTATGTTTAGATCTGTGGCTTGGTTCTAAAAGGGCCAATGTCAATTTTTTCAAATTTTGTGTTATTTTATCAAAAGTTTCCAATTTAGTAAAGCTTTAATTCTACAAAGGCCAATGTCTAATAACAAAGTAAAATTAGTTGTATTTCCATTATAATGTCAGCCAAAGTCATTGCTAGTGGTTTCTGATTTATTTCTAAAAGGGCCTATGTTGACATTGGCCCTTTTAGCATTCATACAGATGTTACTTTTTCGAGCTTGAACATGTCTATCCCCTCTTCATACCAACAAGGAACTTTGTCTGACACATTTATTTAATTTTTATCTTAACACGCGGTTTTCAAGGCATTTAGTTCAATATGTCTCATTCTCGAGTTTACAAAATATTAGGACTGTGTCGCAAATCAAGTGTTTCAAAAGGTAAGTAATATTATTAATGCTATAATGTTATAATAAATAGAAAAAATGCTTTTAAAGTCAAACAGAATACTCCTTTAATTCCTTAAAAGTATACAATTGACACTACAAAACATGATAAATTATCAATTTTCTAGATCCTGTTGCTAGTACTAGCAGAAGTCAGATCGAAAGCAATGAAGCGAATCACAATAACAACATCATTGCATGTGAACAAGGTAAATTTTTCGAGTTTTCTATGTCACTTGTTTTAAACATTATGTTTTTTGAAGCATTATGTTCTCAAGAACTGTTCACGAAAACATCTTTTTTTTTCTTCTTTTGTTTAGAAGAAAGAGATTTGGATTATAATAATAGTTTTCAACCTATGATTGAAGAGGTACCTGCTGAAACCCACAATAATAATGATAATATCACTATCATTGTACAAGGTAAATTTCAACAGTTATCTTTTCAGATTTTAACAAAACTGAAAGCATGTAAATTAATGTTCCCAACAATTACTCACAAATCATATTTTTTTTAGATGAATTAAATTCAAACTTCCCTAGAAGTTTTCAATATACAAATGAAGAGTTACCTTCTGAAAGTTCAGATATCGCTGATTTACTTGATGAGAGTTCAAATGATTATGTGCCTTCTTCTGAGAGTAGTAGTGAAGGTGAACAACAAACACCTGCTAAAATTTTAAAGAATAGGGGAAGAAAACGAAGGGATGAAGTGGAAGCATCCAGGAAGCGTAAAATAAATCCTAGTAACTGGAAAAAAAATGTGAGCAAACAACGAAAATTGCAAGGTAAGGAGTATGTTACCTTGAAAGGAAAATTAATAAGAGCTAAACGCATGAAGCCCCCATGTAATTGTAGAAAGAAATGCTTTGATCTTATGAGTAATGAGGAGAGAGAAATTATTTTTAAACATTTTTATCAATTATCTTACGATGGACAATCACAATTTATTTCGGATTTTGTTGAAGAAAAAGAAAAAGCTACACAAAGTCTACGAAGGAATGACAAAAAAGAAAGTAGGCGTCAATATTCTCGGAGATATTTTTTAAATAAAGGTAATATTAGGCTAGAAGTATGCCAAGAAATGTTTAGCAACACTTTAGATAAAACAATTAAAAGAATTAGAGTGTGTATTGAGAAAAAAGAGCTAGTGAAGCAGGTATGTGTGCTTCAGATAAACGGGGAAAACATGGAAAACAGCCCGTAATCCCAGAAAAAGAGAAAGATTTTATTAGAAGACATATAAACCAATTCCCATCCTATGAAAGTCATTATTCAAGGTCTAATTCTCAGAAAAAATATTTGCCATCTCATTTATCAATTTCACAAATGTACAGGTTATACAAGGAAGAGTGTGTCATAAACAACGTCAGCCCGCAAAAAGAATCTATGTATCGTAAAATTTTTGTCGAAGAATTTAATCTTTCATTTCATAAACCAAAAAACGATACATGTGGAAAATGTGACAAATTCGAAATGTTGATTAAAACAGAGGCAAATGAGAGTAACAAAAATATAATAATTATTGAAAGAGATAGTCATATGCTTTTGGCAAAATCTTCCTATGAGGAGAAAAAAAATGATGTCGAAAAAAGTAAAACAAATGAAAAGATTATGACCATAAGTTTTGACCTGCAAAAATGTCTCCCAACCCCACTTTTATCAAGCGGAATATCGTTTTATAAAAGGCAACTGTGTACACTGAATCTCACTTTATACATCACTAGTAGGAACCAAAACCCAGCAGCATTTTGCTATCTATGGGATGAGACAATCGCAGCTAGAGGAGGTCGAGAAATTGCATCATTTCTATACGCGTTTTTAAAGCAAATCCCAGTCGACATTGAAGAAGTCAATATTTTCAGTGATTCGTGTCCAGGACAAAATCGAAATATTTTTGTAGCTTTGATGTTTTTATTCTTAACTAAACAATTATCTAGCAAAGGTAGGAAAATAGTAATCAATCACAAGTTTCTCGAAGCAGGGCACACCCACATGGAGGCAGACTCAGTGCATGCATTGATAGAGAAGACAAGGAAAAGAACAAATGCTCTCATCAAACTTCCTCGTGACTGGGCAAATTTAATTAGAATGATTCCAAGAAAACCACCAATCATCGTACATGAAATGCAACAAGATAGATTCCAAGAACTTCTCGGAACTGTATTTGTACAAAAAAAAGTTAATACTGCCGGGGAGCCAGTTAAGTGGACCAAAATCAAATGGATGCAATATCGATGGAATAAACCAAATGAAATCCAGTACAAAATTTCTTTTCGAAATGACGAGCAATTCAAAACAATAAGCTTAGTGAAAAAAGATACGAGACATTCTACCAACACCGATTATTATTTCAACTTACGACCAATATCAAACAAGCCATTAACATTGAGTAATGAAAAACTTAAAGACTTGTAAGACTTAATGCAGTACATTCAGCCAAATAGTCGCATATTTTATAATGCATTACTGGATAAATTGACGAGTTCATCAGATGTTGTAGATACATTTTCAGATTATGATGAAGATGAATAAGAAAATTATAAAAAAAAATATCTTCAATAATCCCAAAAATGTACTTTGAACTGTACTTTGTGTAAATGTTCTTTATGTGAATAAAATTGTTGAAATCAGATGTTTTTTCCCCTTCTAACTGCCTTATGGATCCTCATTAAGTGAACCAATGTCACTTTAAGATGCAGTAGCTTTAAATCCAAAAAGGGCCAATGTCATAATATTTACATAAAATAGTAACTTGTTAAAACATTTCATATGATAAAATATTGTTTCTTTACATTAACAATAAGCAAATAAAAAAATAATAGTGGGAATCTTAGTATAAGAAAGTTAAATCATTCTAAAAAATCTCAAATATCTTTCAACGCCTTTTTCTCAGGACTAGCATTTTTGACTTTGGCCCTTTTAGAACCAAGCCACAGAGATGGATGTTTAAATGAATGAATTTTGAAGTATATCTATTCTGTCGTAAGAGTTTTCATTCAGTGTCTTAGTTCTGTCTGAGAAACTTGGAATAACTTTACCTTCAACTCCAAATAGAGTACATGGATATGCACATAGCTTCTCAACTCGGATACAGGAAATTCAGGAAAAACGAGTCAACATTTGTCCATACTTTTATCCACTACATGTGTTCAGTAAAAATTGAAAATCGTCTGCTCCCGATTTTTCCAAGTTGGTTTTCACATTTTCCCAGTCGAAATTTCGTCAATTTACTATCACCCTTCTATTATGATCAATATTAATTTTAGAAAATACATGTATAATACAACAACCAAATTTTTTTAGTTTAAGTAATTCTTCGCTCACTGCTGTTTTTGAGAGTCTCCAAAAATTTTTTATCTAGTCTTTTCACGATAAGCAATAATATTCTAAATCTATCTATCCTTTAGGATAAGCAATAATATTCTCCTCTAATTGTGACGGGAAAAAATGTTGAGAATCTTTCATTTATGCATCGAGATTACGCGAAAAAAATTGCTATTTTCAAGTTGTTTTATTGGAATTTATTGAAAAATAAATAAAATTGATTGATTTGGACATAAGAAAAATTATCGGCTTGACAGTCAAAGAATAAATTTACGTCATATTTATGAAATTTCTGTGCCAAATGGAATTGACGGAAAAAGACACAAAAATGATTGGCAATGCGGTCAACGTGTTAATCATGGAATTACTCATATTTATGACGCTTTAAGACGATATAATTGAATTTTTATTTGGAAATTTAAGGAAAAGGCATGAAAATGATAAAATTTGGCATAAAAAATGATTTGCATGAAAATAATGGAAAAATAGGATTTTGAAACAATTTTTATTTGAGAAAATTAACAAATTTTTATCAAAAATTTGAACGGAAATTTGAATTCCAACAGAAATTTTTTTTAAAAATAGAAAACAAAATCGGGATAGTGAATCGAATAATAGAGGTAAAAAATTATTTCTTCTTCTTCTTGTAGTAGGACGAGGTCCTGTCAGGTCTGTCATCAGCCCTCTTGTGACGCCGATGTCAAGCTATCGTACCAGCGTTTTGGGGGCCTACCGATTGGGCGTCTTGTGTCTGGTTTCTGTGTTTTGGCCCATTTGGCAATCCGTTCTGGAGCCATTCGTTCTACATGGTCTCTCCATTGTCGGCGTCTTGCTCTTACCCATCTAACGACATCCGCCTAGGGTGGTTGATGGGTGGATTGAGTAGCCCATTGACTATCACTGCCAGTCCCAAGCCCTGATAAAAGAGGAGGGTTAAGGGGTGAGGCCAGCAACCTGCCCCTCGTAAAAAGAAAAAACGCTCACAGAACTGTCACATTAGCCTCGGAAAAATTATTTAATTATTAATTTATAAATATATGTAAAAACTTATGGTATACATGTTGATTGTTTGATTGTACAATGAATCGACACTGAGGACATACAGACAGCAGCCGAAAATTTGTTGAATGAACATATCACAAAAGTAAAAGTCCTTGAAAAATACTATGAAGATAAGAAGAATATTCACATTGAGAAATCCAAGATATGTACTACTACTATTACCACACTCACTATTACACTGTCTGACGCCTGTTTCGATGTTCTTCGTTAGTCTCTATGTATTTTGTACAAAACAAAAATATATTACCGAGTATAATTGGATTTAAGATAGTCAATTGATTGATTTAGTAAACTCACTAAAGGCATTGAACAAAATATGTAATTTGATCCATTTGGACTATTTCTTGAAAGAAAGTCTATCATTACTCAGATTGAATTAGAACAACTTCCAAATTCAGTGGTAAGTTCATTAATTACTCAACTTGTACTGGATACTGTGGACAATTTAAATTTTGGTATCTCTTAAATAAATTCCAACAAATCATGTGTTTTTATATGAAGCCCCGTAGTGATGAAAAAGCTACTTTCGAGTAGATAAACTCAAATATTTGAGATTCCTAAAAACCTCTTCGCTTTTCTTAGGTGATGGGATGTTAAAAAATGCTTTTAAAAAATTTAAATTCTAAAAATCTATCCCCACTTTCATGAATAAATTCAAGGCATTTTTTTTGTAAATTAGTTTTTCCTTGTCCTTGCAGAATGGAGTACCCAATAGATCCCTTGCTTCGGGTAATTCATCAGTGTTAATAATCCCTTATTTCTTCATTTTTCTTCCGATCGAGTATGTCCTGTTATTGATCTCAAAGGGACCTAGTCCTAATGTAAGAAGAAGAAGAAGAAATAAATGAATCTGTTAATGTAAAACGGTCGATTAAATTTAGATTCTGGTCCACATTTCTTAGAAGCACATTTTAAGCATTCTCCAAAGCAACCATGGCATCTTAAATTCATGCAGTCACAAAAATCCATTTCTAATTTATTTTCATAAGATGTTGACGGCATTGCCGCGTCAAACGGGATCGATGTTCCTCGTGGAAGAATGTCGTTATTTTTCTTCAATTTGTACACTAATGTCTCTGGATGGCGACAGATTTGCGGAACCATATCGAAATGGGTTTTTTTCATTTATTTCAATCGGTGTCTTATACTGATTCGATGTCGGTAAAATTGCGGAATATGTTCTTTCTTCATGTATTTTAGTTTGTGAACCATTTTGACTAGATGTCAGTTTGTGGTTTAGTTGTAAGTGGATATAGATATGGAGGGCTAACGTTTTCACTGGATCCATTGGATATTAGCGAGATTGCGGAATTATACCGAGACATCTTAACTAGACATAATTTTTTCCTTGGAGATTTATCGTTATTTTCCTCTTGCAGTATTAAATGGGATTGATGTTCCTCGTTGAAGGTTATCGTTATATTTCCCAATCTACACAATAGTCTCTTATCTATGGATGTTGTTGGCCTGGTAGCTTCGAATCGAAGCGGCCTTTCTTCATTTATTTCAGTTGCTGTCTCATTTTTACTCGATTTTAGTAAACTTGTGGTTTGACAGTAAACCTCAATGTTGTCAAATTTTACAATTAATGTTAATTATGTTATGTGACGCATGTTACGTTTCACAAATATTTATTTATAAATCATAATATAATTAAAATCATAATGAATCTGGCTTTTGTTCTCACTAAATTTGGCCATTTTATCGTATGTTTATTGTTTGACTATTTGGATATTTTTCAAGTGACATATTAGTCTTATCTTTTTCATTCTATAGGGGAGTATCAGTGGAGTAACGCAACCTTATTTGTTAATAAATCGATTAACTTTTTACAATATAAAATAGTAGATTTCGTACGAAGGTAGAGCAAAGACAAAAGTAGCTAGTTGCATTGAAAATACAGGAAAAAGATTTACCAGAAGAAGTTTATATTTGTGGATCTCATTTCAAAGTAGACAATTTTCAATGGAGGAAAATCCTGAAAAAATATTTTTGTAAAAGAATGTGCGATTGATAAAAGAATTCGCTTATTTACAGAGAATATTGTTTTCGGGCAAAAAGTTATGTTAAATTTGGCGATATTAAAACAGGTACTTCTTGGCAGTGTTTAGACTCAACATCTGAAAGGTATTTATTGTCAGTTGGAAAAATGTTGTTAATGCATACTTATTGCTGATTTTGTATTTTACATCAGTCTGAAAGATCCACTTCATCCAAATTTTCAGAAATTTAATTATTTCACTCACCTGGAACTTTAAGTGCTTCTGAAAGTATGAATAACTCTTGTAACCAACAAGAAAAATGTTCTTGTTGGTCATGGCACTTCTTCACATTACTTTCATCTTGTTTTTGACTACTGCTTTCCCCATAATCTTTCAACATCCGAGTAATGATTTTAACTTTATATTAATCACCGAACTCCACATCTCCATGTATTTCAATTTTATTTCAGAGTCGATATACATTATTCGAGTATCCTATCATCTGAAGTTTCATATTTATATTGTCTATTTTTGAGGTATTCTGTAGATTTTTGGATTAAAAACGATGGATCATAATACATAATACACTGAGAATGATGAAGCAGACTTAACGACAATTTGTAATTGTTTTCCCGCAGCCGAAAGCAAACATGACATTCGAACATAGAAGTTCCACGAAAAAGGTGAAAATTGAATTTTAAAAAATTGATATAAACATATGATTGCATCGTAGCTAGTTTCAAAGAGAATGAAATATTCGAAATATGTGTATTGGGGTAGTTTTAAAAATAATAAATTGATATAATTATATATTTTGTTGTTGAACTAAGTGGTTTTTAAAATATTTATTTTGTCAATATATTACGAGAGTTCGAAATATCAAATAAATCATTAAAAATTAGAACAAATTCAGCTGTAGCACCCGCATTATGGAAATATTTATTAATATCTGTTCTCGATAAATAAAGAAGGGCATCTGGTGTAGTTTTACTTAAAATTTGGGTTGTCAATTAAAGTTTCATTTTTTCCTTTTCATAAAAAGTATGACTTGTTTTAATTTTTGTTACCACCCTAAGTCCTTCATGACATTATTCTGTAGAGTTTTGTAAGTAACTAATTTAACCATATGACTGGAATATTGAAATATAAAAAGCTTTTCTAAAAATTAAAATTAAGTTTAATATGTCACTTGAAGAATATCTAAACACTCAAAAATATTTCACTCCAACAAATCTATTCAAAATGCATTTTCAATATTTAGTAAACAAAGGCAGCCATATTATCTCAAACGAATACAGAAACATAGCGATGTAGCATAGCTTATATTTTTTCGTAAACTTTTTCATCAAAATCATTTTCATGGTCTTGAAAATATTTTTATTTGGGAAAATAACGATAAATCTCCAAGGAAAAAAACAGAGCACTGAATGAAAACGTTAGCCCTCCAAAAAAAGAAGAAAGTATCCGATTTAAATCCGTCAAACCTACAACATCCAGTCAAAATTTTCCACAAACTGATATAAATAGAGAGAGATCATGGCGACTTGATTCCGCAAGTCTACAGACATCTAGTCAAAATGGTTCACAAACTGAAATACATGAAGAAAGAACATATTCCGCAATTTTACCGACATCGAAACATTGAAATAAATTGAAAAAATATAACGATATTCTTCCACGAAGAACATCGATCCCGTTTGACGCCGTCAACATCTTATGAAAATAAATTAGAAATGGATTTTTGTGACTGCATGAATTTAAGATGCCATGGTTGCTTTGGAGAAAGCTTAAAATGAGCTTCCAAGAAATGCGGACCAGAATCTAAGTTTAATCGACATTTTACATTAACAGAATCATTTATTTACATTTTGAAAAGGTTATCACAAACCCTTTGATGAAGTAAAAATCTTAATTATGTTTTCTAATTGTTTTGAAGAAAAATGTTTACATATGTGTTTGACATTGAGGTTATGTAGATTATTCTTTCATATAAGAAATACATGAATTTTTTATCGATCTGGCTTTGTAAATACTATTTGGGAAGAGGTGATTCATTCATTAGTATTGGATATTGCCAATCTATTTATTGCAATTTCTGTATTTTACAACAATGTCTGAAAGAGCCGCTTCATCTAAATTTTCCTACATTGAATTACTACACTCATTTGAAATTTTAAGTGCTTCTAAGAGTAAGACTAACTCTTGTAACCAACAAGAAGAATGTTCTAATGATGTCACTGATATTGAAGTTCCAATGAAAAAGAAACAGGAAACAAACATGAATACTGATGAAATATCCGAAGCAAGGGACCTATTGTGAACTCCATTTTGAAAGGACATTGGGGTAGCAAAAAACTAATTTAATAAAAAAATGCATCGAATATATTCATGAAAGTGGAGACAGATTTTTCAAATTCATCAAAAACAGTTTTCAACTGTCATATGATTTAATTAGTTAGTAATTGCTTAGCTGCTTACAAAACTCTACAAAATGTTGTTATTGAGTAGAGATTGAGTTCACTAATTCAAACAACTGACGATCTTAACTCAAATTATACTCGATAATATTTTTTTTATTTGTACAAAATATATAGAGACTAACGGAGAACATGGAAACAGGAGTCAGACAGTGTAATAGTAAGTGTGGTAATAGTAGTAGTACATGTCTTGGATTTTTCAATGTGAATATTCTTCTTATCTTAATAGTATCTTTTGAGGACTTTTACTTTTGCGATATGTTCAATTAACAAATTTTGAACAGCAGTATGTGTTGTATGTCCTCAGTGTCGATTCATTGTACAATCAACCAATCAACATGTATACCATAAGTTTTTACATATATTTATTGAAATTAAATTTTTACCTCTATTATTCAATTCACTTCCCCCATTTTGTTTTCTATTAGCATCTTCATTAACTAATCGAAGTATTATCTAATGTGGAAATTTTCAATATTGCCATTCATTTCCTCAATGCTTCTTTGATACTTCTCAATATGTCACTGAGCAAAATTCATTCCATAATTGCATCCATTCAGGTTTCAGTTTAATATTGTAGATATCTTCGGTTCCATTTTCCATTTCTTCATTCCTATACAATTCGAAATTATGTATGATTGTAACATTCAAGTTCAGTTCAAATGATAAGCATTCTCACCTCTTATTCGAACTTATTCTTAAAGTCACACTCAGTAGTGAAAACATCAATTTCTTGTGAGCAAAATAGACAAGCTACAATTGCATCTTATAGCCTATTCGAATTAATAGCTAAAAATAGAACAGCTCACTCTGTAGGGTAGAATCTGAAGTTTCATTCACTGAAAAAGAAACAAAAAAAAATCGCTCAAATTCACAGTTACAGTTTTAAAACAAACTTTTCACATCAACTTGATGAAAGTACTGAAGTTGCTCGCTAAGCTAATCTATTAGCCTCTGTTAGGTTTTGACCTCAATTAAAGCATAAAAGAAGAACTGCTTTTTTGTAAGTCTTTATCATCAAAACCACCAGGGGAAAAAATTTTAAGTATCTCAATGATTTAATTACATATAACGAAATAAAACAAAAGGATGGACGGAAGACTGATGGTGCTCGTGCTATGAACTGAAGGTTGTAACTTTTATTAAGTCACGGCCTAAACAATCCCGACTTTTTGCTATTCTGTGTGATAGAATGGGAAGTGAGCTCAAAGCATACCAGCTTCATTGTGAAGTAAGGTGGCTCTCAAGAGGTAAAGTGCTGTTAAGATTGTTCAAGCTTCTTGAGGAATTAATATTTTTCTTTTTCATATCCTTATTTCCTGTTCCTTGTTGTCCTCGATACTATTTTACACTTCTCACTTCATTGTTTCTTGTTTTTTGTTTTCAACATCATTTTCCTCATCGTGGCTCTTCTTCACATTACTTTTATCTTGTTTTTGACTTATGGTTTCTTCATTATCTTTTAATATCGTAGTTATTTTTTTTATAATTTGTATTTCAATTTTATTCCAGAACCGATATCCATCCGATATCACCTGAAGTTTTTTATTTTTCTTGTCAAATTTTGAGGTTTTTTCTAAATGTTTAGCATAAGCATCTAAGCCAAATATACTTAGATTACTTAGTGTCCGTCATTTACCCTCAATCCACTTTTCCATTAAGTTATGGAAAGTATGCTGGAGTTAATCAAGAATAATACCTCATTTTTTCATATATTCTTTCATTCGTTTACTTGTAGATTCTCCATCATTTCCGCTCTTACTTATGAACTTTTGTATCAAATTTAGTTTCAATCATTTTTATGTATTCTATTATCCAGTCTGACAATTAATTTTTGTGTTCCAGTGAAAATATTATAACATTCTGAAGAAAGCATTCATCAAAATGTATATTTCCAATGTTAATAATCCGTTACGGTTTTAGGTTGTCACTAGATTAAAACATCCTCCAAATAAAAGGTTTATTGATTTTTGGTCAAATATATAACACAACGTGGTGAGAGAAAAACTACTAGCTGACCTTACAATTAATACATCATGTCGCGCCAAAAGTGCTAATGAATGGATCATTGACAAACTGCATTGTTGCCAACTCTATAATTTATAAAATCTCAACACTCCTCCTCGATTTGACATGTATTAATGAAAATCGCTCAATCAACTTAAGATATTATATAATATACAACTAAAAACATGAAGCTTTAAATTATACATATTTTGTCTCTAAGCTTTGTAAAGAGTTTTGTACCTAATGATTTAGTAAACATATCAGCTAAATTTTGGTCACTTGATACATAATTTATTTCTATTTCCCTCTTACTAATTAAATCTTTTATATAATGGTTTTTAATATCAATATGTTTGGTTCTTTTCGAATTTTCATTGCTTTTGGACATTAAAATTGTGCTCTTATTATCACAATATAGAATCGTTTTGGCAATAGTATTTAAATCCCCTAAAATACCCTTTACGTTGATTAGATCTTGAGCTGTTTGTGCTGCTGCCACATATTCAGCTTCCGCTGTTGATAAAGCCACGCAAGTTTGTTTCTTGGATGACCATGATATTGGGTTATTACCATATAAAATTATAGATCCACTAACGCTTTTTCTACTTTCCTTGTCCGTTGCCCAATCAGCATCTGAATATCCTTCAAGTATTACGTCACCATTTGTATGTTTAGTATAAGTCAATCCTAGAGTTTTAGTTCCCTGTAGATACCTCAAGACTCGTTTTCCTGCAGTCCAGGTCTCTTCAGTTACACGATCCAAAAATCTGCTCAAGTATGACACAGCATAACTGATGTCAGTCTACTAGTCGTTGCTAAATACATCAAACCTCCGATGAGTTGTCTATATGGAATGTTTGTCAAAATTTTGGCTTTGTCGTTATATTGGAATCCTTTTTCCATTGGAGTCCTCTTTGGTTTACAGTCTTTCATATTAAAATAATTTAGCAATTTGTCAATAAATTGCTGTTCGATTTTAATGATATCTTCTGTTCTAGTGATCTTCATTCCTAGAAAATTATTCACCTCATTCAAATCCTTTGCTTGAAAACAGCTTTTCAATAAATTTATAGTCTCGTTCACATCTTTGTCTTCTCCTATTAACAAAATATCATCAACATAAATAAGTATCCAAACCTTCTGATTACTGTATAGACAACAGTCATATAAGGACCTCTTAAAATTATTCTGAATTGCAAAATCATTAAATGTATTATTCCACACCTTTGATGCTTCTTTTAATCTATACAGAGCTCTGTTAAGTTTTAGTATTTTGGATTTATTCACTTTAAGTCCGGCTGGTGCATATATGTAGACATCTTTCTCAAGTTTTCCATTTAAAAATGCAGTCGGGATATCCATTTGTCTGATCTTAAAATTATTTTGTAATGCTACAGATAAGAGTAACTTAATCGTTGAAATTCTTGCAACTGGTGAGTGGTTGGGTTCAAACTGATCCTCCTCCTTAATTTGGAACCCCTTTGCAACTATTCTTGCCTTTTTCGTTCCATCTTCCTTTGTCCTGAAAACCCATCTTGTTTGAATAACATTTCCATTTGTTGGTAGCTCCGTTTCTGTCTACGTATTCAATCTCTCGTGCGCATCTAGTTCCTTTTTCATAGCATTTATCCAATCTTGGTCCTTTACAGCATCCTTATAGCTTATAGGGTCATCTTCTTCTGCTGATATTAGACAATAAGCTGTGTAGACTTCATATTCATTCAGATATTTTGGCTGTCTAGTTTTTCTTCCTCTCTGTGTACTCTCTACTTTGGGTTAGCTTTCATCTACATCCTCTGACCTTGTACTTTCTGTTTCATCATTATTATTGCTGAAGTCAGTCTCTTCTATTGCTTCTTCCTCTATGGCATTTGGTTCTTCTTGTAATTCATTTTCGTATTGTATCTCTATGACCTTTTCATTTATACTTTTCTTCCCACTAGCCTTAATAATTTCATTGTAATCTGTTGTTGTTTCATCAAATCTGACGTCTCTTGATTGAAAAATTTTGTTGTCCTCATAATTCCAAAGTCTATTTCCAGCTTTGGTATATCCCATCATGATGCAAGGTTGTGCTCTTCTTTCTAATTTACTTTGTCTTGGTAAAATTACTGCCCATGCTTGACTTCCGAATATTTTCAATTTTCCTAAATCATTCTTCTTGTACCATCTGGTTGCTGGTGTTTCCCCATTGTTGGCTTGGGTTGGCGTTCGATTTAATTCATATGCTGAGCATAAAATAGCTTCTCCCCATAATTCTCTTGGCAAGTTTGTTTCGGCAAATTTGGTGCGTACCTTGTCCAGTAGGCTTCGATTCATTCGCTCGGCTACTCCATTTTCTTGTGGAGAATGTGGCATAGTGTATTCAAGCTCAATACCTTTACTTCGACAAAAATTTTTAAAATCATTTGATATGAACTCCCCACCATTGTCAATACGAATTCTTTGCGTTTTTGAATTATGTTGCGTCTTAATCAATTTAATAAAGTCAATGATATTCTGATCTGCCTCAGTTTTATTTCTTAGTAGCTTTACTATCAGAAAATGTGAATAATCATCAATCAAAACTTGGAAATATTTGTACCCTTCTGGTGTAGCTACTGTAGCTGGACCTGCAATATCTGAATGTATCAATTGACCAATCTTTGTACTGGTTTTGTTACATGAAAAAAATGGTTTACGTGTACTTTTTCCCTCCATACAAGCTTTACATATTTCTAAACTATAGGGTAAACCTAATCTTTTCAAATTATTCCTATTTATGTGCCCTAATTGCCTGTGCCATAAATTTACATCAGTATTACTATTATTCATGTATGCTACATCATCTGGTTTATTATTAAAATCAACATAAAGACAAAATAAATTATTTGACATTTCACATTTAAACTTAGAATGTTCTTTATCTAAAATTGCTTGTCTTGTCCCATTAATCCCATTAAAAAATGTTACCTTAAAATTCTTTTCTAATAGTTTTGATACAGAAATAAGGTTGTGTGACATACCTGATACAATGAGCGCTTCAATTTTTATACCTTTACCTTGACATTTGCCATTTAATGTCCCTTTTTTGTTTGCAAACAAAGCTTCACCATTCTTTGCAGTTCCAATTTTTATTGTGTGGATATCTTCTATTTCAGTCATATATTTTACCATTTCTCCCATAACCATGTGCTATGTGCATCCAGAGTCCAAAATAAAAGTTTGCACATCAGATGTTGCTATATTGCAGCTAGCTTCAGTGCCACTTAAAGCAATGAAGGCTATTTCACTTGCTGAATTTGCTTGTGATTGACTACTACCTTGATTTTGGCCATTATATATGTTGGAATTTCCAGCTAAAAATTTTTCTCGGGAAGAGAAACCACCTCGAAAATTTCCTCTGGGATGGCCTCTAGAATCCACTCTCCTTTTTTGTCGACATTCATACATTTTGTGTCCTGGTTTGTGACACTTATAGCAAATGAGCTGTAGACTAGTTTGAAACGACATTTCATTAGTAGATAATTTCTCCTGCCTCGACTTAAGCTTCATTTCTTCATCCAGTAATCTTGATTTTACAAAGTCCATTTTAATACTTGTATTCATTGTTTCTATAGCTGTGATTACTGATTCATATTGTTCATTTAACGATAATAGTAAGTGGCATACCTTGTCTTCCTCCTCCAGTTTAGATCCTGAGTTTTCTAAATCTCTTATAAGGGTGTCAAATACTAAAAAGTGATCTTCTAGTTTTTCGCCTCGCCTTAGCTTCAATGTCAGCAGCTTACGTTTAAGAGTTAGCTTTGTGAACACACTTTTTCTTTCAAATATATTTTCTAGTGCTTTAATCATTTCTTGGGTAGTCTTGGCATCTTTAACCAGATCTAAATGCTTGTCAGTTAGACATTGTACTATTACGCTTTTGCCTTTCGAGTCCTTGGCTCTGAATTCTGCTTTTTGCCTTTCTTCGCTGTAACTTTCTTCTGTTTTCTCCAAAATATTTGTCTTTCATCTAATAATATGGTAACTCTGAACTTCTAGTTATTGAAATTTGTCGCAGTTGTGAGTTGAGGAAGGTTAATTATGGTATTGGCCATTTTATTAACTTATTTAACTTCTAATGTCTTAAAAATTTTATTTCTTTCTTATTCGCCTTCTGGGCCCATAACCTGTTAATAACCCGTTACGGTTTTAGGTTGTCACTAGATTAAAACATCCTCAAAATAAAAGGTTTATTGATTTTTGGTCAAATATATAACACAACGTGGTGAGAAAAACTACTAGCTGACCTTACAATTAATACATCATGTCGCGCCAAAAGTGCCAATGAATGGATCATTGACAAACTGCATTGCTGCCAACTCTATAATTTATAAAATCTGAACATCCAATATTTTTTATGCTTATGTCATGTTTTGCAGATTTCATCATGCTTTGGTCTTCTAGTTTTTTAAATGTGTACTCATCGCCACTCATTGTGGTTATTATTAATGCTTATGCCTTATATATTGTCATTTCTCTTATAGGTATAGCTGAAAAATTTTTAGTGACCTTACCTTTTAATTGTTCTGTATCTCCTTCATACAGCTTAGACAATTTTTCAAATATTTCCTTATCATTTATAAATACTACTTGGTATGCGGTTTATAAGCAAGTCCATAATTCTATATGCTTTTAAAGTTATTCCACTTATTTTACAGTTTCCAGAAAAGAGTTTTTTGTTCTAATGAATTTTCGTTTTTAGTTTCGTAATCCGAATTATTTATTTATGCATTGAAAAGTCTCGGATCCATAACTTGTTGTTTTTGATATTATTAGAATAAAAATATCCTTTTTATGTTTATAACTTAATATAATGACAGATACGCAATAACCTAAGCTGTCTAATCACACTAGAAGTCAATTTCACAACGTACTGGTATGTTGCCGTTTTCCCTTTCACCACAAAAAATATTCTAGGCACCGTTGTAAAATATTATTTTGGTTATACATATTATGATGTCTACATAATATATACTGTAATATCATTGTATAAAGAATATTCTTAATACAATGGTAATACTTTTATTACTCATAAAGGTAAGACTCCTATATGGACAGTTGGTATTACATATATGTCTACATCTTTTAATTTTATTTGTTTCAGATAGTTAAATCATCGTAACTATAGCGGTTTTATTTCGTGATGTGCAACGCGAAAATACGTTTTTTTCTTATTTTTCATTTCCGATACGTAAAGATATCATCAATTGATGATTTCGATTGGTTAACGAGATAAACATTTGAAAGTGTTTGATTTCAAAAGTCAACAATTGTCAGAAATATTATTTCAATTGAATGAAAGTAAGACGGTTAATAAGTGTTTTTTGTATATTAAAATTATATAAGTTTTTAAATGCCGTCGTCTTTGAGTAAAGAAACCAATTTATATTACAAAAATTTGGTAGTGACAAAGTTCAATAACTGGTTGAAGTTGGTTAAGGAGAAGAAAAAACAAACTTATCAAAACCAAAACTCAACGGTATCATTCCAAGCTACAAAGGAGGAAAAATATGCTAACGTTAAAAATATTATAGTGACTCCTGCAGATAAGTTCGATTCGTCACCACCAATGAACTGTAACGACGCCAATTCCAACGAAGTTCTAAACAGAAAAGATGTGAAGGAGGAGGAACATATGAACTTTTCGATCGAGAGCTTTTAATCAATTGAAAGTGGAGAGTGGGAAATTTGTAAACTCATATACAGGTTTATTATTTTTTTATATTGAGTTTGTAAATTTTGATGGCTATATACAGTGTGATTAATCGACTTTTTTTCGTAATCTATCTTGATAAAATTCCTGAAACGACACAAGGTACTCGATAATGGAGTTAGTCAAACTGTGTATTGACGCATAACGATTATTTTCAGACGCAATACCACGTGGCATTTTTCGATTCCGACGCAATGAATAGATCTTGGGTGGAGGCCGAGAATTTGAAACCGTTCTTGAAAAATATCGACGATAACCTTGTGCTGAACGATAAATTCAATAAATTCAATCTCAGGATGGATGTAGCCGTTAAACAGACTAAAAAAGCCGTCAAAATGAAGCGTTTTAGCTAGTCATCATTATAATCTATAATTACTCAACCAAGTCACATACAATCAGAACTTTTGAGGACATTACTCGTTTAGTTCGATTTGCACATATAATGGTGAATTTGTACAAAGTGATTAGATTGGTTAAATGGCAAGTGCCTTGAAAGTTCTTATTTAAAAACAAGTGATACGACAAAATTCATTTATCAATAATTTATAATAATAAACATCTCAATGCAAAACTTATTTCCATTAGGCTAGTTGAAAATTTTTAAAAGAAATCCCTAAGAAGGTAAAACCGAATCGTAAGTACATTGCTGATTATTTGAAATATGGTTTTTGTGGTTACTGGCACAGATTACGACCTGCTACTTCAGTGTGTTTTATGTTTCGAGGTATTTGCTGATGAGAGTATGAAACCTTCAAAACTGTAAAGACTTTCCACAAAAAAAAAACATTTAACAAAAAAGAATTCTTAAAGTCAAACTCGATAATGAAAACATTTTCTGGTGAGAAAAATAGACAAGCTACAATTGCATCAAATCGCCTATCCTTATTGATAGCTAAAAAAGGAACCCAACACTTTGTAGGGTAGAGTCTGAAGTTTCATTCACTGAAAAGGAAACAAATATCTTAAATATCTCGATGATTTAATTACAGATAACGAAATAAAACGGACAAAAAGTATTGGACGGACGACTGATGGTGATGGTGCTGTGAAGTGAAGGTTGTAACTTTCAAGTCACGGCCTGAGCAATCCCGACTTTTAACATTCTGTGCGATAAAATGAATGAAAGCGCTGTCAAAATTGTTTGAGCTTCTTAATGAATTATGATTGTTTTTGTTGTAAAATGACGCAACCGGGCATAATTTACCCGTTTTTATTTCCTTATTTCTTGTTCCTTGTTGTCTTCATTTTACACTCTTGACTTTTCTGTTTCTTGTTTTATGTTTTCACCATCATTTTCCTCATCATGGCTCTTCTTCACTTCACTTTCGTCTTGTTTTTGACTTGAATTGACTAATAATTATAATAAATAAGCATATTCTCATTAAAATCCTAAATGTTTGCCTCATGAAGGCATGAAACGTCACATCGAAGATTTGTTGGTACATGTCTATAGTAAATTTGTATTCAAATAAAACTAGTATTTGATATTATTTCATCCAAACATTCTATGCTAGATAAAACAAAAGCATAAACGAATACAGTTACATAGCAATTTTACATAGCTTATATTTTTTCATAAACATTCTCGCCAAAATTATTTTCTTGATGTTTGTTTAGATCAATTGTGGGAAATATTGTGTATTAACCAAATTTAGTAAGAATTAGAGCCAGATTCTTATTGATTTTTAATAATATTACGATGTATAAATAAATATTTTTAAAACGTAACATGCATCCAGATAATAAACAAATAAATTGTAAAATTTGACAACATTGAGGTTTACTGTAAGTTGGCTTCAATTATATTCAAACATGCCAGCTGGGTTCATCCTTTTTATTCGTTCAAGATCAAAGTAAACCAAAGTTTCAATAAAAGGAACTTCGTAATTCATTATAATGATAGGAACGGAAATGGTATCTAGTTGGAAAAATTACTTATGTTTAAGTTTTATACGTGAAGATTAGGTGAATATAGTTTAAGTAATGAAGTAAATTTTGACAAAAAAGGTATATATTTTTTAAATATTGATTCTTATAGTAGGTATGTACAATTATTTTTCACATTTTCTACACCTTTGATTGATGTCAGAGGTTTGAACTTAATATACCTATACGTACTTGTGTATTTTAAAATGATCACGTACACACCACAATGTTTTATTTTGATGAATACTGGAAGTAGTTTACAAATAATTTATTTTTAGTAAGTGAAAACTCACATAGTGAAGTAAAAAAGTAAATTGGTGAAATGAAAGTAATATTTCGTGGAAAATTTTAGCTGAATAAGTCAGTTGTAGTAAATATATTAAGGTTAATAAAGTCGTTATTAATATTAAATTAATTAATTTCTATGGCCTTTTCTGTTCTGAATGGTAACCAACAAACTAATGTACCCAGAAGAGAAAATACTAAACATCCCAAATCCGTAAGTCACGAAATGATGTTTCCAATTCCGAATCGACTACTCTTCAAGCCCAAGTAATCTAGCATCATTCAGAAGTACAAAGGAAGTGCCTTTTCAAGGACGAAAATTCGGGTGTGACGTATGGAAATCATATCAGTTATTATTTTCAAACCACGTAATTTTGATTTTGATCGGTAAAGTAGCGAAATTCCATATAGAAAAAAAAATTATTCAAAACGTCTGTGCGTCGTTTCCACTCGAGATTCTTTTTCTATTATTTTTTACGTTCTGTCTCGAGTGGTAAGTGTACATGGTCATTAAGTCTCGCCGAGGGTCGAAATATGATGAAGTAATTGATACTATACTTAACAAAATGGAAAAATGACAATTGAAAAATTATTAATGATATATGATGTTTCTAAATTCGTAATTATCAGAAATAAAGTGCGACAGTTTCTGTTATCTAAATTCAAAGACAAAGGTCTTAAAGAACTTGTCGTAACGAACTTTGGGTTAAAATTATAAAATGCGATGGACATCCTTCATATTAGAATCTAATTGAAGTCTTTAGTGTTAATTTTTCAAGTATTACCAGAATTTCACTTCTCAATCGAAATATTTTGATACAATTTATATCATATATAGATTTTTTTCGTATACGAAGTTTTATTGTCAATAACTTTATCATTATCGTTTGTAATTTTATAATTGATTTTCAAAACTATACAATGACAACGACGTTTGTCTCCTTTTGAATATACGAATAGGTCCTGTTAAGTGTATTTAGTGCAGTAGCAGGGTACATGGATGTGCACATAGCTTCTCAACTCAGATACAGAAAATTCAGGAAAAACGAGTCAACATTTGTCCATCCTTTTTTTCTTGACATCTACAACTTTTCTTGAAATAGGGTGTCCAGTAAAAATCATCGTCTTGTGTTCTTAGTGTCTGTTTATGGAAAACAACCTTGTTTGTCCCATCAAATCCTATATGTACCCAAAAAAGACTGTTCGTTTTTAGTATGGAACTAGAAAAATCTAGTCTTTCTGAACGCGTTAGACCTCTTACTACTGACTACTATCATCGATTAAATCAAATCTGGTTTCGTCCAAAAAAGGATAACTAGTTTAGATCTAAAATCTGGTATTCGCGTTCTATAGCCAAGCTTCTGAGAAGTATCCTGGGTATATTTGATGGTGTCCTACTTCGGTTCCAGCAAGTTTAGGCGATTTGGATCATTATTTTTATAATACTATCCATTAATGGGTGTTTGCGTTGAAATTTTTTTATTATTTCGTCTTTATTAACAACTTTATATCGTGTAGGTAGGTCCGTTGTTTGATATTTTGCAACCGAGATATTTTTCTTTGAAAATAGATATTCTGGACACTTATTTTTATATATTCACCTGAAAATAGACGATATTTAAGTCGTCTTGTGTTCTTAGTGTCTGTTAATGGAGAACAATCTTGTTTGTACCCCCAAATGCTATCTGTACCCAAAAAAAGACTATTCCTCTTTAGTATGGAAAGACGTTTTTTGGAAAAATCTAGTCTTTCTGAACGCGTTAGACCTCTCCAAACTACTATCATCGAATAAAACAAATCTGGTTTCGTTCAAAAAAGGATAATTCGTTTTGAGCTATAATCCAGTGTCTGTGTTTTACAGGCAAGCTCCTGGGAAGTATCTTGGGAGTTAATGGTATCAATTAGGATAATGTTTAAGTCTTCTTGCTTTCCTAGTAAGGCGAGAAGACTTTTCCTCAATGGATAACCATTATCAATATTATTGAAGATTTTTCAAAAGCCAAACATTGATGAAATCTATGCTATAATATCTGATGTTTGAATTTACGGAAATAGACGTTCGGTGGTCCGAGTAGTTTTAAAATTTGAGTTGTTTTCATGTGATAAACAAAAAAACTAACAGCGACATTTGCTGCATATACATCAAATAAATTATGTCTGCTTTTACATCCGTCTGCTCTTTGAAATGATATCGACTAAAGCACACGCTATTAATTAAAATGGTGTCATGCCGAATTTGAGATTAAAAGACATTCGCATAGTCTAAAGACGTCCTCGACGCCGCCCGTCTCCGCCACCGGAGAAGTCCCTAATTGTTTTTTTTTGTTTTAACCTAGACATCCGACTGTTGATAGTGAGAACTCCAATGTCGAAACGGTTGATTGTGCAAACGTGATTATTATTCGAGGTTTCTTACAAAAGTTCTCATAGATATTTGGAGAATCGGAGGTTAAAAATTAAACTCGTAGATTGAATTATTTTACAATTTTCTTATTTTATTGTGCGACCAGTAAAAACCACTTGGAAGCTTAATTCTGTAGAATAAACTAAGGTCTCGTAATATATGTCCATTCCGGTCAGAAATACCGAGCTCGAGTCTACAACTGCTTTTCTATATTTAACAACGACCGTCTGCCGTTTTTATCCTTTTCCTTTTTGCCATCATTCTAGGTTATTATGGCCCATAAAACGTTAATCTCATTCGAAATAATAATCTCCATGTTTATTAGAGACGAAAAGCACAACGGGTGGTAGAGAGAGCTGCATAATCTCGACGTATTCATATATATTCCCTTAAGGGCTCACGGAGGTATTATCTTTATATTTTTCCGTATTTTGTGCTTTGCCATAACTTTTCTACGTCGGAATAGATGAATTAGTAGTTTAACAATGTTTGTATGTGTTTTTTTTTGGTCCTGTCTTCTCCTTCAATTCGATTTCTACAGGTATTTCCTCATCTGTCTTTGTTTCTTGTCCATAGACCATAGAGGTATCTATTATTCTTCTTACAAATTCTCATTATGTGTCTCGCCAAATTTAGTCTTTTCTATACCTCACATTTTCTCCTTCCAGTTCTTACTCTATTTCTTTATTTTTTTGCAATCTTCTTCTTCTTCTTTTTTATGTATGACGGTTGTTTCCACGGCGTACGCAATCTTAATAATTGTCAACAGCTTTTTGTTGCGACTAATGCGTCTTAGTACTTCGTCGTTGGTGATTCAGTCAGTCCAAGGTGTCTTCAAGATGCGTCTATAGAGCCGTGTCTCAATTTGTTTGATCGTTTGAGCTATCCAGGTGAAAATTTCTTTTTCTACAGAAGGACTGACCACAAATAACATTCCATGAATCCTATTCAGACGTGTAGGTTTAGATTTATGTTTGCAAACATTGACAAATACTTTTCGAACCATTTGATCTTGATTTCTTCATCTACAGTTTCAAATGCGTATTTCTGTGTCCATATACAATATACAGTACGATGTGATGTAATCAGAGAAACTGAAACTGCAGTTCTAGGACTTTAGGAAAGTAGGACTTATAAACTAGCGGGAAAAAAACGAAAAACGGGAAGTTGTTGAAGGAAATGATCGAGGATTTTAATGTAATTATAATATTGAAGATAGATTCGACGTTTATGTGTGGATTTCGATTCAAATTTGTTTTTTTTTGTCTTCCAATTACCTGGAACCGCGTATGTTAATATAATGGACCTGATAATGCCCCTTTTCTTACATTTGCATTGTGCAAATACGGCAAATTTATGCATTAAATTTGCTCTCTTCTATTCAGAAGTTCCCTCATTTTTCAACATTTTACACAAATATTCTTTCGTTTCCTAAAAATAATTCTTAACACACAAAGTGATTTGCGAAATCTAAATTTGTATTTACATTAGTTACTTTTTTTTGAGGAAATCCATTTATTTTTATTAGCATTTTTAGATCGCGCAATCCGATTCAAACAGTGTCTAATTGAATCTGACACCGCTCAGACGTATAAAAAAGAAGAAGGATATTTCGAGGTTATAATAAGTATGTTGGATACAAATAATCAATTGTAATGAATAAAATGTTTTTTTGAGGTTAAGTTAGTTAAATTTGACATCAACGTCGTTCGTATGTCAAATATTGATATAAATTGAAAACCGATATGTCTAGATTGAGAAAAGAGAAGCGTTGCTTTTGCGATGCAATTAAACCGGGTCCTTTGAGTTATAAACGCAAAATTATGGAAAATTTGAGAAATGAGACACCCGCTACGGATAGTAATAACGATTGTAGTAGCATCCCAACGAGTTCGAGCGCTAGAGATAATTCTAAACCAACACCCGAAGCTACCAAAGAAGAAAACATCAAACATCGAAGAATGAAGAGATTTAAAATGCAATCGGACGGTGTTATTACATCTATTAATTGCGGTACGTCTGAAGATAATGAATTTTCTTATAAAAAAGACAATGTTAAGGATAAAACTAAGAATAGCGAAAGAGTTTTGTTAATTGAAGCACAAAATGTAGTTATTCAGAATCATTATTATACAATTTCTTAAACTATTTCGATTATTCGTATTTACTACCAACTCCGGGAGTTTCTTTTCTAGCCTTTTTCAAGGTAAGTTCATCCTCAAACTTACTCTTATTTACCGATACCTTCCATTTGTACCTAACCATAGTTATTAACCTCTAGTTTCTCACCCCTTTTCTTTCCAAATCAATCTTCACATCATCTAATATCTTTAGATCATTATTCTCGATCATCCAACTTTTATTTTCATTCTTTTCTTTCATTGTTTCTAACATAAATGTAACATAAACTTTTAACTTTAAACAGCCCCTCAAAAAAAATTCGCAGCAGTTAAATTTGGTGACTTATAACCTATTTCGAATTTTCCAAAACTTGAAAAAAACTCGTGTGGGTACATGATAGATTTTTGCTCAAAATTACATTATAACAGACTACAAAAATATTTTTCGTACGTATGTTTGGTACAATAAACTCTATTTGTAGAAATATCTGTGGGACTTTGAGCCGTAAGGGATTTTGAATTATTATAAATGTAATAACGAGAGAAAGTATTAGTTTTTGTATGCACAACTCCGCGCGCGATTTCCCAGGCAGTTGTGTCAGAAATATACGTGACCACAAAACTGAATTTTCCAACTATCATATGTTAATAATCATGTCGAAGCTGCTATCAAAGCACTGCTACTAAAAGATATAAAAACGGAATTTAAATTTTGGATATACCTCGTAGTATTCAAAGCCTCGTGATATTTCTGACAATTCTGGTATTAAGTTCAATCACAGATTCCATCGGATGAAGATTTAAATTAATTAAATTTTGAGTCTTAAACTGGTATTTGTTTAAACGTAATAGCACCCCAAAAGCCGTTGGGTTATAAAACGACGACGCGCAGTCATTACCATTTTTAAATTACCCAATCAAAAAAAAAAAAAGAATTGAATAATTGACGTTTTTTGAACAGAGACGATTTTTCAAATTTCAAAAATGTTCATTTGTAGGTTATTTAAACCTACGAACTTTTGATTTGAGGTTAACTCAATAATTAAATCTCCCCGCGTTGTTCAAAACGTACCGTTTTGATACTGAATTCGAGCTTATGACGTTATTAATCTTTATTTTTGATAATGAGGACAGTTGAGCTTTTGTACTGTACAATTTATCTCGAAATAATGATTGAAATTGTACTTTTAATTAATTAGAGAGAATCCAAAGGAGCTGGTATCAGATCTCATCCGAGTTTGTGTGTAGTTTTGCCCGTTTCTCCAAGGATATATTAAAAAGAGAATTCTCTCGTGTTTCAATACGAAATTGTTTGTAATGCAAATTCAGTTTTATTATAAAATTTCGTTTCTATATACGTGTATTATAATCAATTTTAATCTCTTCCTCGAAGAGCTCCATAATCAAAGAATCTTATTGTTCCCCATATGGGATTTTACGATGTGTCCAGTATAGGCCCAGACTTGGACCAAGTGTCCTAAACTTGGTGGGACTGTGATTTAAACCCGGTTGAGATAACGTATAAGTATCATTTATGTATCCCAATAAAGTTGGGATAAAGTATAACCATCATTTATGTATCCCAATAAAGTTGGGCTAAAGTAAAACTATCATTTATGTATCCCCAGGAAGTTGGGCTAAAGTATTACTATTATTTATGTATCCCAATAAAGTTGGGCTAACGTTTTTAATAAAGTTTTTTTTGAGAGTTATTCACTACGCATAACATATTGTGGTGTTTTATTCTAATATGATTGGAGGATTTCAGTGGGGGGTATGGGACACCCAAAACCATTTCACTTTCTTTGGTTGTTGTTGATTTATGTATGTCAAACGATTTGACCATACATTCCTCAATTTTTTTTCTTTGGTTCAACTTTTTTTATTTCTTTTTTATTTACTCAATGAGTCTTTCTCGCGCGTTTTCAGTTTGTGGTTTAACGAAATGGGTCATGTGGATATTTTTTCATTGCAATTTCCACTAAACACTGTCCCAGTTCTACCAGAAGATTACGTAGTTTAGGAGTTATTCCCGTCGCCTCGGCCGTTTAAAGGGATCATCTTCATCGGAAAACCGTAAAATAGCCGCATTACAACGAAGTCCTGTATCACCTTCCAGACCATTTCCGTTTTATCGTAAGATATATGGAATATGCGTCAGAAAATAACTTTTTTCTAATTCTTTCAATTTGGATTCGCAGAATATGTTACCAATAAAACGATTGTCGATGTGATTACGAAAATAAATATATTGTATGAAAGGAATTTATATAAAACGACGATTGTTATAATGATAATCCACTAAAATGTTTACCTGCAGTTTTTGAAGACAACATAGTTATATAAACGCGAATCAATCAGTGTATTTGTGAATGTTGTCGATTTAGCTGAGGAAGTTTTACAAAGTCTTCTTCAAGATCAAAAATCCATAGTGATTCTACGAGGTCCAGATTCGAACAACTTTATTCAACAAAATCCCCACCTAGTGCAGTTTTTCCAAGACTTTTTCGACAGGTAGAGTTTCGAGGATTACTATTAATGGAGAAGTGCAATTCCGAGGAATCAAATACCAAGGCACGTCTTTCCCGAACAGAACTTCAAGACAGTTTTATTTAGAACATGGTTCTGTTTTGTAGTTAAAACTATCATTCATTCGACGTAGAGGTGGTTTTCCTTTGGTTTTGTAACAATTTTGATATATTCTTCTTTGAAACCAATTGGTGAGTCGATTGCTTATCACTTTTTGAAAAGAGAAATAACTAATTTAGTCGCTTTGCGTGACTGTTCAGTGGTTTACGTTCATTTTTCAAATATTATGTAGATACGAACGAAATTTTTAATAACATGGTGACTGTTTTATCATTTTCGAGTGTCGTTTCAGATCCGAATGTTATATGCAAATCAATATTATACAATAGTATCAATATGGATATTGGGGATATTATTTCAATTTTCATATTTATGCATGCGAACTTTTTCTTTAACAAAACATTGAAGTATCTATTGAAAGAAAACCAAATAAATATCTACGTAGGGCAATAACCAACTGAACTAACAAATAGAAAATCGTGTAGATATGCCCAAATACAAATTACATATCGTTGATTATTCATTCATAATAATAATTTCGCCTAAAGGATATAGGAACATGTCCGCCGCAAAGCTGCGGTTCGTTTTAATACTTTCCAGCCCTGTGGGCTCCGGTAGTTGCTATGCATAGATAACGTCCCCCCATAGATATAACGAATAAACATGGACGTCGTTAAATAATTATTTACTAAATTTGTATAAACACATTCCATAATCGGAAATATTTCCGATTATCAATTTCGACACCTTATGGATTTTATAAGTTTATAGGTAAAATAAATATTGTTCACGATGGGTTCAAGAAGTAATTTTGAATTAAAGTTCAAGCGATGATTTGTTAGGGGTACCTACTCTCTGTATTTATCATCAGTTAATGAGATTCGTCTTTAGAAACTTTGTTTTCCAAAAAGCAAACTATAATTTGTCTTTGGGAGTGCCATTTAAAAAAAAACACAATTCGTCTTTAGAAACTTATTTTTTTAAGAAAAAACTGACATTTGTAGTAACGAACATTCTTTTTGAAAACCAAAAACATTTGTCTTAAGAAATGTTTTTTTCCAATTATAAACCAAAATTTGTCTTTAGGAACTTTGTTTTTCAAAAAAAATAGAATTTTGTCTTAAGAGACTTTTTTTTTCAATTAGAAACCAAAATTTGTTTGCAGAAACTCAATTTTCCAAAATAAAAACAAGGAAATTCATCTTAAGAAACTTTGTTTCCCGAAGAGCAAACCAAAATTTTTTCTTTGCGAATTTAAAAAAATTTCAAAAAATAAACCAAAGTTCGACTTTAGAAACTCTAGAAAATACTGACATTTGTAGTTACGAACTTTCTTTTTGAAAACCAAAGACATTTGTCTTGAGAATATTTTTTTTTCCTCAATTATGAACCAAAATTAGTATTTAGAATTTTCCGTTTTTGGAAAAACAAACCAAAATTTGTATTTAGAAACTTTATTTTTCAAAAAATAGACATTTGTCTTAAGAGACTTTCTTTTTCAATTAGAAACCAAAATTTGTTTGCAGAAACTCAATTTTCCAAAATAAAAACAAGGAAATTCATCTTAAGAAACTTTGTTTCCCGAAGAGC
The DNA here is from genome assembly GCF_026250575.1 of Diorhabda carinulata. Classification (NCBI taxonomy): domain Eukaryota; kingdom Metazoa; phylum Arthropoda; class Insecta; order Coleoptera; family Chrysomelidae; genus Diorhabda; species Diorhabda carinulata. The sequence continues at coordinate 8,065,128 of NC_079473.1, forward strand.
AAACCAAAATTTTTTCTTTGCGAATTTAAAAAAATTTAAAAAAATAAACCAAATTTCGACTTTAGAAACTTTAGAAAATACTGACATTTGTAGTTACGAACTTTCTTTTTGAAAACCAAAGACATTTGTCTTGAGAATGTTTTTTTTTCCTCAATTATGAACCAAAATTAGTATTTAGAATTTTCCGTTTTTGGAAAAACAAACCAAAATTTGTATTTAGAAACTTTATTTTTCAAAAAATAGACATTTGTCTTAAGAGACTTTCTGTTTCAATTTGAAACTAAAATTTGTTTGTACAAACTTCATTTTTCCAAAAATAAGATGAGATTCGTCTTTAGAAACTTTGTTTTTCGAAAAGCAAACCAAAATTTGCCTTCGGGTATTGCCATTTCGATAGAAAACAAAATTCGTATTTATAAATTTCTGATTATGGAAAAACAAACCAAATGTTGTATTTAGAAACTTTATTTTTCAAAAAAAAAATAGACATTTGTCATAAGACACTTTGTGTTTCAATTAGAAACCAAAATTTGTTTGTACAAATTTCATTTCTCCAAAAATAAGATGAGATTCGTCTTTAGAAACTTTGTTTTTCGAAAAGCAAACCAATATTTGCTTCGAGAATTGCCATTTCGATAAAAAACAAAATTCATCTTTAGAAACTTTTTATTTTCGAAAACAAAAAAATATTATCACAAGAGACTTTCTTTTGCAATTAGAAACCATATTCAGAAACTTCAAAAATAAACCGACGTTTGTTTTCCAGAACTGTCGTATTCGAAAAAACAAACGAAATTTGTTTATAGAAACTGTTTTTTCCAAAAATAAATTGTCTGTTATCTTAAAAAAATGTTGGTGGATGTTTTATTTAGATAGACAAACAAACCAACGAATTGATTAAATAAAGTTTGTAAAAAGAAAAATTTCTAGGAACCAGAAATAAGTGGACTTAGGGAGAGATACATAACCTCTAAGGAAAATAAGATCCGAGATTATTTTATATATCAAACAATACATGTGAACGTCCATTTTCAAAATAGAATAATTTCGACTATTTAATCAACAATAATTCTATTCAACGATCTAATTTAATGAACAGTTACAACAAAATTTCTCTGTAACACAGTTTATAAACTCGACGATGAGGTTCGCCTTTTGTTTTCCATTTCCAACTTTTTCCCTCCACGCTTTTATTTATTAAGGAGGATGAATTAATAAAAACGTAAACAAAGTAAAGTTTTACAAGCCGTTAGAACTTCATTTACATCCTGGAAAAAAAAGACATAAAATATCCCCCAAAATAAAATACGTTGCGAAAAATATTCCGAATAAAAAAATTCTCAACGAGGCCGTTTTAGAGAAATTTCAGTGTAGTGGGTACTCCCACAAATACCTAGCCTGACCTAAATATGGCGGTAGTTATTTGAAAAATATTAGAAAGTACACAATCTATACAAAACTTTTATTTGAAAGGCGTTAGCCTAAATAATATGAAAGCTGAACTGATTTCTACGCAGGGCGAGATTGCTAGTTCGTTATAAACAGTAAAATATTGTGTAGCAAAGTTTAGACGAGACCGTACGACCTTCGAAGACCAAATGTTTCAATATTGAAGACTCGATCGTGATGGTATTGATATTTTACTGTAGATTTTAGTTAGTAGATTGATTTACTTTAATTTTTAATTTAGTTAAAATCCGAAAGATAAATAAAAAGCTGACAGTTTTCTTTGCAGAGTAATGTTCCACAATTTCTACTAAACTGGTAAGACTAACGAACAATATAAATCAGCTTAACGTCGTGGCATTAATCTAAACGCCAGAAGGGATAAAATTTTGGACTAAATTGGTATACCTTTCAAACGGTTGGGATTTTTTAGTCCTTATTTCACACTTGACCGGAAGAAAGATGTGAATAATTGCTTAGGAAAAACTTTTTTCTTATATTTCAAGCCACATTTCCTGGAAATTCGAATTTCATTGCGTAATGTAACGCTTTGGCATATCTTGACAATCAAAACGATTACCACTTGAATAATCGATCATAATCGATTATTATTTAATCGTAACTAATCGATTTTTAGCCAATTACGTTTCTCAATTCGTAAAACTTAATATTAATTTAATTTAATTCAATACTCAAACTTTCTATTGGATATTGTTTGTTTTATTAGAGGTTCGTGATGATTTTTTATGACTTCTTGAAATTTAAAATATCCGTTTTATACAGATTATTATACTGTTTATACGAAATGTAGAAGTTTATTTCGTGATAAAGAGTACTGCATGGGATTTATTCATAAAAAGCAGTGGCTATATAACAAAACAGACTGAATACATTGTTCACGCCGATATAGATTGACGCGCATTTCGATAACCAAGTTATATCATCTTCAGAAACTGAAGATAAACTGTGTATTCTAAGTGCATTTAAGCCCTCGAAAGCTCCTGCATAGATATCTGATTTTTCGAAAGCTTTGTCTGACTTTTGTATATGTTAATATTTAATTTCTTATTTTTTAGACCTTTTAATATGTTTATACTTCTAAATTTTCTTGATTTTTTGAGTCTTTTGTTTTAAAAAACGTCAAATTTTTATTTGTATTTCAAAAATTACGAAAAAAAAAACGGAATAGGCCTAGAATCAAGAAGAAGAAGAAAATTCAATGAAATAATGTCGAAAAATAGACAAATAGGATACTAAATATGTAATTGTTATTGAAAATTTAATAAAAGAACGTCTAAAAACAAAAATATACAAAAACAAAAAAAAGTAACGTGTAAGTCTCACATTAAACGGAGTCAAAGAAAAATATTTAACAGTGTAATATTTATTTTAAAAAATGGTAGTTTCGTTGTTGTTGAGTGGCAACCTAAAATTCATCACCTTGTATATGTTGGAAACGATAAAAAAATCAAAAATAATTGCTCATAATGGATAGAACAAATTTTTAGAAAAATATAGAAAACCAAACAAGTTTATGGGTTAAATAGTCACGCCCCGATTCACATCAATTTGCTTTGGGTTTCGTGATACAGCAACACTGATGTGAATATATGAAATCTGTCATTGTCATCATAAAGTTTGACATTTGTAATGGCGAACGTGTTGTTTACTACGATTTTCTGACGTAGATTAAACTAATGTTGAAGAATTCGGTGATGAAACCCAATCTCGAGGACGTTGTTATGAACCCACGTTTCATCAATAACATAAAACGGTTTTATTTCTGTTAAACGCTCGATGGAAACATTTTCGCGATGATGGTTTTGTTTCAATGTGCACAAACGCGGCATCCATCTTGTACTCAACTTTCTAATGTCAAAATTTTCAGTTAAAACACGATGTATATGTCGAGTATGTTTGCTATGAATAAACTGAACGATCCACGAGATTTCAGACAGTTTTATAGTCAATATCCTTCGCAAAATGAAATTTCGTTCATTTTTTCCCAAAAAGATAATCATTTTCTTCTCACTTCTCATTTTGAAAACATGGCTATACATGGTTTTCCCTAGCTAGTATCTAAAAGATTCAAGAATGAATGTTACAATGGGACGTAAAAGTGCTTTTTACGACCCCCGGTATTAAATAGAATCATATATTGCAGAATTCTACGTTTAAAAACTACACCAAGAAAAATGTTGAAAAACTCATCAATTTAATCGAAAGATATATTCGAAAGACTATGGTAGAAACGGTCTAGAAACAAACAAAACATCATAGAAAAGAAGAAAAGGAAGTTTCAAAACGCATCTAAATAGAAAAAGAACAAATAATAGTCAAAACAAATAAAAATTTAAGCGATTTTTTATCAAATTGCAGCGTTTTGTTAGTTTAAGTTGAATGAAATTCATAATTTTATCATATCTCGTATACGAGTGAAAATTTTCTAAATCTGTTGATTGCATTTTAGATTTTAAACCATGCAAAACATTTTAAAAAGAATAATTTTCTTTCGTAATATCAACAATTAAAAAGTTAGAGTAGGTAATTTTTAATTTGTTACATGTTTCTCAGTGTACTTTTATATAAAACATGGAAATTCGTAATAAAAGTTGCAGACGGTGGTAAAATGAAGCTGTTAAAGTAACTACGATGTTCAGAAACTATAATTTTGTTTAATGTTCAAAAAAACAACAACTTTATATATTTAAATAAATGTATTCATACAATTTAACAAATTAAAGTTATTTATTTGAAAAAATGATTGTTAATAATAACATTATGAGCTCTAATAGTAACTATTCCAACATCATCTAAATTTTCGGGATCATTGTCTGGTTTTTCTTCACGATTAGAAGTATTGACAGCGTCTTTATCGAAAGCTACTTCTAGTTGAGGTATTATCGTATCTTTGTTATCGTTTTCAATAATAGTACCCAGTTTGAGATCTTGTTTAGAGCTAGAAAGTTCGCTTAACATAATAGGTACCTTCAAATCTTCAACGCTTCTTTCAACTGAACTCACGAATCTTGGTGGTACTCGAGGTAATTTCTCCAAAAATACAATGGGTAATGTACATTCCGTTTGCGTGGAAGTATCGCTGGTTCTTCTTCTCAATATATTCATGTTCATTATTATAATAAACGATTCAGTAATTATGACAGATGTCAAAACAGATCGGTCAGTTTTGATATATAAACTGTCAATTATTGTTGTAGAACTAGATATTAGAATGTGGGGTTTTTACGTAAAAAAGCAAACACAAATTTTGAGTATATGGAAAAAAATTTTGAAATAAAAGTTATAGATCTTTTAATTTCTACAACTTTGTCATTTAACATTTTTATATTAGACTTCTTTAAGACTGCCAGAAATCGAGATAAACGGTTTTTCATCGAACTATTATTTTTTTTTTGTTTAAAAAATTCTTCTTCTTTTAATGCTTACCCATTAATGGATGTTCGCTTCTCTATCTCTAGCGGTATGGATCAATGTCTGAATATCTTATATACTCGTCCACTGCCTCAGGTTCCGCAGCCATGACATCCTCTTCCGTCCCAATCCTCTCTTACCTTCAATCTTGCTCTCGACTATCAGCTGGAGGAATTGATATTTATGGCCTCGCAATATTTGGTCAAGATATGCAATCTTTCGTTTCTTCACGATGTTAAAGAGTTCACGGTCTTTATTGATACGCCTGAGAATATCCTCATTCCTCACTTTGGCATTCCATGGTATCTTCAGGATTCTACGATATACCCACAATTCGAATGCCTCTAATTTGTTGATGTTTTTCACCTAAGTGTCCAACCCTCCATCCCGTAAAGAAGCACTGACCAAACGTAGCACCGCACAAGTCTCAGTCTAAGATCAAGATCAAAGTCGGTACATGTAAATACATTTTTAAATTCTATGGATGTACTTCGAGCTCGTTCAATTCGGCATTTTATTTTACCGTCCGACCACCATTCTTCATATAGCGATGTTCCTAGATATTTAAATTTTTCTACCCGTTCTATAGGTTTTCCATTATATGGTACTCTAGATATTCTAAACGTATTCGCTTCCCTAGTGATAATCATCATCAGTTTTTTTGATGTTGATGTTTAATCCCATGTTTTGGCTATGTCCGCCTACTATATTAATTAGTTGTTGTAGGTCATCTATATTATCTGTAATCAGTACTGTGTCATCGGCGTAACGTATATTGTTGACACCGACTCCATTGACTTTGGTTCCAATGTCTCTAGCTTCAAGTGACTCTCGAAAGATGGCTTCAGAGTATATATTAAACAGGAGCGGCGACAATATACAACCTTGACGTACTCCTCTGCGAATCCGAACTTGCTCAGTTAGACCATGATTTACTTTAACTTGCGCTTTTTGGTGCCAGGACAGATTTTCGATACAACGAATGTCTTTTTCGTCCAAATCCAATTTTTTAAGGAGCTGAATAAGTTTGTGATGATGAACTTTATCGAAAGCTTTTTCGTAGTCTAAAAACCGAAGATAGCCACTGTTCAGGGTAATGACCAGTATCATATATCTTGTTGAACAGCTTGTGAAGCACTACTCTAATGCCCCTTTCGTCCAGTAGTTTCAGTATTTCTGATGGTATTTCATCTGGACCAGCTGCTTTATTGTTTTTAACGACTAGTACAGCCTTTTCTATCTCTTCTTTGGTAATAGAAGATCCAGTTAGACATTCTTCTGCATCGAGTTCTCTGGTCTGGTCTGGTCTATTGTCGTCAAAAAGTTTTTCTACATAGTCTTCCAATATCCTGTATTTCTCATGATCTTCTATAACTATCTGGTTGTCCTGGTTGGTTATTATACCCAGACTTCGTTTTTTAAATATACCAGCGGCTTCCTTTAATCTTTTATGGATGTTGAAATCATCGTGTCTTCGTTGCAGCTGTTCTATTTCGTTGCACTCGTTTTTAAGCCATTCATTTTTTGCAACTCTAATTTTTGATCTTATGAATCTCTGTAAGTCTCTGTACTTATTTATGTCCTTTTTTAGTTTTTTAGTTTTTTTTTGACGGGTCGTCCTCTTCGACCGTGAACTCTAACTTCTGTATCTGAGAGTTTAATCGGTTGGTTAATACAGATTTAATGGTTGGACTATGCAGTTTATTTAGTGCTATTGTACGTCTTGGTGCTTCCTTTTTAGCCTTTGAAAGGGATATTTTTATGACGGCAGATGTGGATATATCAGCTCCAGGATATGTGCATGCCGTTTTTACTGAAGAAGCAAATCTGGAGTTTATAAGGATGTAATCTATCTGGTTACGGGTAACGTTCTCTGGTTGGTCTCTTGGTGATTTCCAGGTATATAGGCGGCGAGGGTGATGTTGGAACCATGTGTTGGTTTATGTCATATGTTCTTCTTGACAGAATTGCAGTTTAGCTCTAAATTTTATTGAAGCAGTACGATCGGAGTAAGGGACGAAGTCTACGACATATTTTATCAGGTTTTTGGATATTATCATTCCTACCCCTTTTCTGTGATTTCTGTCCTGGTTTCCTGAATAATAGAAGACACCATTTTCGACGGGACATATTCCACAGTCGGGCCACCAAGTTTCTGCAACTCCTAGAATATCTAAATTGCCAATTTCCCATCTTCGAAAATGCTTTGGGTATTCCAAGTTCCAATTTTTAAAGTTGTACGTAAGTTTAGTCTTTCTTCTAAGACATTCAAGTCAGTCCCCCCCGGAGATCCGATCGGGGGACTATTTAAGACTCAGGGAAATTTTGCTCGAATGTATCCATGTGGTTCTCTTGGGAAATATACACTAGGTGGTTTCCCGTTGCCTTCCTAGTTTTGCTTCAACCGCTCCTAACCTGGAGAACAGACGTTGTTTGCAGCCGCCCACTCTGGGTCAGACGCTGCGTGGGAATCAATTGGAGAAGAAGATTTCTAAGGGATATTAAAAAATTCGAGGAGGAAGGAAGAAAAATATATTATCTTGACGGGACTTGGGTGAATGCCGGTCACACAGTGAACAAAGTATGGACTGATACTACAGTCTTAAGTGCACGAGATGTATTTATCCGTGGCCTTTCAACGGGTTTAAAAAACCCGACGGGCAAAGGACAAACATTAATAATCTTACATATTGGCTCCGAAAATGGTTTTGTAGAGAATGGTCTAGATATGTTTCAATCCAAGAAAACGGGTGACTATCGTGAGGAAATGAACTCAGATAGGTTCGAGGGTTGGTTTAAGGGAATTTTAAATAAACTTGAGTACGGATTAGTCATTGTAATGGACAATGTATCCTACCATTCCAGAAAATTAGACCAGTGTCCCACAAGTTCCACAAGAAAAGCGGACATACAACTGTGGTTAAGGGAACGAAATATTAATTTTGAAAACAATATGGTGCGGGCAGAACTATTGGCATTGGTTAAAGAGAATCGGCCATTAGTCCAAAGATATGTCTTTGATGAGATGGCCAAAGAGAAAAATGATATTGTTTTACGTTTTCCACCTTACCATTGTGAATTCAACCCAATTGAACTCATATGGGCACAAATCAAGGGTGAGGTGGAAAGGAAAAACACAATATTTAAAATTAGTGATGTCCAAACTTTATTTACTAAAGCTTTAAATAATGTTACCCAAACCAATTGGAGTAAGGCAATCCAACATGTCCGCTTTTTTCGAAATATAATGTGGGACATTTATAATTTAATGGAAAGTGGAACCTCTAATAATAAATTTAAGAGCTGTTTCGTCCTCGACGGAATCAGATTCCGATTTAGATTAAAATAAAAATTCATCCGCCCTTATATCCCTCTCAACCACCTTTTTTGAAAACAAAGAATTTATTCAGGAAAGGACCTTGTGTTGTTTATAAAGATTATTATTATTATTTATATCGTTTTGTACGAATTTACTTTATAACCTTTGATACGTATTTGAATAAAACATACAGCACGACATTTCTTTCTTAGATATTACTTTACAGTATTAGGTACCCTTACATTTTTATTTAATATACCATAAATTTGAAAAACTGTCTAACTATTTAAGGTTAGGGAAAATAAAATTACGGTTAAAATAATAATTATATATATTTATAGATACTTTTAAAAAAATCAAGGCAACGTGTGAAATATGTAGGTATAACATTTAGTAGTTAACTAAGTGAACGAAGATTTTAATGTATGAATGCTATGCAATTGATAAACAAAAGTATTATTTATATAATATGTTATTAAAATAAAGTATTTAAAATTCAAATAGAAATGTTAGTTTGAAAAAAGCATTTAAAATTCAATTCAAATTTGCCACTAAATGCCTTTTAGTGTTGTGTATGGTGTGATTCAGGCTTACAATTTGTCTCTCGTGCACTATGCACGTGATTACTCTCTGTAATGAGCGGCCATACTACAGATCGTGTCAAAACACACCACAAAAATGAACGATCCTTATATATTGAATCTGAATGTAAGAAAAAAGACTTGGACCAAATAATATCTCTCGTGTTTCATAAAAATCTGTTCAATTAGGAAAACTATCAACGGATTTTCCTCCTAAAAGCTTTACAGCCTTCATATTCTGTCATATTTATTATTTTAATCCGCGTTGAAAGTATTTATATAACGAAAATCCGGTAGGATGTCTTTTTCGTGTTTACGTTTTGTAATTTTGCAATGAATTTATCAATGCTTTTCCGTGATTTTTTTAAATAAAATTTTTACCACAATTTCGTTCTACTTTTTATACCCTAATATGACAAATATAAACCCCATCAGTTAGCTATTAAAGCAATGAACGTTATCAAATTTATGTTTTCAATATGAAGATTGATTATTTTTGTTTTCCTGTGTAAATGCGAAATTAACTAAATTCTACAACAACACGCACCATATTGCTTTCAAATTAAAATGGTTTATCATAAAAATCATGGTGTATAGAAACAAGCTGTGTTCTCGCGCACGACCAATGAAAAATCCTTCCAAAACGCCACCTTATTGGAAATCCAGCCAATCACAAGACTGCGCGGATTTAAATGTTGGATGCTATGATGACACAATTACATTCATTTATTGTTTGTTTGTTTTTTTTTCACGTCAATCAATGTTTGATTTAAGAAAATATAAAATTTGAGTTTGAGCTTAATTATTTAAAATAATATAACTGTCTAGGTTATTATTTTCAAAACAACAATATTATGATTGCATGGCAATATGGCGGTGTATCGGAAGTGCGTAGAACAGGTCGAAAATTGTTATACATATAAAATATAGTTTTTCTATTTTCTTCTACTGATTAATAGACGGCGCTAGTCGAATTCACATCACGATATTCAAAGGAGATGTAATTGTCAAATTGAAGGAAAGATATTAAAACATTGTATAAAACGATGTACAAATTGTAAACATTCTTTTGTTGCTGTAGATGACCGGCACCCAGATCGTCCTGTGACTGTTTCAACTCCGGAAACAATCAATCAAATTGTACGTGCAGATCGTCGGATGAACATCCTTATGGTGTTATAAATAAAGAAACAAAAATCTGATTCCTGATCAAAAGCGCTGGCGTCAACGGGTCTTCTCAGATTTCCTTGAAAGCTTAGAAAAACTATCTGCTTTGAAAGGGATCCGATTTGAGTCGATGGCAAATCAAAAAATAACAAAACTCCTAAAGGTACTTACTGAATAAGACTTGGTAAATGAAAAAAAAAACGTATGGAGATTAAACACCCAAATTAGAACTGAAGATTTAAACAGAGTTGCTGTGAAACGATTTTTGTATTTGTCAATTTCTTCGGCAATAGATGTACTAGAAACAATTGTAATATTAATTAATAGTGTACTGAATAATGACAAAAAATTCATAAATTCCGATGATTTTTAGGTATCTATTATAAAACTATTCACCTCGTATATATTATTACTCATCGGGTTTTAAATTTAAGTACGACTCATCAATTTGATGTTTGATGATGATCAATTCAAAAACGTTTTTGTGAGAACAAACATTATGAAACACAAAAATTTTATCTAGTTGTAGTTTAGAAATAAAAAAATTTCGTTAATAAGGGTGTTTCGCAGCTGCTATAATTCAATCTTATGGTTTAATTTTAAGTGGATTTTCTGACATCGTAATCAGCCGCTAATTTATATTGCAGAAAGTAAGTACGAAGTTTATGGGGTTGTGTTCTACTTAATTAGCTAATTATGCATAACACAGTGTATACCTATATTGTACACGCGGCGAACTTTCATTTACCGTCGAAATAAACACGCGGCTAATTAAAAGTTATTTCACTAGTTAAACTCGTCTACTCGATGGGGTATTAATTTTGATGAAAGTTTCCCGTTTTAGATTGTGTCGGATGTACGAATTCACGAATTTATTTCATAATTTTCATATTAAAACATTTCGTTTCAGTTATTTATTATAAAATAAGCCTACTAAAGCCTAAACGTCAAGCTTTGTTAACAAGACAAATTTACTGAAAAAATCATCATCCAGAATTTTTAATAAACTTTGGTCTTATATCTGTATATATCTGTATATATCTGTATATATTTGTAAAGTGCTTGTTGCCACAATTCACAATCATTTACTTTACGTAAATATCTTTTGCCACAACGTACTGTTTTTAAAGTGTTCAAAGCCACAATTTACGATTCTAAAATATCTCTTGTCCCAATTCACTATTTCTGAAATGAGTGAGTCTTTTGTAATACTCTCATTATTCCGGATTTGTATCAGGAGTGAGTGAAATATTGCTGTTGAAAGACATGTATGTGACTGTATTAGCTCTGCTGGAATTCCGCTATTGATTTCTTCTAATTACTTCTTCCGTGATATATAGTGTTAGCTATTCTATACTCTTCTTGATTTTCTATTAAAGTTAAATCATCAGCATATGTTATTATTTGTTTTGATTCATTAACGGTACTTCCATTAAACAATAACTCTGAGGGTCCTTCAACTTATCTTACTCTTCTTCAATTTCTTGTTTCTTAGACCTTTTGATATATTAATATATCTGAATGTTGTTGATTTTAGGTCTATTCTGTTTCAAAATTATAATTTATATCAATAGAAATAAGCAGATTGTCAGTGTCAATATCATATTTTGATAGACTGAAAGAGAAGTCGAAACGTCAACATCTATCTTTCTTTGAAAAACTATCAAAAAAAAACTAATTTTGAAACAGAAGAAACCTAAAATCAAAAACATTTGGATCCATTTATATATATATATATATATATATATATATATATATATATATATATATATATATAAAGGCATTTTCTATCTATTCAGATAATAAAAAAATATCCTGGTCTTTCTTTATTAGAATCTCGGTGAAGGACATGACCAATAAAAAATAATATTGGTCGCAAACTATTGCTAGAAACTAAATTCGGTCCATTTCGACGAAATTCCAAGATGCATGATTTGCGGAATTTATCAATGCAAAGGTGAAAACAATGTAACGGATTATTGAGATGATTACTGAGCAGTTATTTTTCCTTTCATTCTCGCTCAACCATAATAGCTATGAAAGTTGAATTGGCACCCATATTTTATGTACAACAGATGTTCTTCTTAATTTATCGAGAACAGATATTAATACATATTACCATAATGCAGGTGCTACAGCTGAATTTGTTCTAATTTTTAATGATTTATTTGATATTTGTAAATCTCGTAATATATATATATATATATATATATATATATATATATATATATATTTATATATATATAATAAATATTTTAAAAACCACTTAGCTCAAGAACCAAATATATAATTGCATCAATTTATTATTTTTAAAACTACCTTAAAACATATATTTCAAAATATTTGTAGTAATGTGAAGAGCCATGATGGGGAGAATTATGCTGAAAAGAAGTAAGAATGCTTATCGTTTGAAACGTATATGAGCATGATTTCTCTCTGAATCTTGAAGGTAAAATCATACATAATTTCGAATAATGATCTTAAATCTGAATGGATATAATTATGGAGTAAACGGTTGATTGGATTGCATAGTGACAAATTGAAAAGTGTCGAATAAGCATTAAGAAAACGAATGACAACATCAATAGTGACAATTCCAAATTAGATAATACTTCGAATGGCTAATGAAGATGATGATAGAAAACAAAAGGGGAAAAGTGATGGTTATTTCATAAAATACGTGAGAACAATTTGTGTGCTGCATTTACTACTACTACCATCACACTCGCTATTACACTGTATGACGACTGTTTCGATGTTCTGTAGTTTTTATGTGTTTTGTACAAAACAAAGATATTACCGCGTACAATTTGATTTCAGATGATCGAATTAGTGATTCACTAAAGGCATTGAAAAAAATATGCAATTTGATCCATTTGGTCGAAAGATACAAAAAACTACAGGAAGAGGTGATTCATGAGATATCAACTGTTTGTTGTTATTTGTTATTTGTAATAACTGCAAATCATCAATGGATTATTTCTTGAAGGAAATACTAGCTATCATTACTCAGACTGAATTAGAACAACTTCCAAATTCAGTGGTAAGTTCAATAATTACCCATCTTGTACTGGATATTGTGAACAATTTGAAATTTTTGTATCTCTTAGATAAACCCCAACAAATTGGTATTGTGTGTTACATATTACACAATTTGATTTGAACTATACGACGATGTATTGATAACTTGGTAGCCTAGACTAGTTCCATGCATAAATAAAATATTGCGTTACCATAGCAACGAACAATAACTTATTAAATGTGTTAGTGTTAAGTTTTACGTCAAACACTTAACACCAGAGTTATGCAATAAATTGAAAGAAAAAATATGTTCACCGAAATTGTGAAAATCGAAAAATTGGATTATCGAGCCAAGTTCATCTACGATTTTTTTCTCGGGATTCTTGTCTTAATAAATACATCAAAAACAATTTGAGATAATTCCATAGAAACTCTATGTTTAGATCTGTGGCTTGGTTCTAAAAGGGCCAATATCAATTTTTTCAAATTTTGTGTTATTTTATCAAAAGTTTCCAATTTAGTAAAGCTTTAATTCTACAAAGGCCAATGTCTAATAACAAACTAAAATTAGTTGTATTTCCATTATAATGTCAGCCAAAGTCATTGCTAGTGGTTTCTGATTTATTTCTAAAAGGTCCTATATTGACATTGGCCCTTTTAGCATTCATACAGATGTTACTTTTTCGAGCTTGAACATGTCTATCCCCTCTTCATACCAACAAGGAACTTTGTCTGACACATTTATTTAATTTTTATCTTAACACGCGGTTTTCAAGGCATTTAGTTCAATATGACTCATTCTCGAGTTTACAAAATATTAGAACTGTGTCGCAAATCAAGTGTTTCAAAAGGTAAGTAATATTATTAATGCTATAATGTTATAATAAATAGAAAAAATGCTTTTAAAGTCAAACAGAATACTCCTTTAATTCCTTAAAAGTATACAATTGACACTACAAAACATGATAAATTATCAATTTTCTAGATCCTGTTGCTAGTACTAGCAGAAGTCAGATCGAAAGCAATGAAGCGAATCACAATAACAACATCATTGCATGTGAACAAGGTCAATTTTTCGAGTTTTCTATGTCACTTGTTTTAAACATTATGTTTTTTGAAGCATTATGTTCTCAAGAACTGTTCACGAAAACATCTTTTTTTTTTCTTTTGTTTAGAAGAAAGAGATTTGGATTATAATAATAGTTTTCAACCTATGATTGAAGAGGTACCTGCTGAAACCCACAATAATAATGATAATATCACTATCATTGTACAAGGTAAATTTCAACAGTTATCTTTTCAGATTTTAACAAAACTGAAAGCATGTAAATTAATGTTCCGAACAATTACTCACAAATCATATTTTTTTTAGATGAATTAAATTCAAACTTCCCTAGAAGTTTTCAATATACAAATGAAGAGTTACCTTCTAAAAGTTCAGATATCGCTGATTTACTTGCTGAAAGTTCAAATGATTATGTGCCTTCTTCTGAGAGTAGTAGTGAAGGTGAACAACAAACACCTGCTAAAATTTTAAAGAATAGGGGAAGAAAACGAAGGGGTGAAGTGGAAGCATCCAGGAAGCGTAAAATAAATCCTAGTAACTGGAAAAAAAATGTTAGCAAACAACGAAAATTGCAAGGTAAGGAGTATGTTACCTTGAAAGGAAAATTAATAAGAGCTAAACGCATGAAGCCCCCATGTAATTGTAGAAAGAAATGCTTTGATCTTATGAGTAATGAGGAGAGAGAAATTATTTTTAAACATTTTTATCAATTATCTTACGATGGACAATCACAATTTATTTCGGATTTTGTTGAAGAAAAAGAAAAAGCTACACAAAGTCTACGAAGAAATGACAAAAAAGAAAGTAGGCGTCAATATTCTCGGAGATATTTTTTAAATAAAGGTAATATTAGGCTAGAAGTATGCCAAGAAATGTTTAGCAACACTTTAGATAAAACAATTAAAAGAATTAGAGTGTGTATTGAGAAAAAAAGAGCTAGTGAAGCAGGTATGTGTGCTTCAGATAAACGGGGAAAACATGGAAAACAGCCCGTAATCCCAGAAAAAGAGAAAGATTTTATTAGAAGACATATAAACCAATTCCCATCCTATGAAAGTCATTATTCAAGGTCTAATTCTCAGAAAAAATATTTGCCATCTCATTTATCAATTTCACAAATGTACAGGTTATACAAGGAAGAGTGTGTCATAAACAACGTCAGCCCGCAAAAAGAATCTATGTATCGTAAAATTTTTGTCGAAGAATTTAATCTTTCATTTCATAAACCAAAAAACGATACATGTGGAAAATGTGACAAATTCGAAATGTTGATTAAAACAGAGGCAAATGAGAGTAACAAAAATATAATAATTATTGAAAGAGATAGTCATATGCTTTTGGCAAAATCTTCCTATGAGGAGAAAAAAAATGATGTCGAAAAAAGTAAAACAAATGAAAAGATTATGACCATAAGTTTTGACCTGCAAAAATGTCTCCCAACCCCACTTTTATCAAATGGAATATCGTTTTATAAAAGGCAACTGTGTACACTGAATCTCACTTTATACATCACTAGTAGGAACCAAAACCCAGCAGCATTTTGCTATCTATGGGATGAGACAATCGCAGCTAGAGGAGGTCGAGAAATTGCATCATGTCTATACGCGTTTTTAAAGCAAATCCCAGTCGACATTGAAGAAGTCAATATTTTCAGTGATTCGTGTCCAGGACAAAATCGAAATATTTTTGTTGCTTTGATGTTTTTATTCTTAACTAAAGAATTATCTAGCAAAGGTAGGAAAATAGTAATCAATCACAAGTTTCTCGAAGCAGGGCACACATACATGGAGGCAGACTCAGTGATGAAATGAAATCCAGTACAAAATTTCTTTTGGAAATGACGAGCAATTCAAAACAATAAGCTTAGTGAAAAAAGATACGAGACATTCTACCAACACCGATTATTATTTCAACTTACGACCCATATCAAACAAGCCATTACCATTGAGTAATGAAAAACTTAAAGACTTGAACGACTTAATGCAGTACATTCAGCCAAATAGTCGCATATTTTATAATGCATTACTGGATAAATTGACGAGTTCATCAGATGTTGTAGATACATTTTCAGATTATGATGAAGATGAATAAGAAAATTATAAAAAAAAATATCTTTAATAATCCCAAAAATGTACTTTGAACTGTACTTTGTGTAAATGTTCTTTATGTGAATAAAATTGTTGAAATCAGATGTTTTTCCCCTTCTAACTGCCTTATGGATCCTCATTAAGTGAACCAATGCCACTTTAAGATGCAGTAGCTTTAAATCCAAAAAGGGCCAATGTCATAATATTTACATAAAATAGTAACTTGTTAAAAAATTTCATATGATAAAATATTGTTTCTTTACATTAACAATAAGCAAATAAAAAAATAATAGTGGGAATCTTAGTATGAGAAAGTTAAATCATTCTAAAAAATCTCAAATATCTTTCAACGCCTTTTTCTCAGGACTAGCATTTTTGACTTTGGCCCTTTTAGAACCAAGCCACAGAGATGGATGTTTAAATGAGTGAATTTTGAAGTATATCTATTCTGTCGTAAGAGTTTTCATTCAGTGTCTTAGTTCTGTCTGAGAAACTTGGAATAACTTTACCTTCAACTCCAAGTAGAGTACATGGATATGCACATAGCTTCTCAACTCGGATACAGAAAATTCAGGAAAAACGAGTCCCTATTTTTCCAAGTTGGTTTTCACATTTTCCCAGTCGAAATTTCGTCAATTTACTATCACTCTTCTATTATGATGAATATTAATTTTAGAAAATACATGTATAATACAACAACCAAATTTTTTTAGTTTGAGTAATTCTTCGCTCACTGCTGTTTTTGAGAGTCTCCAAAAATTTTATATCTAGTCTTTTTACGATAAGCAATAATATTCTGAATCTATCTATCCTTTAGGATAAGTAATAATATTCTCCCCTAATTGTGACGGGAAAAAATGTTGAGAATCTTTCATTTGTGCATCGAGATTACGCGAAAAAAATTGCTATTTTCAAGTTGTTTTATTGGAATTTATTGAAAAATAAATAAAATTGATTGATTTGGACATAAGAAAAATTATCGGCTTGACAGTCAAAGAATAAATTTACGTCATATTTATGAAATTTCTGTGCCAAATGGAATTGACGGAAAGGGACACAAAAATGATTGGCAATGCGGTCAACGTGTTAATCATGGAATTACTCATATTTATGACGCTTTAAGACGATATAATTGAATTTTTATTTGGAAATTTAAGGAAAAGGCATGAAAATGATAAAATTTGGCATAAAAAATGATTTGCATGAAAATAATGGAAAGATAGGATTTTGAAACAAACTTTATTTGAGAAAATTAACAAATTTTTATCAAAAATTTGAACGGAAATTTGAATTCCAACAGAAAATTTTTTTAAAAATAGAAAACAAAATCGGGATAGTGAATCGAATAATAGAGGTAAAAAATTATTTAATTACAATAAATATATGTAAAAACTTATGGTATACATGTTGATTGGTTGATTGTACAATGAATCGACACTGAGGACATACAGACAGCTGCCGAAAATTTGTTGAATGAACATATCACAAAAGTAAAAGTCCTTGAAAAATACTATGAAGATAAGAAGAATATTCACATTGAGAAATCCAAGATATGTACTACTACTATTACCACACTCACTATTACACTGTCTGACGCCTGTTTCGATGTTCTTCGTTAGTCTCTATGTATTTTGTACAAAACAAAAATATATTACCGAGTATAATTGGATTTAAGATCGTCAATTGATTGAATTAGTAAACTCACTAAAGGCATTGAACAAGCAACATGGCATCTTAAATTCATGCAGTCACAAAAATCCATTTCTAATTTATTTTCATAAGATGTTGACGGCATTGCCGCGTCAAACGGGATCGATGTTCCTCGTGGAAGAATGTCGTTATTTTTCTTCAATTTGTACACTAATGTCTCTGGATGGCGACAGATTTGCGGAACCATATCGAAATGGGTTTTTTTCATTTATTTCAATCGGTGTCTTATACTGATTCGATGTCGGTAAAATTGCGGAATATGTTCTTTCTTCTTGTATTTTAGTTTGTGAACCATTTTGACTAGATGTCAGTTTGTGGTTTAGTTGTAAGTGGATATAGATATGGAGGGCTAACGTTTTCACTGGATCCATTGGATATTAGCGGGATTGCGGAATTATACCGGAATTATAACTAGACATAATTTTTTCCTTAGAGATTTATCGTTATTTTCCTCTTGCAGTATTAAATGGGATTGATGTTCCTCGTTGAAGGTTATCGTTATATTTCCCAATCTGCACAATAGTCTCTTCTCTATGGATGTTGTTGGCCTGGTAGCGTCTAATCGAAGCGGTCTTTCTTCATTTATTTCAGTTGCTGTCTCATTTTTACTCGATTTTAGTAAACTTGTGGTTTGACAGTAAACCTCAATGTTGTCAAATTTTACAATTAATGTTAATTATATGGACGCATGTTACGTTTAACAAATATTTATTTATAAATCGTAATACAATTAAAATCATGATGAATCTGGCTTTTGTTCTCACTAATTTTTTATCGTCTGCGATAAAATGGCTGCTTTTGTTTGACTATTTGGATATTTTTCAAGTGACATATTAGTCTTATCTTTTTCATTCCATAGGGGAGTATCAGTGGAGTAACGCAACGTTATTTGTTAATAAATCGATTAACTTTTTACAATATAAAATAGTAGATTTCGTACGAAGGTAGAGCAAAGAAAAAAGTAGCTAGATGCATTAAAAATACAGGAAAAAGATTTACCAGAAGAAGTTTATATTTGTGGATCTCATTTCAAAGTAGACAATTTTCAATGGAGGAAAATCCTGAAAAAATATTTTTGTAAAAGAATGTGTGATTGATAAAACAATTCGCTTATTTACAGAGAATATTGTTTTCGGGCAAAAAGTTATGTTAAATTTGGGGATATTAAAACAGGTACTTCTTGGCAGTGTTTAGACTCAACATCTGAAAGGTATTTATTGTCAGTTGGAAAAATGTTGTTAATGCATACTTATTGCTGATTTTGTATTTTACATCAGTCTGAAAGATCCGCTTCATCCAAATTTTCAGAAATTTAATTATTTCACTCACCTGGAACTTTAAGTTCTTCTGAAAGTATGAATAACTCTTGTAACCAACAAGAAAAATGTTCTTGTTGGTTACAGCAACAGTTCAGTAGTTCTGATTTCGATACACCGATGAAGGTCAAGAAAAAATAGTCAGTCAGTCCAAGGTGTCTTCAAGATGCGTCTATAGAGCCGTGTCTCAATTTGTTTGATCGTTTGAGCTATCCAGGTGAAAATTTCTTTTTCTACAGAAGGACTGACCACAAATAACATTCCATGAATGTTTGCAAACATTGACAAATACTTTTCGAACCATTTGATCTTGATTTCTTCATCTTCATCTGCGTATTTCTGTGTCCTTATACAATATACAGTACGATGTGATGTAATCAGAGAAACTGAAACTGCAGTTCTAGGACTTTAGGAAAGTAGGACTTATAAACTAGCGGGAAAAAAACGTAAAACAGGAAGTTGTTGAAGGAAATGATCGAGGATTTTAATGTAATTATAATATTGAAGATAGATTCGACGTTTATGTGTGGATTTCGATTCAAATTTGTTTTTTTTGTCTTTCAATTACCTGGAACCGCGTATGTTAATATAATGGACCTGATAATGCCCGTTTTCTTACATTTGCATTGTGCAACTACGGCAAATTTATGCATTAAATTTGCTCTCTTCTATTCAGAAGTTCCCTCATTTTTCAACATTTTACACAAATATTCTTTCGTTTCCTAAAAATAATTCTTAACACACAAAGTGATTTTATTTTGAGGAAATCCATTTATTTTTATTAGCATTTTTAGACCGCGCAATCCGATTCAAACAGTGTCTAATTGAATCTGACACCGCTCAGATGTATAAAAAAGAAGAAGGATAATTCGAGGTTATAATAAGTATGTTGGATACAAATAATCAATTGTAATAAATAAAATGTTTTTTTGAGGTTAAGATAGTTAAATTTGACATCAACGTCGTTCGTATGTCAAATATTGATATAAATTGAAAACCGATATGTCTAGATTGAGAAAAGAGAAGCGTTGCTTTTGCGATGCAATTAAACCGGGTCCTTTGAGTTATAAACGCAAAATTATGGAAAATTTGAGAAATGAGACACCCGCTACGGATAGTAATAACGATTGTAGTAGCATCCCAACGAGTTCGAGCGCTAGAGATAATTCTAAACCAACACCCGAAGCTACCAAAGAAGAAAACATCAAACATCGAAGAATGAAGAGATTTAAAATGCAATCGGACGGTGTTATTACATCTATTAATTGCGGTACGTCTGAAGATAATGAATTTTCTTATAAAAAAGACAATGTTAAGGATAAAACTAAGAATAGCGAAAGAGTTTTGTTAATTGAAGCACAAAATGTAGTTATTCAGAATCATTATTATACAATTTCTTAAACTATTTCGATTATTCGTATTTACTACCAACTCCGGGAGTTTCTTTTCTAGCCTTTTTCAAGGTAAGTTCATCCTCAAACTTACTCTTATTTACCGATACCTTCCATTTGTACCTAACCATAGTTATTAACCTCTAGTTTCTCACCCCTTTTCTTTCCAAATCAATCTTCACATCATCTAATATCTTTAGATCATTATTCTCGATCATCCAACTTTTATTTTCATTCTTTTCTTTCATTGTTTCTAACATAAATGTAACATAAACTTTTGACTTTAAACAGCCCCTCACAAAAAATTCGCAGCAGTTAAATTTGGTGACTTATAACCTATTTCGAATTTTCCAAAACTTGAAAAAAACTCGTGTGGGTACATGAAAGATTTTTGCTCAAAATTACATTATAACAGACTACAAAAATATTTTTCGTACGTATGTTTGGTACAATAAACTCTATTTGTAGAAATATCTGCGGGACTTTGAGCCGTAAGGGATTTTGGATTATTATAAATGTAATAACGAGGGAAACTATTAGTTTTTGTATGCACAACTCCGCGCGCGATTTCCCAGGTAGCTGTGTCAGAAATATACGTGACCACAAAACTGCATTTTCCAACTATCATATCGCGTGTCCACTTCAAGACTGGTTTATTTCAAAAAAGCGATTTCTCAGGAGAGCTGATTAAAGCTTATGCTTTTCTCTTCAATTGATATCCGATGATTGCATTATCCGAATTTTTTAAATTTTGCACGAATCATCACAATAAAAGTACTCCTCTATAGATTTACAGAGGTTTTCCCCTCTCTCTATACTATTTTTTTTTAAGAGTAATTATGAGCAAAACTCCAAGATGATCCTATCTTGCACCGAAATATTTCAGGTTTTTATGGATAACTCCAGTTATTAATCATTTAAAAGCTGTTTATATTTTATGAAACAAGTACAAAAATAAGAACAAAAGTGTAAAACATAATAAATATCTTCATTAATTCAAAAATCCTTGAGACTAGTGAGACATTTTTAGTGAAAAAAAGTCATGAGTCTTCATTCTCAGTGGTAACTACGTCTTTCTTCAGACTAGGTAGGCACTCTTATCACAAATTGTAGACAAAAAAAAACATTTTCATTATTTTAAGATAATCACAGCTTATTACAAAATATGACTTTGTACAATAAATGCATGTAAAACTTTATATCTAGATACTACAAAAGAGAAAAAAAATACTGTGCCAATTCGTTTCCTACTGAAGGAACTCAACAATACAATTACTTGGAAAAAAATGCATGTAAATACTTTTACAACTAGATACTTAAAAAAAGAGAGAAAAAAATGTTGGCTGCACAATGAAAGCGACATTTAGTTTCATTGCACGGTGGCTGTACCTTCCTGGCTTCCCTCAATTTGACGAATTTTTCTTTGGAGCCATCAGGATTTTTCCGCACTCCCAATGATTCGTAACTTCTTCCAGATATCTCCATAATAGATCACTTACCAAGAACAATATTACTAAAAATTTCAGTGTTAAAGAGGGCTATCTCAGGTTGTCTCCAATAATTACTGGAAATTTAAGAGCTAAAGAGGGCTATCTCAAGTTGGCTCTTTCTTGAAGAGAATAA
This sequence comes from Diorhabda carinulata, assembly GCF_026250575.1. Lineage (NCBI taxonomy): Eukaryota > Metazoa > Arthropoda > Insecta > Coleoptera > Chrysomelidae > Diorhabda > Diorhabda carinulata. The sequence goes on from NC_079473.1 coordinate 8,087,287, forward strand.
TCTAGAGGGAAATAAGTTAATTTACCATTCAAAATAGAGCCATTATCATAATAGTTCAGTTTTGTACTAAAGATTGATATGAAAAAGTTACTTACTGTCGGTTTATCACATAATAACCCACTATTGCACAATAGAACTCCACTCTCTCTATGTGTGGTAAGGATCAAAACTGAAATGATTCACTCTTGCACAGCCCCCCCTCCACAAATCAAAGATGGCCCACTTACATGCACTCCATCTAGGGGTGATCCACAAAGTTTTATAAGAAACGGTCTTGCACAGAATTAGTAGAGGCAATTTGAAGATAATTCATGCAAAAAACTGAAAATCGCTTTATTTTGAGTTAGACCAGTCTTGAACTGGACAAGCGATATGTTAATAATCATGTCGAAGCTGCGATCAAAGCACTGCTACTAAAAGATATAAAAACGGAACTCGAAGAGCTCCATAATAAAAGCATCTTATTGTTCCCCATATGGGATTTTACGATGTGTCCAGTATAGGCCCAGACTTGGACCAAGTGTCCTAAACTTGGTGGGACTGTGATTTAAACCCGGTTGGGATAACGTATAACTATCATTTATGTATCCCAATAAAGTTGGGATAAAGTATAACCATCATTTATGTATCCCAATAAAGTTGGGCTAGAGTAAAACTATCATTTGTGTATCCCCAGAAAGTTGAGCTAACGTATAACTATCATTTATGTATCCTAATAAAGTTGAGCTAAAGTATAACTATCCCAATAAAGTTGGGCTAAAGTATAACTATCATTTATGTATCCCCAGGAAGTTGGGCTAAAGTATTACTATTATTTATGTATCCCAATAAAGTTGGGCTAACGTTTTTAATAAAGTTTTTTTTGAGAGTTATTCACTACGCATAACATATTGTGGTGTTTTATTCTAATATGATTGGAGGATTTCAGAGGGGGCTATGGGACACCCAAAACGTTTTACTTTCTTTGGTTGTTGTTGATTTATGTATGTCAAACGATTTGACCATATATTCCTCAATTATTTTTCTTTGGTTCAACTTTTTTTATTTCTTTTTTATTTACTCAATGAGTCTTTCTCGCGCGTTTTCAGTTTGTGGTTTAACGAAATGGGTCATGTGGATATTTTTTCATTGCAATTTCAACTAAACACTGTCCCAGTTCTACCAGAAGATCATCTTCATCGGAAAACCGTAAAATAGCCGCATTACAACGAAATCCTGTATCACCTTCCAGACCATTTCCGTTTTATCGTAAGATATATGGAATATGCGTCAGAAAGTAACTTTTTTTTAACTCTTTCAATTTGGACTCGCAGAATATGTTACCAATAAAACGATTGTCGATGTGATTACGAAAATAAATATATTGTATGAAAGGAATTTATATAAAACGACGATTGTTATAATGATAATCCACTGAAATGTTTACCTGCAGTTTTTGAAGACGACAACATAGTTATATAAATGTATAAATCAATCAGTGTATTTGTGAATGTTGTCGATTTAGTTGAGGAAGCTTTACAAAGTCTTCTTCAAGATCAAAAATCCATAGTGATTCTACGAGGTCCAGATTCGAACAACTTTATTGAACAAAATCCCCACCTAGAGCAGTTTTTCCAAGACTTATTCGACAGGTAGAGTTTCACAGAACTTCAAGACAGTTTTATTTAGAACATGGTTCTGTTTTGTAGTTAAAACTTTCATTCATTCGACGTAGAGGTGGTTTTCCTTTGGTTTTGTAACAATTTTGATATATTCTTCTTTGAAACCAATTGGTGAGTCGATTGCTTATCACTTTTTGAAAAGAGAAATCACTAATTGAGTCGCTTTGCGTGACTGTTCAGTGGTTTACGTTCATTTTTCGAATATTACGAAGATACGAACGAAATTTTTAATAACATGATGACTGTTTTATCATTTTCGAGTGTCGTTTCAGATCTGAATGTTATATACAAATCAATATTATACACCGTATGGATATTGGGGATATTATTTCAATTTTCATATTTATGCATGCGAACTTTTTCTTTAACAAAACATTGAAGTATCTATTGAAAGAAAACCAAATAAATATCTACGTAGGGCAAAGGATAGAGGAACATGTCCGCCGCAAAGCTGCGGTTCGTTTTAATACTTTCCGGTAGTGGCTATGCTTAGATAACGTCCCCCCATAGATATAACGAATAAACATGGACGTCGTTAAATAATTATTTACTAAATTTGTATAAACACATTCCATAATCGGAAATATTTCCGATTATCAATTTCGACACCTCATGGATTTTATAAGTTTATAGGTAAAATAAATATTGTTCACGATGGGTTCAAGAAGTAATTTTGAATTAAAGTTCAAGCGATGATTTGTTAGCGGTACCTACTCTCTGTATTTATCATCAGTTAATGAGATTCGTCTTTAGAAACTTTGTTTTCCAAAAAACAAATTATAATTTGTCTATGGGAGTTGCCATTTCAAAAAAAACACAATTCGTCTTTAGAAACTTATTTTTTTAAGAAAAAACTGACATTTGTATTAACGAACATTCTTTTTGAAAACCAAAAACATTTGAACAATTATGAACCAAAATTAGTATTTAGAATAATCCGTTTTTGGAAAAACAAACCAAAATTTGTATTTAGAAACTTTATTTAAAAAATAGACATTTGCCTTAAGAGATTTTCTGTTTCATTAGAAACCAAAATTTGTTTAAACAAACCTCATTTTTCCAAAAATAAGATGAGGTTCGTCTTAAGAAATTCTGTTTTTCGAAAAGCAAACCAAAGTTTGCCTTCGGGTATTGCTATTTCGATAGAAAACAAAATTCGTATTTAGAAATTTCTGTTTATGGAAAAACAAACTAAATGTTGTGTTTAGAAACTTTATTTTTCAAAAAAAAATAGACATTTGTCTTAAGACACTTTCTGTTTCAATTAGAAACCAAAATTTGTTTGTACAAATTTCATTTCTCCAAAAATAAGATGAGATTCGTCTTTACAAACTTTGTTTTTGGAAAAGCAAACCAAAATTTGCCTTCGGGAATTGCCATTTCGATAAAAAACAAAATTCGTCTTTAGAAACTTTGTTTTTCGAAAACAAAAAAATATTATCACAAGAGACAAGGAGGATGAATTAATAAAAACGTATACAAAGTAAAGTTTTACAAGCCGTTAGAACTTCATTTACATCCTGGAAAAAAAAGACATAAAATATCCCCCAAAATAAAATACGTTGCGAAAAATATTCCGAATAAAAAAATTCTCAACGAGGCCGCTTTAGAGAAATTTCAGTGTAGTGGGTGCTCCCACAAGTACCTAGCCTGACCTAAATATGGCGGTAGTTATTTGAAAAATATTAGAAAGTACACAATCTATACAAAACTTTTATTTGAAAGGCGTTAGCCTAAATAATATGAAAGTTGAACTGAATTCTACGCAGGGCGAGATTGCTAGTTCGTTATAAACAGTAAAATATTGTGTAGCAAAGTTTATACGAGACAGTACGACCTTCGAAGACCAAATGTTTCAATATTGAAGACTCGATCGTGATGGTATTGATATTTTACTGTAGATTTTAGTTAGTAGATTGATTTACTTTAATTTTTAATTTAGTTAAAATCCGAAAGATAAATAAAAAGCCGACAGTTTTCTTTGCGGAGTAATGTTCCACAATTTCTACTAAACTGGTAAGACTAACGAACAATATAAATCAGCTTAACGTCGTGGCATTAATCTAAACGCCAGAAGGGATTAAATTTTGGACTAAATTGGTATACCTTTCAAACGGTTGGGATTTTTGAGTCCTTATTTCACACTTGACCGGAAGAAAGATGTGAATAATTGCTTAGGAAAAACTTTTTTCTTATATTTCAAGCCACATTTTCTGGAAATTCGAATTTCATTGCGTAATGTAACGCTTTGGCATATCTTGACAATCAAAACGATTACCACTTGAATAATCGATCATAATCGATTATTATTTAATCGTAACTAATCGATTTTTAGCCAATTACGTTTCTCAATTCGTAAAACTTAATATTAATTTAATTTAATTCAATACTCAAACTTTCTATTGGATATTGTTTGTTTTATTAGGGGTTCGTGATGTTTTTTTATGACTTCTTGAAATTTAAAATATCCGTTTTATACAGATTATTATACTGTTTATACGAAATGTAGAAGTTTATTTCGTGATAAAGAGTACTGCATGGGATTTATTCATAAAAAGCAGTGGCTATATAACCAAACAGACTGAATACATTGTTCACGCCGATATAGATTGACGCTCGTTTCGATAACCAAGTTATATCATCTTCAGAAACTGAAGATAAACTGTGTATTCTAAGTGCATTTAAGCCCTCGAAAGCTCCTGCATAGATATCTGATTTTTCGAAAGCTTTGTCTGACTTTTGTATATGTTAATATTTAATTTCTTATTTTTTAGACCTTTTAATATGTTTATACTTCTAAATTTTCTTGATTTTTGGAGTCTTTTGTTTTAAAAAACGTCAAATTTTTATTTGTATTTCAGAAATTACGAAAAAAAAAACGGAATAGGCCTAGAATCAAGAAGAAGAAGAAGAAAATTCAATGAAATAATGTCGAAAAATAGACAAAAAGGATACTAAATATGTAATTGTTATTGAAAATTTAATAAAAGAAGGTCTAAAAACAAAAATATACAGAAACAAAAAAAAGTAACGTGTAAGTCTTACATTAAACGGAGTCAAAGAAAAATATTTAACAGTGTAAAATTTATTTTAAAAAATGGTAGTTTCGTTGTTGTTGAGTTCCAACCAAAAATTCATCACCTTGTATATGTTGGAAACGATAAAGAAATCAAAAATAATTGCTCATAATGGATAGAACAAATTTTTAGAAAAATATAGAAAACCAAACACGTTTATCGGTTAAATAGTCACGCCCCGATTCACATCAATTTGCTTTGTACGTTTTTTTTGTTGACGTGAAATATTTTTTTATGGTTCATGCGCGCTTTTTTGCACTTATTTTTTACGACCCTTTTTCAATTAGAGTTTATTGGTTCGTGTTTATGTATCCATCTTTTTATAGCGAGAGGAATAAATATGCATTTTTTTCAAATTGATCATCTTAATTTTGAATAATTAAAAATGTAATAACAAAACTCGTTTACATTTTTTCAACATAAGAAATCCAAAAATGATAATGTATAAATTAATATTGATATAGTTTCCGCGTCCTGATCAAACCCTGTATAACAGAGTTATTTGATAGATACTTGAGTTTCGTGATACGGCAACACTGATGTGAATATATGAAATCTGTCATTGTCATCATAAAGTTTGACATTTGTAATGGCGAACGTGTTGTTTACTACGATTTTCGACGTAGATTAAACTAATGTTGAAGAATTCGGTGATGAAACGCTATCTCGCGGACGTTGTTATGAACCCACGTTTCATCTATAACATAAAACGGTTTTATTTCTGTTAAACGCTCGATGGAAACATTTTCGCGTTGATGGTTTTGTTTCAATGTGCGCAAACGCGGCATCCATTTAGTACTCAACTTTCTAATGTCAAAATTTTCAGTTAAAACACGATGTACATGTCGAGTATGTTTGCTATGAATAAACTGAACGATCCACGAGATTTCAGAAAAAATAATCATTTTCTTCTCACTTCTCATTTTGAAAACATCGCTATACATGGTTTTCCCTAGCTAGTATCTAAAAGATTTAAGAATGAATGTTACAACGGGACGTAAAAGTGCTTTTTACGACCCCCGGTAATTTTTAATTTGTTACATGTTTCTCAGTGTACTTTTATATAAAACATGGAAATTCGTAATAAAAGTTGCAGACGGTGGTAAAATGAAGCTGTTAAAGTAACGACGATGTTCAGAAACTATAATTTTGTATAATGTTAAAAAATCAACAACTTATATATATTTAAATAAATTTATTCATACAATTTAACAAATTAAAGTTGAAAAAATGATTGTTAATAATAACAGTATGAGCTCTAATAGTAACTATTCCAAAATCATCTAAATTTTCGGGATCATTGTCTGGTTTTTCTTCACGATTAGAAGTATTGACAGCGTCTTAATCGAAAGCTACTTCTAGTTGAGGTATTATCGTATCTTCGTTATCGTTTTCAATAATAGTACCCAGTTTGAGATCTTGTTTAGAACTAGAAAGTTCGCTTAACATAATAGGTACCTTCAAATCTTCAACGCTTCTTTCAACTGAACTCACGAATCTTGGTGGTACTCGAGGTAATTTCTCCAAAAATACAATGGGGAATGTACATTCCTTTTGCGTGGAAGTATCGCTGGTTCTTCTTCTCAATATATTCATGTTCATTATTATAATAAACGATTCAGTAATTATGACAGATGTCAAAACAGATCGGTCAGTTTTGATATATAAACTGTCAATTATTGTTGTAGAACTAGGGGAAATGTGCCTATGATGGACCCCTTAAGGAAATATCATTACAACTTTCTTAGTTTTGGACTTATTAATTTTTTTCACATGAAAATATATACTTAGCTCGAAGTTTATTATAGTATAGGAAGATTTTTCTGCCAAATAATTTCCTGTTTAATAGCATAGCTATTTTTAAAAAAGTAGTCGAGGGGTCCATCATTGGCACACATCTGCCCATGTCGGACCCCTTTAAAATAAATGAAAAAAAAATGTCTTTAAAGTTTTATTAGAAAAAATATAGAACAAACTAACATCACGTTAGGTACAGAGCTCACAAATAAAAGACTTGCAATGGAAGGAAACACCAGCGCACTCATTATGGCACCACGAGTTACATTTTTGATAACGAATCCACTTTTCTTTTGCACGTGAGTGCGAGAATAACTCATTGCAGTAAAGGCAGCTAGCATCATCATCTGAGTCATCTTGTCCCTTTTCCAAAAAGTTCTCAAAGGCGGATTCATCTTCATCAGAACTGTCATTTTCAATGACAAGTTTCCGTTTTACTATCCTGGCTTGTTGTTTACTTATCTTTGTTTCCTTTTCTATAACCTTCTCTTTGAGTTCATGAATTTCTGGTGTTGTATTCAAATGACCAGTTTTTCCCCTTCTTCTGCATTTTTTTTATCAGTACCAATTGCTACAGTTTGAGGGGGAGGACAAATTTCTTTCACAGAAATGTCGAGAACTGACGATGAAGACATGTTAAGACCAGATGTGGATGGGGTTTGAATTTCTAATTCCATTTGGTTCTCGATGATATCTCCTTGAGCCTCGAGAATCTGCTTATCCGTTGCTAAAGCTGGTGCAAACTGCCAGTCCTCGAAGACATGAGGATTGAAAGGATGAATGCCAGTCTTTTTGAACGAATTTATTGCATTTGATGGTACAGCACTCTTCAAATAAGCTTGATTGAGAAGACCTGCTATTTTGAATTGAGTCACTGCCTTCCCCCGGTTTTGACGAAGCCATAATTGAAATTCTTGATCAAAATACGTATGAAGAGGACGGAAGAATCCTACGTCCAATGGTTGAACGTGATGTGAACAATCTGCCGGGAAGCAGAACACAATTACCCCATTTTCTTTTGCAAACTGAAGAGATTCGAGGCTCTTATGGCTACTGTGCCCATCTAGGAGCAAAAGAACCTTATTGTTATTAGATGCTTTCGTATACTTCACGAAATGCTTTAGCCATCTACAAAAAATTTCACTGGTCATCCAACCTTTTTCTTCTACGAAAGCTATGCTACCAACGGGAGCACCGTTCATAAGCTCATCGTTCATCCTTTGACGAGGGTAAATAAGAGCAGGAGGGATGTAAGTGCCCATGACATTCATTGCGCATACTACGGTCACGTGCTGCCCACACTCTGCACTGCTGAGTGCACCAACTTGCTTCCGACCTTTTGAAGCGTAAATTTTTTGACATTTCTTTTGGACCGTAGTCAAACCTGACTCATCCATATTAAATATATTTTCGAGAGGAAAGTTGTACTGCTCCAGAGTGTTAGATAGTGCATTGAAATAGGCTTGAATATTAGGCTTGTTAAAAGCCTGGGCTCTAGCTAATGATGTACTTTCTGGACTACGCAAAGAAATTCGTGGATTGCGCTTCAGGAATCCCCTCACCCATTTCCAACCTGCCATTTTTGTTTCACGATTGAAACGATGCTCTATTTTATTTTTTTCGGCTACTTCGAATACCATCCGCCGCAAATCTTTAGAGGTTAAACCAAAAAAACGTGTTTCCATATCAATAATATATCCTGCAATCTCCTCTTCGATGGCTTTAGAGAAAATTGCGGTTCGTCCTCCCAAATTACCCTTGGAACTGTCCTGTTTAGCCAAACGCCAATGTTCCCAAAAGTTGTTTTGGGAACATTGAAGGTCTTTGCAGCCAACTTAAAGCCCATACTGTGATCTTGTACGTTCTCAATAGCCTGTCGCATATCATGCTCGTCCCACTGTTGTCTTTTTTTGGATGCCATCTCTATAAATGGAAAAGAAAAACTACTAAAACAATATATTTATTTTGTTTATTTCAGTTCCAATGATGGACCCCTGGTCCATCATTGGGATCCGTTAAGTAGTCCATCATAGGCCATATTGCAAAAATCAGATAAAAATCTTTTTTTGCTCTCCGCCATAACCTCAATTTTTACTCGCCAATCAACATGCAACAGTTCTATCAAGCTGTAGTAACAAAATCAGATTCTAAAACAAAAGTTATCTAACATCATGCCATACTACTTTGTTATATCAATACATACTAATTTCAATTTATTTATTTATTTTCACAAAAACGGTTTAGATTCGCAAGAGCGCTTGTAAACAACTGACTATAAGCATCAATCAACCCAACCAATATGGTGGTAGTGTAATATGCGCGGTAAATTTGAAAATATAGCTAGTGGTCCATCATTGGCGGGGGTCCATCATAGGCACATTTCCCCTAGATATTAGAATGTGGGTTTTTTACGTAAAAAAGCAAACACAAATTTTGAGTATACGGAAAAAATATTTGAAATGATAGTTATAGATCTTTTAATTTTTTACAACTTTGTCATTTAACTTTTTTTTATTAGACTTCTTTAAGACTGCCAGAAATCGAGATAAACGGTTTTTCATCGAACTATTATTTTTTTTTTGTTTAAAAAATTCTTCTTCTTTTAATACTTACCCATTAATGGATGTTCGCTTCTCTATCTCTAGCGGTATGGATCAATGTCTGAATATCTTATATACTCGTCCACTGCCTCAGGTTCCGCAGCCATGACATCCTCTTCCGTCCCAATCCTCTCTTACCTTCAATCTTGCCCTCGACTATTAGCTGAAGGAATTGATATTTATGGCCTCGCATTATTTGGTCAAGAGATGCAATCTTTCGTTTCTTCACGATGTTAAAGAGTTCACGGTCTTTATTGATACGCCTGAGAATATCCTCATTTCTCACTTTGGCAATCCATGGTATCTTCAGGATTCTACGATATACCCACATTTCGAATGCCTCTAATTTGTTGATGTTTTTCACCTAAGTCTCCAACCCTCCATCCCGTAAAGAAGCACTGACCAAACGTAGCACCGCACAGGTCTCAGTCTAAGATCAAGATCAAAGTCGGTACATGTAAATACATTTTTAAATTTTATGGATGTACTTCGAGCTTGTTCAATTTGGCATTTTATTTTACCGTCCGACCACCATTCTTCATATAGCCATGTTCCTAGATATTTAAATTTTTCTACCCGTTCTATAGGTTTTCCATTAAATATATGTTACTCTAGATATTCTAAACGTATTCGCTTCCCTAGTGATAATCATCATCAGTTTTTTTGATGTTGATGTTTAATCCCATGTTTTGGCTATGTCCGCCTACTATATTAATTAGTTGTTGTAGGTCATCTATATTATCTGTAATCAGTACTGTGTCATCGGCGTAACGTATATTGTTGACCCCGACTCCATTGACTTTGGTTCCAATGTCTCTAGCTTCAAGTGACTCTCGAAAGATGGCTTTAGAGTATATATTAAACAGGAGCGGCGACAATATACAACCTTGACGTACTCCTCTGCGAATCCGAACTTGCTCAGTTAGACCATGATTTACTTTAACTTGCGCTTTTTGGTGCCAGGACAGATTTTCGATACAACGAATGTCTTTTTCGTCCAAATCCAATTTTTTAAGAAGCTGCATAAGTTTGTGATGTTGAACTTTATCGAAAGCTTTTTCGTAGTCTATGAAGCATAGACAAACATTTTTTCTTTGGTCATAGCAGTTCTGTACAAGGACCTGTGTTGCGACTAAGGCCTCTCTTGTACCTAACCCCTGTCTAAATCCAAATTGCGAGTCGCTTACATTATTATCACATTTTCTATATAATCTCTGATGTGTTATTCTTAGGAATATTTTTAGGGAGTGGCTCATAAGGCTAATTAGCCTATGATATGATAGAAGATCCAGTTAGACATTCTTCTGCATCGAGTTCTCTGGTCTGGTCTGGTCTATTGTCGTCAAACAGTTTTTCTACATAGTCTTCCAATATCCTGTATTTCTCATGATCTTCTATAACTATCTGGTTGTCCTGGTTGGTTATTATACCCAGACTTCGTTTTTTAAATATACCAGCGGCTTCCTTTAATCTTTTATGGATGTTGAAATCATCGTGTCTTCGTTGCAGCTGTTCTATTTCGTTGCACTCGTTTTAAAGCCATTCATTTTTTGCAACTCTAATTTTTGATCTTATGAATCTCTGTAAGTCTCTGTACTCATTTATGTCCTTTTTTAGTTTTCTACGCTCATCCATTAAGAGCAAAATTTCATCGGTCATCCATTTTTGTTTTTTATTTCTAGATTTGAATCCTAGAACACTTTGTGAGGTATTTCTTAAAACACTTGCTATTTCTACCCATGATTTTGACGGGTCATCCTCTTCGACCGTGAACTCTAAGACATATTTTATCAGGTTTTTGGATATTATCCTATATTCTATCCTATATATATATATATATATATATATATATATATATATATATATATATATATATTATTCCTACCCCTTTTCTGTGATTTCTGTCCTGGTTTTCTGAATAATAGAAGACACCATTTTCGACGGGACATATTCCAGAGTCGGGCCACTAAGTTTCTGCAACTCCTAGAATATCTATCCTGAGTCGAGTTTTGCCAATTTCCCAGCTTCGAAAAGGCTTTGGGTATTCCAAGTTCCAATTTTTAAAGTTGTACGTAAGTTTAGTCTTTCTTCTAAGACATTCAAGTCAGTCCCCCCCGGAGATCCGATCGGGGGACTATTTAAGACCCAGGAAAATTTTGCTCGAATGTATCCATGTGGTTCTCTTGGGAAATATACACTAGGTGGTTTCCCGTTGCCTTCCTAGTTTTGCTTCAACCGCTCCTAACCTGGAGAACAGACGTTGTTTGCAGCCGCCCACTCTGGGTCAGACGCTGCGTGGGAATCTTCTTAGTTTCACCTTCATCACTTCGAGACCTTACCGGCATGGGTGGCCCTACCGATAGCTACGCTACCGCCGGCATCGTTCCCTGGATATAAGGTTACTGAGCCCTCTCACCAACGACATGGTTTTGATTCCCCTAGAGAGGGTTTCAAAAATTATCAACCAAGATTTATGTGCTGATGAATTATTATCTTTTAATACGAGGGCGGTTCGAATATAAGGTAACAAGCTTCACTGGTTACATATTTCTGGGATTTCTTCAGAAGGTTTTTTATCCTTGGACAACTCGGACAAACTCCTCCATCGAGCTTCAACTTCTTCGCGAGCTCTTAAGAGTTGATTCGGAGAGACGTTTGGAGTTTTGTCAAATCTTCATGAGGAGTTATGATGAAAATCGATTTTTTTTTCATAATTTACTAGTTTAAAGTTTTGTTTCCCACTATAATCTGGCCGGTCGGTAGTGAGAGTAATAAAAACGCGTGATCGGCTCATGGGATGCTAGTGGTACCTTTATATATATATATATATATATATATATATATATATATATATATAACGATTCGTATTGGCTGAAGCATTGTCTGAGAAAGTCAAGTTCACACAGCTGCACGTTACATTAATTTACTATTATTATATTCTAAAAATCTTATATTAATAATTATTTGAAGCTCTTGTTTTATTATGTTATTTATTTACTTTGATAAAAATTAAAAATTAAACTACATTTCTAACATGCGCTTTTACAGTAAGAATTATGTGACTGTATAATAGCGCATGTTAAACATGTACTTTAGCTTTTATTATTCTTTTATATGTTGTATTACAGTTATGTTATACATTGACTATCCTCTATTTTAAAATAAATTTTATTGTTAAAAGTGGCTGTGATCGATATTCATGGAACTAAATTTAAACTGTCTATTTATCAAGGTCGTTCATGTAACAGCTGCGAGAATTAGTTCTTATTTTGCAAAACATTTTGGTAGTTTCAAATCTTCCGCCTGGCTGTGGGCGTGACTTGAGGAAGCATGTCACATTCGAATGCACATCGCTTTACTATAATTGTATATGCCTTTTACAAATTCTTGTTGAGTTCATGACTCACTCATGTTTGTGCCTTTTTGCTGTTACGTCTTCGATTAGTTGCCTTTAAGTGTTTATTATCTGTTTTACAAATGGATGATTTGATGGCAATGCCACCACTATCATCTCCTAAAAAAAGGGTGCAAAGGCATCTGTCATTAGAGGAGAAAATAATGATTACAAATCTCTTCAAGGCAAATCTGCTACAAAACCCAAGCAAGACTAAATCTCAACACGTTGAATTTGTAGCTATGGCAACGGGTAAGTAATCAATGCAATTAGTCTACCGCATGTAAATTAATTCAGTAATAAAGGAGTAATTTGAGTTACCGTATTATTTTAAATATATAAATAAGCACATGGCTTAATATTACGTTATTATTTTAGGTTCAAGTAATGCATCAGTATATAGAGTCCTTAAAGAACACAAGGAAAACATTTTGACGGAACCTAAAGAATATTCTAGACGATTAGAAGAATCGTACATTCTGTTTTCTTAATCAACGAATTGTGAACTGTCCAAAAAATAATGATGGCTATTGAACGGCATGAAGACTTGCCGACCTTAAAGAAAACTTTACTCGAATATTTTGTTCATTGCAGTTTCAAGGGCCGTTCTAGGATCTGTGTTTTGAAAGAAAAAAAAAACGAAATAATTAATTGGAGAAGAAGATTTCTAAGGGATATTAAAAAATTCGAGGAGGAAGGAAGAAAAATATATTATCTTGACGGGACTTGGGTGAATGCCGGTCACACAGTGAACAAAGTATGGACTGATACTACAGTCTTAAGTGCACGAGATGCATTTATCCGTGGCCTTTCAACGGGCTTAAAAAACCCGACGGGCAAAGGACAAAGATTAATAATCTTACATATTGGCTCCGAAAATGGTTTTGTAGAGAATGGTCTAGATATGTTTCAATCCAAGAAAACGGGTGACTATCGTGAGGAAATGAACTCAGATAGGTTCGAGGGTTGGTTTAAGGGAATTTTAAATAAACTTGAGGACGGATCAGTCATTGTAATGGACAATGTATCCTACCATTCCAGAAAATTAGACCAGTGTCCCACAAGTTCCACAAGAAAAGCGGACATACAACTGTGGTTAAGGGAACGAAATATTAATTTTGAAAACAATATGGTGCGGGCAGAACTATTGGCATTGTTTAAAGAGAATCGGCCATTAGTCCAAAGATATGTCGTTGATGAGATGGCCAAAGAGAAAAATGCAATTGTTTTACGTTTTCCACCTTACCATTGTGAATTCAACCCAATTGAACTCATATGGGCACAATTCAAGGGTGAGGTGGCAAGGAAAAACACAATATTTAAAATTAGTGATGTCCAAACTTTATTTACTAAAGCTTTAAATAATGTTACCCAAACCAATTGGAGTAAAGCAATCCAATATGTCCGCTTTTTTCGAAATAAAATGTGGGACATTGATAATTTAATGGAAAAACAAGTGGAGCCTCTAATAATAAATTTAAGAGCTGATTCGTCCTTGTCAGAATCAGATTCCGATTTAGATTAAAATAAAAATTCATCCGCCCTTATATCCCTCTCAACCACCTTTTTTGAAAACAAAGAATTTATTCAGGAAAGGACCTTGTGTTGTTTATAAAGATTATTATTATTATTTATATCGTTTTGTACGAATTTACTTTATAACCTTTGATACGTATTTGAATAAAACATACAGCACGACATTTCTTTCTTAGATATTACTTTACAGTATTAGGTACCCTTACATTTTTATTTAATATACCATAAATTTGAAAAACTGTCTAGCTATTTAAGGTTAGGGAAAATAAAATTACGGTTAAAATAATAATTATATATATTTATAGATACTTTTAAAAAAATCAAGGCAACGAGTGAAATATGTAGGTATAACATTTAGTAGTGTTGAAAGTTATGGATAGGTAATCGTGATTATTAGGTTTTATATTTATAAATGAAATACACAGTGGTTAACATTCATATATTAAGTCTTTATTTAAAAGACTACGTTTTCGAGAAGCGTCCTCACGCTTGAAAAATTCGGTTTATACTAACTGAAAAACTAATAATAAAATATTTACAATGAGGTCTAGGCCTCTTCTAAGAATCGTAAAATTACAGATGTTTTACTAAAATATATGCATTACTCCGAAAAGTAAAAAGAGTCCTTTGTGTGACCCATGTGTCCGGGGTCTAAAATATCTTTCAACTAAATGTTAAGTTTCCTTAAACATAAAATCTAAGCATAATGTTAAAATGTTAAAAAAAAATAATTTGTAAAATAGGATTCAATTTTGCTCAGAGAAATTCAACACGCCCCCTCAAAAATGAATCCCTTACATAAAAACAAACTTGTAAAAATACAGTCTACATAATAATATTTTACAACTAAAATCCTAAGTATTAAGTACTCCATACATTTCTTACAATATTATCTTTACTTGATTAAAAACCGTAATGACCCTTCTCTCAACGTAGTCCATCAACTTATATGACTCTACCTGGTCCAACATTTGTTGCTTAAGGGTTTAAGGGAAAACCCAACATCTTTTGAGAAAACCTTACCAGACCAATTTACAATAGTGTTACAAAAAAAATTCTTAAAAAAAATATTTCAAGTCAATTTTTGTTCTGAACTCCATAAATTTTGCCCCTGTCAGTGATTTAGTCAATACATCGGCTATCTTCTGATCTGTAGGCATATAAATTAATTTGATTAGTCCCTTTTCTACTTTATCACGATAATAGTGATATTTTATATCGATGTTTCGATCTTTTGTGACGCAATTCTTATGCATCCATTGTTATCTTCATATATTATTATAGGACCTGATATAATTATTTTTATATTATCTGCTAGTGATCGCAACCACAGAGCTTCTCGTGCAGCCTCATACAAAGCCATATATTCAACTTCTGGAGTAGAGCCTGCCACGGAAGTCTGCCGCTTCGTAGCCCAACAGATAGTACAATTTTCGTATAATTTAAAAAGATAACCCGTCGTACTTTTTCTATCATTATTATCACCCGCCCAATCAGCATCAGCATATCCACTTATTATATTTTTATAATGACTTCTAGTATATACTAATTTTAAATCGATTGTGCCCTTTAAATATCTTAAGATTCTTTTTAAATATTGCCATAATTTAATATTATTTTTGTTCATATATCTACTAACAATATAGACTGAAAAAATCAGATCTGGGCGAGTACAAATCATTAAATACATCAAACAACCAATAATACTTCGACATGGCTTATTACAATTTTTATCTAAATTTAAAGCTTCATAATCTATTTTGTTTTCAAGAGGACTATTTTCTGGATCACAGTCTTGCATCTTAAATTTTTCTAGAACTAATTTTACATACGTACTTTGATCTAATGTTATGACTGACTCTGTTCTGGAAACTCTTATACCTAGAAATAATCTTATTTCTTTAAGATCTACCATTTGAAATTTATGCATTAAATATTCTTTTAAACTATTCATCGTATCTTTATTCAGAGTGGCAATAACAAGATCATCAACATATAGTACGACATAAATATTTCTGGAAATATCCCCCAAATCTAAGATATAAATGCACCGATCTACTGGAGAATTTTGAAAATTCATTGATTTTAAAGTTTTGTCAAATACCTCAAACCAACACCGGGCTGCCTGCTTCAAACCATAAAGTGCTTTGTTTAATTTACAGACCTGACCCTTTTTACATTGAACGCCCTCAGGTACTCTCATAAAAATTTCTTCTTTTAATTTGCCATTCAAAAATGCTGTTTTTACATCCATATAGTGTAGTAACAGATTATTCTGATTGGCAAAAGCGACAATGAATCTAAAACTAGATATTCTAGCAACTGGCGCAAAAGTTTCGTCATAGTCTACCATAAATTCCTGACTAAAACCTCTTGCTACTAAACGAGCTTTATATTTACAAGGACTACCAAATTCATTATTCTTAATTGTAAATACCCATTTACAGTCTACAATATTTTTATCAGTAGGTCTTGGTACTAATGTCCAAGTATTATTTGTATCAAGTGAATTAAGTTCACTTTCAATAGCTTGTTCCCATTGAACTCTATCCGGCCTATTTTTAATTTCATCAAATGACTTCGGTACAGCACTTATTATTATTTGAGCTGATAACATACATTCTTCTGGACTACCAGATTCATCATATGATATTTTAGGAAGACCTCTGATCCTTTCACTCCTCCGACGACTGGCGTCAAAATCACTACTTTCTATTTCTAATCTTGGAAATTTATTTCTGGGATCACAGAGTACATCTGATTTCTCATTATCAGATTCATTACCTGGTTTATCATTACCAGTTTTACATACACTATCTGATTTCTCAATATCAGATACATTATCTGATTTATCATCATCAGATTTATATACACTATCTGATTTCTCAATATCAGATTTTTTGAAACTATCTGGTTCATCATTACCAGATTTATTTTCCATCACTGAAACTTCAAATGAATCAGTTTCATCTGCGGAACCCTTATTTGTTCTGTCAGATTTTATACCTGGCCGAGACACCATATAATTTGTCTCGTCCACAATAACATCCCTTACAACGGCATGTTTATGAGATTCTACATCCCATACTCTGTAACCATTTGGTTCATAACCAACCAGTACACCTTTCCAAGATTTATTATCGAATTTAGTTTTATTGAGTTTATCATGTACATATACAGTAGAACCAAATAGTTTTAAATATTTAAACAAAGGCTTTTTGCTATGCCACAACTCATAAGGTGTCTTCATTATTTTTAAAGCTCTACTCGGAATAATATTTATCAAGTAAGTTGCTGTTAAAACTGCATCACCACAGAAAACTTTATCTAAACAAGATCCAGCTATCATTGACCGAGCTTTTTCTGTAATTGTTCTAACCATACGTTCAGCAGCGCCATTTAATTGAGGAGTTCGCGGAACTGTTAAATGATAAGTTATGCCTTTATTTTTACAGTAATCTTTCATATCATTTGATAAATATTCTCTACCGTTATCTATGTATAAGTAATTTAATTTGAGATTGAAATGTGATTTACTTTTCGCGACAAAATCTTTAAATACTGAAAACACCTCTGATTTATGTTTAAGCAAATATACTACACAATAATGAGTATAATGATCAAGAAATAAGACAAAATAATTTTTTTTATCATTTAGTGCCGTCGGAGTGATTGGACCACATACATCAGAATGTACAATAAACAATGGTTTTCTTACATGATCTCGATTTTTAACTTAATTGAAAGGTAATCGAGTTTGCTTGCCATTAATACAAGCTTCACATATCTTATCAATCGGATTAATTTCTTTTATTTCTTCGAAATCGTCTATCATATTATGTATCTTTAATTTTACAAATTTATCCTTACTTATATGACCTAATCTCTTATGCCAAATGTCATAATTTATTTTCTTATTGTCGAGTATTTTGACGACAGAATTTATTTCGTAATTTTCAATAGTAAAGTTTATTTGCGTCAAACTATTTAGTGGCTTACCTTGCATGATAAGTGTACCATTTTTACTTATCTTTACTCCATGCTGATAGAACAAGATGACAATGCCTGACTTTTGGAGCTTGGAAACCGACAGTAGATTGTATGGGACTTCTGGACTGTAAAGAACTTCTCCAATTGTCACCTTTACGTCTTTGTTGGTTGTCACATTAATTGAACCTCGTTTGGTTGCTGAAATGTACTGCTCGCTCTTGGCAACCAAAATTTTAATTGGTGTTTCAAGTGGCTCAAATGTTCTGGCGATGTCTTCTCTGTTTATAATATGATCGGATGCTCCGGAATCTAGCAAGAAAACAATTTTATTTTGATTTGTTTCAATTAATTTATTTCCACCAGCCATAAAAGTGATAGCTTGCGAATTCGGTTTCACTGATTGAGCAATTTGAGCAGCCTTAGTTGTTTTTCGTTCGTTGTACTCTTGGTTTTTCTTAAAGTAAATGCAATCTCTTCTTATATGTCCTATGCGGCCACACTGATAGCATTTTGTTTTATTTTTACTTTTAAAAGAGTTTTTAAAATTCTTGGATGGTTTGTGACCATTCTCAAATTTTGATTTTTCATTATAATTTGATCTCCGGAAGGGAAACTTCTTTTCACTCGATTTATCACTATTTTCGGCAACTAATATTTTTGTACTAGTATCACGATTTTGTCCTTTCACTTTAATTTCATGATTCAATAAACGGATTTTACAAAGTCTAAATCTAGTTGATCTTCACGTAATGTTTCGATTGCAATAGACACTGCTTCATACGATGATGGAAGTGTTTTTAATAAACTAAGTACTTTACCTGCTTCATCTATTATTGATCCAGACGCTAGCAGATCATTTACGTACGTATCAAAAATTGAAAAGTGTTCTCTTAGTGGCATATCAGGCGCTAATTTTAATTCTGAAAGTCTTTGATTCATCATCATTTGTGTTGGAAGACTTTTTCGATCATATACAGAATCTAATTTTTCAAAAATATTCTTAGCATATGTCACATCCGTAAAATGAAGCAGCGAGTCCGCCAAAAGCGAACCGACAATACTATGGGCAACGCCATTCTTTTTATTCCATTTATCATTTGGAAACACAGGAATTTCTTCGTCAATAATGCTGAGTATATGGTGCTCTCTTCTCCCAAATACTATAATTCTGTCCATTAAAAGGAGTTATTCCTCTTTGCGAATTTAAGTTCGAATTTGTCATTGTGTCGAATTATCTCAATTCACTCATAATAAAATAATTCACTTAATATATCTTCTATTTAAAATATTTTTTATACACACACTACAATTATCACTTAATTGTGGAATGTCTAACAAGTACTTTTACAAGTTTGATTTCGATCACAAATTATTATTTAAGTTCACTATTTTCACGATTTAATTATTCACGTTATCTGGGCCCATAACCTGTTGAAAGGTATGGGTAGGTAATCGTGATTATTAGGTTTTATATTTATAAATGAAATACACAGTGGTTAACATTCATATATTAAGTCTTTATTTAAAAGACTACGTTTTCGAGAAGCAACCTCACGCTTGAAAGAGTCGGTTTATACTAACTGAAAAACTAATAATAAAATATTTACAATGAGGTCTAAGCCTCTTCTAAGAATCGTAAAATTACAGATGTTTTACTAAAATATATGCATTACTCCGAAAAGTAAAAAGAGTCCTTTGTGTGACCCATGTGTCCGGGGTCATAAAACAGAGGTACGACTTACTTTTCCTTTTCTAAAATATCTTTCAACTAAATGTTAAGTTTCCTTAAACATAAAATCTAAGCATAATGTTAAAATGTTAAAAAAAAATAATTTGTAAAATAGGATTCAATTTTGCTCAGAGAAATTCAACAAGTAGTTAACTAAGTGAACGAAGATTTTAATGTATGAATGCTATGCAATTGATAAACAAAAGTATTATTCATATAATATGATATTAAAATAAAGTATTTAAAATTCAAATAGAAAGGTTAGTTTGAAAAAAGCATTTAAAATTCAATTCAAATTTGCCACTAAATGCCTTTTAGTGTTGTGTATGGTGTGATTCAGGCTTACAATTTGTCTCTCGTGCACTATGCACGTGATTACTCTCTGTAATGAGCGGCCATACTACAGATCGTGTCAAAACACACCACAAAAATGAACGATCCTTATATATTGAATCTGAATGTAAGAAAAAAGACTTGGACCAAATAATATCTCTCGTGTTTCATAAAAATCTGTTCAATTAGGAAAACTATCAACGGATTTTCCTCCTAAAAGCTTTACAGCCTTCATATTCTGTCATATTTATTATTTTAATCCGCGTTGAAAGTATTTATATAACGAAAATCCGGTAGGATGTCTTTTTCGTGTTTACGTTTTGTCATTTTGCAACGAATTTATGAATACTTTTCCGTGATTTTTTTAAATAAAATTTTTACCACAATTTCGTTCTACTTTTTATACCCTAATATGATGACAAATATAAACCCCATCAGTTAGCTATTAAAGCAATGAACGTTATCAAATTTATGTTTTCAATATGAAGATTGATTATTTTTGTTTTCCTGTGTAAATGCGAAATTAACTAAATTCTACAACAACACGCACCATATTGCTTTCAAATTAAAATGGTTTATCATAAAAATCATGGTGTATAGAGACAAGCTGTGTTCTCGCGCACGACCAATGAAAAAACCTTCCAAAACGCCACCTTATTGGAAATGCAGCCATCACAAGACTGCGCGGATTTAGATGTTGGATGCTATGATGACACAATTACATTCATTTATTGTTTGTTTGTTTTTTTTTCACGTCAATCAATGTTTGATTTAAGAAAATATAAAATTTGAGTTTGAGCTTAATTATTTAAAATAATATAACTGTCTAGGTTATTATTTTCAAAACAACAATATTATGATTGCATGGCAATATGGCGGTGTATCGGAAGTGCGTAGAACAGGTCGAAAATTGTTATACATATAAAATATAGTTTTTCTATTTTCTTCTACTGATTAATAGACGGCGCTAGTCGAATTCACATCACGATATTCAAAGGAGATATAATGCAATATACGACGAGTTATTAGCCAGGAAAGTAGTTGGTTTCTTTCTTGAAAAACGTCTGAATACATTTTAACGTTTAACTGATACAAAATTACGAAGTTAATGATAAAAATGGACGAACCAAATAACTGTAATTGTCAAATTGAAGGAAAGATATTAAAACATTATATAAAACGATGTACAAATTGTAAACATTCTTTTGTTGCTGTAGATGACCGGCACCCAGATCGTCCTGTGACTGTTTCAACTCCGGAAACAATCAATCAAAATGTACGTGCAGATCGTCGGATGAACATCCTTATGGTGTTATAAATAAAGAAACAAAAATCTGACTCCTGATCAAAAGCGCTGGCGTCAGCGGGTCTTCTCAGATTTCCTTGAAAGCTTAGAAAAACTATCTGCTTTGAAAGGGATCCGATTTGAGTCGATGGCAAATCAAAAAATAACAAAACTCCTAAAGGTACTTACTGAATAAGACTTGGTAAATGAAAAAAAAACGTATGGAGATTAAACACCCAAATTAGAACTGAAGACTTAAACAGAGTTGCTGTGAAACGATTTTTGTATTTGTCAATTTCTTCGGCAATAGATGTACTAGAAACAATTGTAATATTAATTAATAGTGTACTGAATAATGACAAAAAATTCATAAATTCCGATGATTTTTAGGTATCTATTATAAAACGAATTCACCTCGTATATATTATTACTCATCGGGTTTTAAATTTAAGTACGACTCATCAATTTGATGTTTGATGATGATCAATTCAAAAACGTTTTTGTGAGAACAAACATTATGAAACACAAAAATTTTATCTAGTTGTAGTTCAGAAATAAAAAAATTTCGTTAATAAGGGTGTTTCGCAGCTGCTATAATTCAATCTTATGGTTTAATTTTAAGTGGATTTTCTGACATCGTAATCAGCCGCTTATTTATATTGCAGAAAGTAAGTACGAAGTTTATGGGGTTGTGTTCTTCTTAATTAGCTAATTATGCATAACACAGTGTATACCTATATTGTACACGCGGCGAACTTTCATTTACCGTCGAAATAAACACGCGGCTAATTAAAAGTTATTTCACTAGTTAAACTCGTCTACTCGATGGGGTATTAATTTTGATGAAAGTTTCCCGTTTTAGATTGTGTCGGATGTACGAATTCACGAATTTATTTCATAATTTTCATATTAAAACATTTCGTTTCAGTTATTTATTATAAAATAAGCCTACTAAAGCCTAAACGTCAAGTTTTGTTAACAAGACAAATTTACTGAAAAAATCATCATCCAGAATTTTTAATAAACTTTGGTCTTATATCTAGTCACTTATTTCATCAATTCCGTATTTCTAAAGCGCTCGTTGCTAAATTTCAGAATTCCAAAGTATCTGTTACCAAAATTTGGCACTTCTGAAGTACCAGTTGCTAATAATCACATTTGTAAAGTGCTTGTTGCCACAATTCACAATCATTTACTTTACGTAAATATCTTTTGCCATAACGTACTGTTTTTAAAGTGTTCAAAGCCACAATTTACGATTCTAAAATATCTGTTGTCCCAATTTACTATTTCTGAAGTGAGTGAGTCTTTTGTAATACTCTCATTATTCCGGATTTGTATCAGGAGTGAGTGAAATATTGCTTTTGAAAGACATGTATGTGACTGTATTAGCTCTGCTGGAATACCGCTATTGATTTCTTCTAATTACTTCTTCCGTGATATATAGTGTTAGCTATTCTATACTTTTCTTGATTTTCTATTAAAGTTAAATCATCAGCATATGTTATTATTTGTTTTGATTCATTAACGGTACTTCCATTAAACAATAACTCTGAGGGTCCTTCACCTTATCTTACTCTTCTTCAATTTCTTGTTTCTTAGACCTTTTGATATATTAATATATCTGAATGTTGTTGATTTTAGGTCTATTCTGTTTCAAAATTATAATTTATATCAATAGAAATAAGCAGATTGTCAGTGTCAATATCATATTTTGATAGACTTAAAGAGAAGTCGAAACGTCAACATCTATCTTTCTTTGAAAAACTATCAAAAAAAAACTAATTTTGAAACAGAAGAAACCTAAAATCAAAAACATTTGGATCCATTTATATATATATATATATATATATATATATATATATATATATAAAGGCATTTTCTATCTATTCAGGTAATAAAAAAATATCCTGGTCTTTCTTTATTAGAATCTCGGTGAAGGACATGACCAATAAAAATTAATATTGGTCGCAAATTATTGCTAGAAACTAAATTCGGACCATTTCGACGAAATTCCAAGATGCATGATTTGCGAAATTTATCAATGCAAAGGTGAAAACAATGTAACGGATTATTGAGATGATTACTGAGCAGTTATTTTTCCTTTCATTCTCGCTCAACCATAATAGCTATGAAAGTTGAATTGGCACCCAAATTTTATGTACAACAGATGTTCTTCTTTATTTATCGAGAACAGATATTAATACATATTACCATAATGCAGGTGCTACAGCTGAATTTGTTCTAATTTTTAATGATTTATTTGATATTTGTAAATCTCGTAATAGATTGGCACAATAAATATTTTAAAAACCACTTAGCTCAAGAACCAAATATATAATTGCATCAATTTATTATTTTTAAAACTGCCTTAAAACATATATTTCAAAATATTTGTAGTAATGTGAAGAGCCATGATGGGGAGAATTATGCTGAAAAGAAGTAAGAATGCTTATCGTTTGAAACGTATATGAGCATGATTTCTCTCTGAATCTTGAAGGTACAATCATACATAATTTCGAATAATGATCTTAAATCTGAATGGATATAATTATGGAGTAAACGGTTGATTGGATTGTATAGTGATAAATTGAAAAGTGTCGAATAAGCATTAAGAAAACGAATGACAACATCAATAGTGACAATTCCAAATCAGATAATACTTCGAATGGCTAATGAAGATGATGATAGAAAACAAAAGGGGAAAAGTGATGGTTATTTCATAAAATACGTGAGAACAATTTGTGTGCTGCATTTACTACTACTACCATCACACTCGCTATTACACTGTATGACGACTGTTTCGATGTTCTGTAGTTTTTATGTGTTTTGTACAAAACAAAGATATTACCGCGTACAATTTGATTTCAGATGATCGAATTAGTGATTCACTAAAGGCATTGAAAAAAATATGCAATTTGATCCATTTGGTCGAAAGATACAAAAAACTACAGGAAGAGGTGATTCATGAGATATCAACTGTTTGTTGTTATTTGTTATTTGTAA
The DNA here is from genome assembly GCF_026250575.1 of Diorhabda carinulata. Classification (NCBI taxonomy): domain Eukaryota; kingdom Metazoa; phylum Arthropoda; class Insecta; order Coleoptera; family Chrysomelidae; genus Diorhabda; species Diorhabda carinulata. The sequence continues at coordinate 8,111,695 of NC_079473.1, forward strand.
TAACTGCAAATCATCAATGGATTATTTCTTGAAGGAAATACTAGCTATCATTACTCAGACTGAATTAGAACAACTTCCAAATTCCATGGTAAGTTCAATAATTACTCATCTTGTACTGGATATTGTGAACAATTTGAAATTTTTGTATCTCTTAGATAAACCCCAACAAATTGGTATTGTGTGTTACATATTACACAATTTGATTTGAACTATACGACGATGTATTGATAAATTGGTAGCCTAGACTAGTTCCATGCATAAATAAAATATTGCGTTACCATAGCAACGAACAATAACTTATTAAATGTGTTAGTGTTAAGTTTTACGTCAAACACTTAACACCAGAGTTATACAATAAATTGAAAGAAAAAATATGTTCACCGAAATTGTGAAAATCGAAAAATTGGATTATCGAGCCAAGTTCATCTACGATTTTTTTCTCGGGATTCTTGTCTTAATAAATACATCAAAAACAATTTGAGATAATTCCATAGAAACTCTATGTTTAGATCTGTGGCTTGGTTCTAAAAGGGCCAATGTCAATTTTTTCAAATTTTGTGTTATTTTATCAAAAGTTTCCAATTTAGTAAAGCTTTAATTCTACAAAGGCCAATGTCTAATAACAAACTAAAATTAGTTGTATTTCCATTATAATGTCAGCCAAAGTCATTGCTAGTGGTTTCTGATTTATTTCTATCTATTTCATACAGATGTTACTTTTTCGAGCTTGAACATGTCTATCCCCTCTTCATACCAACAATGAACTTTGTCTGACACACTCCCTCATTTATTTACTTTTTATCTTAACACGCGGTTTTCAAGGCATTTAGTTCAATATGTCTCATTCTCGAGTTTACAAAATATTAGAACTGTGTCGCAAATCAAGTGTTTCAAAAGGTAAGTAATATTATTAATGCTATAATGTTATAATAAATAGAAAAAATGCTTTTAAAGTCAAACAGAATACTCCTTTAATTCCTTAAAAATATACAATTGACACTACAAAACATGATAAATTATCAATTTTCTAGATCCTGTTGCTAGTACTAGCAGAAGTCAGATCGAAAGCAATGAAGCGAATCACAATAACAACATCATTGCATGTGAACAAGGTAAATTTTTCGAGTTTTCTATGTCACTTGTTTTAAACATTATGTTTTTTGAAGCATTATGTTCTCAAGAACTGTTCACGAAAACATCTTTTTTTTTTCTTTTGTTTAGAAGAAAAAGATTTGGATTATAATAATAGTTTTCAACCTATGATTGAAGAGGTACCTGCTGAAACCCACAATAATAATGATAATATCACTATCATTGTACAAGGTAAATTTCTCAACAGTTATCTTTTCAGATTTTAACAAAACTGAAAGCATGTAAATTAATGTTCCCAACAATTACTCACAAATCATATTTTTTTTAGATGAATTAAATTCAAACTTCCCTAGAAGTTTTCAATATACAAATGAAGAGTTACCTTCTGAAAGTTCAGATATCGCTGATTTACTTGCTGAGAGTTCAAATGATTATGTGCCTTCTTCTGAGAGTAGTAGTGAAGGTGAACAACAAACACCTGCTAAAATTTTAAAGAATAGGGGAAGAAAACGAAGGGATGAAGTGGAAGCATCCAGGAAGCGTAAAATAAATCCTAGTATCTGGAAAAAAAATGTGAGCAAACAACGAAAATTGCAAGGTAAGGAGTATGTTACCTTGAAAGGAAAATTAATAAGAGCTAAACGCATGAAGCCCCCATGTAATTGTAGAAAGAAATGCTTTGATCTTATGAGTAATGAGGAGAGAGAAATTATTTTTAAACATTTTTATCAATTATCTTACGATGGACAATCACAATTTATTTCGGATTTTGTTGAAGAAAAAGAAAAAGCTACACAAAGGCTACGAAGGAGATATAACTTTAGATATAACAATTAAAAGAATTAGAGTGTGTATTGAGAAAATAAGAGCTAGTGAAGCAGGTATGTGTGCTTCAGATAAACGGGGAAAACATGGAAAACAGCCCGTAATCCCAGAAAAAGAGAAAGATTTTATTAGAAGACATATAAACCAATTCCCATACTATGAAAGTCATTATTCAAGGTCTAATTCTCAGAAAAAATATTTGCCATCTCATTTATCAATTTCACAAATGTACAGGTTATACAAGGAAGAGTGTGTCATAAACAACGTCAGCCCGCAAAAAGAATCTATGTATCGTAAAATTTTTGTCGAAGAATTTAATCTTTCATTTCATAAACCAAAAAACGATACATGTGGAAAATGTGACAAATTCGAAATGTTGATTAAAACAGAGGCAAATGAGAGTAACAAAAATATAATAATTATTGAAAGATGTATATTTCCAATGTTAATAACCCGTTACGGTTTTAGGTTGTCACTAGATTAAAACATCCTGAAAATAAAAGGTTTATTGATTTTTGGTCAAATATATAACACAACGTGGTGAGAGAAAAACTACTAGCTGACCTTACAATTAATACATCATGTCGCGCCAAAAGTGCCAATGAATGGATCATTGACAAACTGCATTGCTTAGGGTGGGGCACATTACAAGGATAGATCCGTCTTATGTGCCCCAGCAAAACCTCTCATTTAGAGGTTCTTTTTCCTTTCCCTTTTCCTTTTTCTTTGGTACCGCAGTTATTGCATTTCTCTCTATAACTTGTATAGTCTTCATGTAACCAGCCAGAGCACTGCAAACATCGAATCCATTCGCTCTTCTTCTTGGTACGGTAGTAATTCTCGTGACATTCTACACATGTGTTTTCATTTTCATCAGAACATTCTTCGCTAGATTCACTAAGCTGCAACTCTACTTCACTTTCTGATGACGATGATAAATCCCTCACAACAGTCTTCTTACGTTTTTTCTCCTGTATTTTTTTTTGTCTTCAAACAGTTTACGAGTTGTCAAATGAATTTTTGATGTCAAAACCTTAACAGATTGCTTCCTTTTACTTACTTTTTGTTGTTAACTTGTATTCCGCTTTCGTCCATGTTGTAGATTCTTTCTGGTTTACTAATCAAATCGTTATCAGTCAATACCTTCAACAACATTTCAAAATATTTGTCGACATCCTGTCTATTCATACCACTAGCTCTTGCCAATGACAGGCCTTCTGCTTTACGTTTACTCAGGTCTGGATGACGCTTCATAAATCCTTGAAACCAATCCCAGCCTGCTGACTTCTTCTCATTATTGAATCGATGTGGCAATCGAAGATTTTCAGCAAAGTCGTAAGCTATAGACTGCAGTCTCGATGGCTCCAAGGGAAATCCGATGGATTCAAGCTTTTTAATGTGAGCTACAAGTTTTCGTTCGTTCTCATATCCCAATTCAGAAGGTCTTCCAATTCTCTGCTTACACCTCCAACCCTTGAGGATGTGTCTTCGCAATGTGCGCGAAGGTATTTCATATAAACGACTCGCTTCATTTACTCCCATTTTCTTATTTATTACATCCTCCACCGCCTTCTGCATACTTTTTTCAGTCCATTTTCTTGGATCAACAGCTTTAACCTTTCCCATTTCCTAAAAAAAAATAATATTAAAAAGTAATCAAAATAAGAATTCAGGAATTATCTCCAAATGGGGCACATTAGCCGAAAAAAATCGGGGCGCATTAGACGATGTACAGTGTAATGTGCCCCACTTAAATAATTCTGATATTTGTTACGAAAAACGGAACGTAATTATAGGCAAATAAAAGTTAAATGAGGTTAGTTTTCGATAAAAACTTTAAAAACACGAAATAATATGGAGCAAATACTTTTAATCAACGTGAAAATAGATATAAAACAAATTCATGTAGTCATACAAACCTTTTAATCACTTTTTCTCACTAAAACTAAATAAAAACCAGCACAGTGTTGTTTACATCGCGGCCATACTTGGAACACTGACCAGCTAGGATCAAATAAGCGCCAAATTTAAAATGCTTCACTGAGTTTCGCAAGTGGGGCACATATCCGACTGGAGCACGTTTGCCTGGTTTACCCTAGACAATTTTTCAAATATTTCCCTATCATTTACAAATACTACTTGGTATGCGGTTTATAAGCAAGTCCATAATTCTATATGCTTTTAAAGTTATTCCACTTATTTTACAGTTTCCAGAAAAGAGTTTTTTGTTCTAATGAATTTTCGTTTTTAGTTTCGTAATCCGAATTATTTATTTATGCATTGAAGTCTCGGATCCATAACTTGTTGTTTTTGGTATTATTAGAATAAAAATATCCTTTTTATGTTTATAACTTAATATAATGACAGATACGCAATAACCTAAGCTGTCTAATCACACTAGAAGTCAATTTCACAACGTACTGGTATGTTGCCGTTTTCCCTTTCAACACAAAAAATATTCTAGGCACCGTTGTAAAATATTATTTTGGTTATATTACGATGTCTACATAATATATACTGTAATATCATTGTATAAAGAATATTCTTAATACAATGGTAATACTTTTATTACTCATAAAGGTAAGATTCCTATATGGACAGTTGGTATTACATATATGTCTACATCTTTTAATTTTATTTGTTTCAGATAGTTAAATCATCGTAACTATAGCGGTTTTATTTCGTGATGTGCAACGCGAAAATACGTTTTTTTCTTATTTTTCATTTCCGATACGTAAAGATATCATCAATTGATGATTTCGATTGGTTAACGAGATAAACATTTGAAAGTGTTTGATTTCAAAAGTCAACAATTGTCAGAAATATTATTTCAATTGAATGAAAGTAAGACGGTTAATAAGTGTTTTTTGTATATTAAAATTATATAAGTTTTTAAATGCCGTCGTCTTTGAGTAAAGAAACCAATTTGTATTACAAAAATTTGGTAGTGACAAAGTTCAATAACTGGTTGAAGTTGGTTAAGGAGAAGAAAAAACAAACTTATCAAAACCAAAACTCAACGGTATCATTCCAAGCTCCAAAGGAGGAAAAATATGCTAACGTTAAAAATATTATAGTGACTACTGCAGATAAGTTCGATTCGTCACCACCAATGAACTGTAGCGACGCCAATTCCAACGAGGTTCTAAACAGAAAAGATGTGAAGGAGGAGGAACATATGAACTTTTCGAAGGAGAGCTTTTAATCAATTGAAAGTGGAGAGTGGGAAATTTGTAAACTCATATACAGGTTTATAATTTTTTTATATTGAGTTTGTAAATTTTGATGGCTATATACAGTGTGTTTAATCAACTTTTTTTCGTAATCTATCTTGATAAAATTCCTGAAACGACACAAGGTACTCGATAATGGAGTTAGTCAAACTGTGTATTGACGAGAAAGACGAAGCGACACAGATACGCGAGTGAGGATGGCGGCGGTAAACGGAAGAAACGTGAGAAGTTGTGTGATGAGACGGAATCTTCGGCGGATTTCAAGGAAAAATTTTCGTTCTAATTGTTGATAAAAAATTTTTAATTTTTTCAATAAAGTTTGTTAAAAAATCATCTTCATTAGCCATTCGAAGTATTATCCGATCTGGAAATGTTAGTATTGGTATTGCCATTCGTTTTCTCACTGCTCATTTGACCCTTCTTAATTTGCCACTATGCAATTCAATCAAACATTTATTGCACAATAGTATCCATTCCGGTTAAAGATCATTATTGGAGGTATCTTCCGCTCCATTTTCCAATTCTTCATACTTATACAATTCGAAATTATGTATGATTGTATCAATCAAATTCAGAAAGAAATCATTTTCATTTACGATTGAAAGATAAGCATTCTCACACCTTATTTCAACGTTTTAGCTACTTATCATTATAATCTATAATTACTCAACCAAGTCACATACAATCAGAACTTTTGAGGACATTACTCGTTTAGTTCGATTTGCACATATAATGTTGAATTTGTACAAAGTGATTAGATTGGTTAAATGCTTGTGCCTTGAAAGTTCTTATTTAAAAACAAGTGATACGACAAAATTCATTTATCAATAATTTATAATAATAAACATCTCAATGCAAAACTTATTTCCATTAGGCTAGTTGAGAATTTTTAAAAGAAATCCCTAGGAAGGTAAAACCGAATCGTAAGTACATTGCTGATTATTTGAAATATGGTTTTTGTGGTTACTGGCACAGATGACGACCTGCTACTTCAGTGTGTTTTATGTTTCGAGGTATTTGCTGATGAGAGTATGAAACCTTCAAAACTGTAAAGACTTTTCACAAAAAAAAAACATTCAACAAAAAAGAATTCTTAAAGTCAAACTCGATAATGAAAACATTTTCTGGTGAGAAAAATAGACAAGCTACAATTGCATCAAATCGCCTATCCTTATTGATAGCTAAAAAAGGAACCCAACACTTTGTAGGGTAGAGTCTGAAGTTTCATTCACTGAAAAGGAAACAAATATCTCGATGATTTAATTACAGAAAACGAAATAAAACGGACAAAAATTATTGGACGGACGACTGATGGTGATGGTGCTGTGAAGTGAAGGTTGTAACTTTCAAGTCACGGCCTGAGCAATCCCGACTTTTAACATTCTGTGCGATAAAATGAATGAAAGCGCTGTCAAAATTGTTTGAGCTTCTTAATGAATTATGATTGTTTTTGTTGTAAAATGACGCAACGGGGCATAATTTACCCGTTTTTATTTCCTTATTTCTTGTTCCTTGTTGTCTTCATTTTACACTCTTGACTTTTCTGTTTCTTGTTTTATGTTTTCACCATCATTTTCCTCATCATGGCTCTTCTTCACTTCACTTTCGTCTTGTTTTTGACTTGAATTGACTAATAATTATAATAAATAAGCATATCCTCATTAAAATCCTAAATGTTTGCCTCATGAAGGCATGAAACGTTATATCGAAGATTTGTTGGTACATGTCTATAGTAAATTTGTATTCAAATAAAACTAGTATTTGATATTATTTCATCCAAACATTCTATGCTAGATAAAACAAAAGCATAAACGAATACAGTTACATAGCAATTTTACATAGCTTATATTTTTTCATAAACATTCTCGCCAAAATTATTTTCTTGATCTTTGTTTAGATCAATTGTGGGAAATATTGTGTATTAACAAAATTTAGTAAGAATTAGAGCCAGATTCTTATTGATTTTTAATAATATTACGATGTATAAATAAATATTTTTGAAACGTAACATGCATCCAGATAATAAACAAATAAATTGTAAAATTTGACAACATTGAGGTTTACTGTAAGTTGGCTTCAATTATATTCAAACATGCCAGCTGGGTTCATCCTTTTTATTCGTTCAAGATCAAAGTAAACCAAAGTTTCAATAAAAGGAACTTCGTAATTCATTATAATGATAGGAACGGAAATGGTATCTAGTTGGAAAAATTACTTATGTTTAAGTTTTATACGTGAAGATTAGGTGAATATAGTTTAAGTAATGAAGTAAATTTTGACAAAAAAGGTATATATTTTTTAAATATTGATTCTTATAGTAGGTATGTACAATTATTTTTCACATTTTCTACACCTTTGATTGATGTCAGAGGTTTGAACTTAATATATCTATACGTACTTGTGTATTTTAAAATGCTCACGTACACACCACAATGTTTTATTTTGATGAATATAATTTGAACAAGCTAAATGCTTTTAAGATGTTGGCAAGTATTTGATTATCTTTTTTAATAACAAGTATAAGCACTACACCAATACTGGAAGTAGTTTACAAATAATTTATTTTTAGTAAGTGAAGACTCACATAGTGAAGTAAAAAAGTAAATTGGTGAAATGAAAATAATATTTGGTGGAAAATTTCAGCTGAATAAGTCAGTTGTAGTAAATATATTAAGGTTAATAAAGTCGTTATTAATATTAAATTAATTAATTTCTATGGCCTTTTCTGTTCTGAATGGTAACCAACAAACTAATGTACCCAGAAGAGAAAATACTAAACATCCCAAATCCGTAAGTCACGAAATGATGTTTCCAATTCCGAATCGACTACTCTTCAAACCCAAGTAATCTCGCATGATTCAGAAGTACAAAGGAAGTGCCTTTTCAAAGACGAAAATTCGGGTGTGACGTATGGAAATCATATCAGTTATTATTTTCAAACCACGTAATTTTCCTTTAGGAACTTTGATCGGTAAAGTAGCGAAATTCCATATAGAAAAAAAAATTATTCAAAACGTCTGTGCGTCGTTTCCACTCGAGATTCTTTTTCTATTATTTTTTACGTTCCATCTCGAGTGGTAAGTGTACATGGTCATTAAGTCTCGCCAAGGGTCGAAATATGATGAAGTAATTGATACTATACTACAAAATGGAAAAATGAAAATTGAAAATTTATTAATGATATATGATGTTTCTAAATTAGTAATTGACAATTCAGAAATAAAGTGCGATAGTTTCTGTTATCTAAATTCAAAGACAAAGGTCTTAAAGAACTTGTCGTAACGAACTTTGGGTTAAAATTATAAAATGCGATGGACATCCTTCATATTAGCATCTAATTGGAGTCTTTAGTGTTAATTTTTTCAAGTATTACCAGAATTTCACTTCTCAATCGAAATATTTTGATACAATTTATATCATATATAGATTTTTTTCGTATACGAAGTTTTATTGTCAATAACTTTATCATTATCGTTTGTAATTTTATAATTGATTTTCAAAACTATACAATGACAACGACGTTTGTCTCCTTTTGAATATACGAATAGGTCCTGTTAAGTGTATTTAGTGCACTAGCAGGGTACATGCCTGTGCACATAGCTTCTCAACTCAGATACAGAATATTCAGGAAAAACGAGTCAACATTTGTCCATACCTTTTTTCTTTGCATCTACAACTTTTCTTGAAATAGGGTGTCCAGTAAAAATCGTCGTCTTGTATTCTTAGTGTCTGTTTATGGAAGAAAACCTTGTTTGTCCCACCAAATCCTATATGTACCCAAAAAAGACTGTTCGTTTTTAGTATGGAACTAGAAAAATCTAGTCTTTCTGAACGCGTTAGACCTCTTACTACTGACTACTATCATCGAATAAATCAAATCTGGTTTCGTTCAAAAAAGGATAATTAGTTCAGATCTAAAATCTGGTGTTCGCGTTCTATAGCCAAGCTTCTGAGAAGTATCCTGGGTATATTTGATGGTGTCCTACATCGGTTCCAGCAAGTTTAGGCGATTTGGATCATTATTTTTATGTGTTTGCGTTGAAATTTTTTTATTATTTCGTCTGTATTAACAACTTTATATCGTGTAGGTAGGTCCGTTGTTTGATATTTTGCAACCGAGACATTTTTCTTTAAAAATAGATATTCTGGACACTTATTTTTATATATTTACCTGTAAATAGACGATATTTAAGTCGTCTTGTGTTCTTTTATTACCCAAAAAAAACGTTTTTTGGAAAAATCTAGTCTTTCTGAACGCGTTAGACCTCTCCAAACTACTATCATCGAATAAAACAAATCTGGTTTCGTTCAAAAAAGGATAATTCGTTTAGAGCTATAATCCAATGTCTGTATTTTACAGGCAAGCTCCTGGGAAGTATCTTGGGAGTTAATGGTATCAATTAGGATAATGTTTAAGTCTTCTTGCTTTCCTAGTAAGGCGAGAAGACTTTTCCTCAATGGATAACCATTATCAATATTATTAAAGATTTTTCAAAAGCCAAACATTGATGAAATCTATGCTATAATAGCTGATGTTTGAATTTACGAAAATAGACCTTCGGTGGTCCGAGTAGTATTAAAATTTGAGTTGTTTTCATGTGATAAACAAAAAAACTAACAGCGACATTTGCTGCATACACATCAAATAAATTATGTCTGCTTTTACATCCGTCTGCTCTTTGAAATGATATCGACTAAAGCACACGCTATTAATTAAAATGGTGTCATGCCGAATTTGAGATTAAAAGATATTCGCATAGTCTAATGACGTCCTCGACGCCGCCCGTCTCCACCGCCGGAGAAGTCCCTAATTGTTTTTTTTTTCGTTTTAACCTAGACATCCGACTGTTGATAGTGAGAACTCCAATGTCGAAACGGTTGATTGTGCAAACGTGATTATTATACGAGGTTTCTTACAAAAGTTCTCATAGATATTTGGAGAATCGGAGGTTAAAAATTAAACTCGTAGATTGAATTATTTTACAATTTTCTTATTTTATTGTGCGACCAGTAAAAACCACTTGGAAGCTTAATTCTGTAGAATAAACTAAGGTCTCGTAATATATGTCCATTCCGGTCAGAAATACCGAGCTCGAGTCTACAACTGCTTTTCTATATTTAACAACGACCGTCTGCCGTTTTTTATCCTTTTCCTTTTTGCCATCTTTCTAGGTTATTATGGCCCATAAAACGTTAAACTCATTCGAAATAATAATCTCCATGTTTATTAGAGACGAAAAGCACAACAGGTGGTAGAGAGAGCTGCACAATCTCGACGTATTTATATATATTCCCTTAAGGGCTCACGGAGGTATTATCTTTATATTTTTCCTTATTTTGTGCTTTGCCATAACTTTTCTACGTCGGAATAGATGAATTAGTAGTTTAACAATGTTTGTATGTGTTTTTTTTGGTTGTTTTTTACGATACAAGATGATCAATTAGATTACGTAAAATTTCTTTAACGAATTTTTCTAAAACTATTACTACTTGGAGATAAAAATTTCATCGAAAAATAAGTAACGAAAATGTTAGTCTCGTCAAATCCTAACGACGTCCACAAACTCCTTGTCTATAAAAGAAACAAAATTTTTCTATCTTTTTATTGGGGTGGTTTACTCCCCTTGTGGTTTTTGCTACAGTTTTTTTTTGGTCCTGTCTTCTCCTTCAATTCGATTTCTACAGGTATTTCCTCATCTGTCTTTGTTTCTTGCCCATAGACCATAGAGGTATCTATTATTCTTCTTACAAATTCTCATTATGTGTCTCGCCAAATTTAGTCTTTTCTATACCTCACATTTTCTCCTCCCAGTTCTTCCTCTATTTCTTTATTTTTTTGCAATCTTCTTCTTCTTCTTTTTCATGTATGACGGTTGTTTCCTCGGCGAACGCAATCTTAATAATTGTCAACAGCTTTTTGTTGCGACTAATGCGTCTTAGTACTTCGTCGTTGGTGATTCAGTCAGTCCAAGGTGTCTTCAAGATGCGTCTATAGAGCCGTGTCTCAAATTGTTTGATCGTTTGAGCTATCCAGGTGAAAATTTCTTTTTCTACAGAAGGACTGACCACAAATAACATTCCATGAATCCTATTCAGACGTGTAGGTTTAGATTCATGTTTGCAAACATTGACAAATTCTTTTCGAACCATTTGATCTTGATTTCTTCATCTACAGTTTCAAATGCTGAAACTGCAGTTCTAGTACTTTAGGAAAGTAGGATTTATAAACTAGCGGGAAAAAAACGAAAAACAGGAAGTTGTTGAAGGAAATGATCGAGGATTTTGGAATTATAATATTGAAGATAGATTCGACGTTTATGTGTGGATTTCGATTCAAATTTGTTTTTTTTGTCTTTCAATCACCTGGAACCGCGTATGTTAATATAATGGACCTGATAATGCCCCTTTTCTCACATTTGCATTGTGCAAATACGGCAAATTTATGCTTTAAATTTGCTCTCTTCTATTCAGAAGTTCCCTCATTTTTCAACATTTTACACAAATATTCTTTCGTTTCCTAAAAATAATTCTTAACACACAAATTGATTTGCGAAATCTAAATTTGTATTTACATTAGTTACTTTTATTTCGAGGAAATCCATTTATTTTTATTAGCATTTTTAGACCGCGCAATCCGATTCAAACAGTGTAATTGAATCTGACACCGCTCAGACGTATAAAAAAGAAGAAGGATATTTCGAGGTTATAATAAGTATGTTGGAAACAAATAATCAATTGTAATAAATAAAATGTTTTTTTGAGGTTCAGTTAGTTAAATTTGACATCAACGTCGTTCGTATGTCAAATATTGATATAAATTGAAAACCGATATGTCTAGATTGAGAAAAGAGAAGCGTTGCTTTTGCGATGCAATTAAACCGGGTCCTTTGAGTTATAAACGCAAAATTATGGAAAATTTGAGAAATGAGACACCCGCTACGGATAGTAATAACGATTGTAGTAGCATCCCAACGAGTTCGAGCGCTAGAGATAATTCTAAACCAACACCCGAAGCTACCAAAGAAGAAAACATCAAACATCGAAGAATGAAGAGATTTAAAATGCAATCGGACGGTGTTATTACATCTATTAATTGCGGTACGTCTGAAGATAATGAATTTTCTTATAAAAAAGACAATGTTAAGGATAAAACTAAGAATAGCGAAAGAGTTTTGTTAATTGAAGCACAAAATGTAGTTATTCAGAATCATTATTATACAATTTCTTAAACTATTTCGATTATTCGTATTTACTACCAACTCCGGGAGTTTCTTTTCCAGTTTTTTTCAAGGTAAGTTCATCCTCAAACTTACTCTTATTTACCGATACCTTCCATTTGTACCTAACCATAGTTATTAACCTCTAGTTTCTCACCCCTTTTCTTTCCAAATCAATCTTCACATCATCTAATATCTTTAGATCATTATTCTCGATCATCCAACTTTTATTTTCATTCCTTTCTTTCATTGTTTCAACATAAATGTAACATAAACTTTTGACTTTAAACAGCCCCTCAAAAAATCTATTTGTAGAAAAATCTGCGGGACTTTGAGCCGTAAGGGATTTTGAATTATTATAAATGTAATAACGAGGGAAACTATTAGTTTTTGTATGCACAACTCCGCGCGCGATTTCCCAGGTAGCTGTGTCAGAAATATACGTGACCACAAAACTGCTTTTTCCAACTATCATATCGCTTGTCCAGTTCAAGACTGGTTTATTTCAAAAAAAGCGATTTCTCAGGAGAGCTGATTAAAGTTTATGCTTTTCTCTTCAATTGATATCCGATGATTGCATTATCCGAATTTTTTAAATTTTGCACGAATCATCACAATAAAAGTACTCATCTATAGATTTACAGAGGTTTTCCCCTCTCTCTATACTATTTTTTTTTATGAGTAATTATGAGCAAAACTCCAAGATGATCCTATCTTGCACCGAAATATTTCAGGTTTTTATGGATAACTCCAGTTATTAATCATTCAAAAGCTGTTTATTTTTTATGAAACAAGTACAAAAATAAGAACAAAAGTGTAAAACATAATAAATATCTTCATGAATTCGAAAATCCTTGAGACTAGTAAGACATTTTTAGTGAAAAAAGTCATGAGTCTTCATTCTCAGTGGTAACTACGTCTTTCTTCAGACTAGGTAGGCACTCTTATCACAAATTGTAGACAAAAAAAACATTTTCATTATTTTAAGATAATCACAGCTTATTACAAAATATGACTTTATACAATAAATGCATGTAAAACTTTATATCTAGATACTACAAAAAGAGAAAAAAAAAATACTGTGCCAATTCGTTTCCTACTGAAGGAACTCAACAATACAATTACTTGGAAAAAAATGCATGTAAATACTTTTACAACTAGATACTTAAAAAAAGAGAGAAAAAAATATTGGGCTAATTCGTTTCCTATTGTAGGAAATCAACAATACAATTGCTTTGGAAAAAAATGAAAATAATAATAACAGTATAAAATAACAAAAATTGTAGGAAAACCAAGGAAGCGATTAGTTTGCACCTTTTATAAATTTTTGTAAAACTCTTTGTAACACAGAGGCATGACAGCTACACCATTGGTTTTTTTCTGGAAAAGAGAAAGTAATGCATCTTTTTTTTTATTAGTGATGCTCGACTTTCTTGTATAGGCCTTGGAGAGTGTTACAGTTGGAGTGAAACTGAAACTGCAAGAAGCAGATGAACTGCCTCGACGTTTCTTGTTCTGGTTTGCTATGTTGATAGATTTGAAATCTTGCTGAGAGAATGATGTTTTATATCGAAAAAATCCAGGCTCATCTTTGTGGGTCTCAATCACACAGATATCAGCGATTGGTACCTTAACACCGTCTTCAATGAACAAAGCTTTGCTGGAGGTGTCTTCTTTGCTTGTGAGATGATAGAAATATAATTTTCTGGGACGTAGATAGGTGAGGCTTTTCTATATTTCTTTATAGCCCGTTCTATAACAGAGTGAACGTTGTCGCCCTCGTTTTGAGTGTGTCCAGTTACTAGGAATTTGTGCGCTATAGATCTGATATTTTTAAGCTCCCAAGTGGCAAACATGAACAGGGCCAAAATAAACCGGTTTTTTTGCTGACCTCCGCAGTTATCACTGTAAAAAATGACATCAACTGGGGTATTGACGGTTCTGTTTATGTTTTCGAGGTATAACCAGATGCAACTGCCAATTTCGTTGGCACCCCGTTTTGCTTGGCCTTCATGCCACATGTAACAATATGTCTTCTTGGACTTTAGCTCATACATAGTGAAGTTATACACGTTTAATTTGGACACGTAATAAAAGGCTGATGATTCTCCTTGAGGGCAAGGCAGGGAAGCTTGTAGATCAAAAACGGTCACAATTTTATCTAATCCTTTATCTGTATCTTTTTCTAATCGAGCCATCTCCTTTTCTCTTAAATGTTCTTGGTAATTATCTTCGAGCTGTGCTTTCTCAGATTCAGAGACGTTCAGGTAGCCCAAACAAAAATTACACTGATCTTTTTTAGGGTGGTGGAAAGCAATGTTGAACTCGATGTTGAATATGAAGACGTACATTGAATACTTAACGAATGGCTGGCTTGCCTCTTTCTGGACCTCGACATAATCACGATGCAGATCTGCAATAGACTTTTCTCCTTCAATGTACTCCTTTTTACTATTCGATCGGCAGTAGTGTCTTTCGAGCCGAGGTATGGAGTTGATGTGATTTCGTACACCTTCCTTCATCTCAGGTGGAAGAGTGGGTTTCCTATGGTGTTTTCCTCTTTGGTCTGATTCAAAAATACCAACAATGTTGGATTTTTCTTTTCTTATCGCAGTGTTTAGAGCTCGAGCACTGATATTGAGAGTGGCCAAGAAGAAGATCTTGCATACACGTATTTTTTTCTTATCAATAGTAAAATAAAATACTTTGTTAAGGGCTCTTGGTGTTTTATCTAATCGGCCGTAACGGTATCGGGGGTTGACTTCAGAAAGACAACTGTTTAAGAACGCTCTTTGCAAATGGATATTCGAGAGGTTCCAGTATTTAGTAAAAATTTCTATGCGCGTTTCCTCGCTTATGTTGGCTGCACAATGAAAGCGACATTTAGTTTCATTGCACGGTGGCTGTACCTTCCTGGCTTCCCTCAACTTGACGAATTTTTCTTTGGAGCCATCAGGATTTTTCCGCACTCCCATTGATTCGTAACTTCTTCCAGATATCTCCATAATAGATCACTTACCAAGAACAATATTACTAAAAATTTCAGTGTTAAAGAGGGCTATCTCAGGTTGTCTCCAATAATTACTGGAAATTTAAGAGCTAAAGAGGGCTATCTCAAGTTGGCTCTTTCTTGAAGAGAATAATCTAGAGGGAAATAAGTTAATTTACCATTCAAAATAGAGCCATTATCATAATAGTTCAGTTTTGTACTAAAGATTGATATGAAAAAGTTACTTACTGTCGGTTTATCACATAATAACCCACTATTGCACAATAGAACTCCACTCTCTCTATGTGTGGTAAGGATCAAAACTGAAATGATTCACTCTTGCACAGCCCCCCCTCCACAAATCAAAGATGGCCCACTTACATGCACTCCATCTAGGGGGGATCCACAAAGTTTTATAAGAAACGGTCTTGCACAGAATTAGTAGAGGCAATTTGAAGATAATTCATGCAAAAAACTGAAAATTGCTTTATTTTGGGTTAGACCAGTCTTGAACTGGACGCGATATGTTAATAATCATGTCGAAGCTGCGATCAAAGCACTGCTACTAAAAGATATAAAAAGGGAACTTAAATTTTGCATAGGTATACCTCGTAGTATTCAAAGCCTCGTGATATTTCTGACAATTCCGGTATTAAGTTTAATCACAAATTCAATCGGATGAAGATTTAAATTAATTAAATTTTGAGTCTTAAACTGGTATTTGTTTAAACGTAATAGCACCCCAAAAGCCGTTGGGTTATAAAACGACGACGCGCAGTCATTACCATTTTTAAATTACCCAATCAAAAAAAAAAAAGAATTGAATAATTGACGTTTTTTGAACAGAGACGATTTTTCAAATTTCAAAAATGTTCATTT
Source organism: Diorhabda carinulata (assembly GCF_026250575.1). Classification (NCBI taxonomy): domain Eukaryota; kingdom Metazoa; phylum Arthropoda; class Insecta; order Coleoptera; family Chrysomelidae; genus Diorhabda; species Diorhabda carinulata. Next base: position 8,127,930 of record NC_079473.1, read on the forward strand.
GTAGATTATTTAAACCTACGAACTTTTGATTTGAGTTTAACTCAACAATTAAATCACCCCGCGTTGTTCAAAACGTACCGTTTTGATACTGAATTCGAGCTTATGACATTATTAATCTTTATTTTTGATAATGAGGACAGTTGAACTTTTGTACTGTACAATTTATCTCGAAATAATGATTGAAATTGTACTTTTAATTAATTAGAGAGAATCCAAAGTAGCTGATATCAGATCTCATCCGAGTTTGTGTGTAGTTTTGCCCGTTTCTTCAAGGATATATTCAAAAGAGAATTCTCTCGAGTTTCAGTACGAAATTGTTTGTAATGCAAATTCAGTTTTATTATAAAATTTCGTTTCTATATACGTGTATTATAATCAATTTTAATCACAAGACTTCCTCGAAGAGCTCCATAATAAAAGCATCTTATTGTTCCCCATATGGGATTTTACGATGTGTCCAGTATAGGCCCAGACTTGGACCAAGTGTCCTAAACTTGGTGGGACTGTGATTTAAACCCGGTTGAGATAACGGATAACTATCATTTATGTATCCCAATGAAGTTTGGATAAAGTATAACCATCATTTATGTATCCCAATAAAGTTGGGCTAAAGTAAAACTATCATTTGTGTATCCCCAGAAAGTTGAGCTAACGTATAACTATCATCTATGTATCCTAATAAAGTTGAGCTAAAGTATAACTATCCCAATAAAGTTGGGCTAAAGTATAACTATCATTTATGTATCCCCAGGAAGTTGGGCTAAAGTATTACTATTATTTATGTATCCCAATAAAGTTAAGTTAAGGCTAACGTTTTTAATAAAGTTTTTTTTGAGAGTTATTCACTACGCATAACATATTGTGGTGTTTTATTCTAATATGATTGGAGGATTTCAGAGGGGGCTATGGGACACCCAAAACGTTTTACTTTCTTTGGTTGTTGTTGATTTATGTATGTCAAACGATTTGACCATATATTCCTCAATTATTTTTCTTTGGTTCAACTTTTTTTATTTCTTTTTTATTTACTCAATGAGTCTTTCTCGCGCGTTTTCAGTTTGTGGTTTAACGAAATGGGTCATGTGGATATTTTTTCATTGCAATTTCAACTAAACACTGTCCCAGTTCTACCAGAAGATCATCTTCATCGGAAAACCGTAAAATAGCCGCATTACAACGAAATCCTGTATCACCTTCCAGACCATTTCCGTTTTATCGTAAGATATATGGAATATGCGTCAGAAAGTAACTTTTTTTTAACTCTTTCAATTTGGACTCGCAGAATATGTTACCAATAAAACGATTGTCGATGTGATTACGAAAATAAATATATTGTATGAAAGGAATTTATATAAAACGACGATTGTTATAATGATAATCCACTGAAATGTTTACCTGCAGTTTTTGAAGACGACAACATAGTTATATAAACGCGAATCAATCATAGTATTTGTGAATGTTGTCGATTTAGCTGAGGAAGCTTTACAAAGTCTACTTCATAATCAAAAATCCATAGTGATTCTACGAGGTCCAGATTCGAACAACTTTATTCAACAAAATCCCCACCTAGAGCAGTTTTTCCAAGACTTATTCGACAGGTAAAGTTTCACAGAACTTCAGGACAGTTTTATTTAGAACATGGTTCTGTTTTGTAGTTAAAACTTTCATTCATTCGACGTAGAGGTGGTTTTTCTTTGGTTTTGTAACAATTTTGATATATTCTTCTTTGAAACCAATTGGTGAGTCGATTGCTTATCACTTTTTGAAAAGAGAAATCACTAATTGAGTCGCTTTGCGTGACTGTTCAGTGGTTTACGTTCATTTTTCAAATATTACGAAGATACGAACGAAATTTTTAATAACATGATGACTGTTTTATCATTTTCGAGTGTCGTTTCAAATCCGAATGTTATATGCAAATCAATATTATACCCCGTATGGATATTGAGGATATTATTTCAATTTTCATATTTATGCATGCGAACTTTTTCTTTAACAAAACATTGAAGTATCTATTGAAAGAAAACCAAATAAATATCTACGTAGGGCAATAACTAACTGAACTGACAAATAGAGAATCGTGTAGATATGCCCAAATACAAATTACATATCGTTGATTATTCATACATAATAATAATTTCGCCTAAAGGAAGAGGAACATGACCGCCGCAAAGGTGCGGTTCGTTTTAATACTTTGTATAAACACATTCCATAATCGGAAATATTCCGATTATCAATTTCGACACCTCATGGATTTTATAAGTTTATAGGTAAAATAAATATTTGTTAGCGGTACCTACTCTCTGTATTTATCATCAGTTAATGAGATTCGTCTTTAGAAACTTTGTTTTCCAAAAAACAAATTATAATTTGTCTATGGGAGTTGCCATTTCAAAAAAAACACAATTCGTCTTTAGAAACTTATTTTTTTAAGAAAAAACTGACATTTGTATTAACGAACATTCTTTTTGAAAACCAAAAACATTTGAACAATTATGAACCAAAATTAGTATTTAGAATATTCCGTTTTTGGAAAAACAAACCAAAATTTGTATTTAGAAACTTTATTTAAAAAAAATGACATTTGTCTTAAGAGACTTTCTGTTTCATTAGAAACCAAAATTTGTTTAAACAAACCTCATTTTTCCAAAAATAAGATGAGATTCGTCTCAAAAAAATTTGTTTTTGAAAAGCAAACCAAAATTTGCCTTCGGGTATTGCCATTTCGATAGAAAACAAAATTCGTATTTAGAAATTTCTGTTTATGGAAAAACAAACCAAATGTTGTTTTTTAGAAACTTTATTTTTCAAAAAAAAATAGACATTTGTCTTAAGACACTTTCTGTTTCAATTAGAAACCAAAATTTGTTTGTACAAATTTCATTTCTCCAAAAACAAGATGAGATTCGTCTTTACAAACTTTGTTTTTGGAAAAGCAAACCAAAATTTGCCTTCGGGTATTGCCATTTCGATAAAAAACAAAATTCGTCTTTAGAAACTTTGTTTTTCGAAAACAAAAAAATATTATCACAAGAGACTTTCTTTTGAAATTAGAAACCATATTCAGAAACTTCAAAAATAAACCGACGTTTGTTTTCCAGAACTGTCGTATTCGAAAAAACAAACAAAATTTGTTTATAGAAACCGTTTTTTCCAAAAATAAATTGTCTGTTATCATAAAAAAAATGTTGGGGGATGTTTTATTTAGATAGACAAACAAACCAACGAATTGATTAAATAAAGTTTGTAAAAAGAAAAATTTCTAGGAACCAGAAATAAGTGTACTTAGGGAGAGATACATAACCTCTAAGGAAAATAAGATCCGAGATTATTTTATATATCAAACAATACATGTGAACGTCCATTTTCAAAATAGAATAATTTCGACTATTTAATCAACAATAATTCTATTCAACGATCTAATTTAATGAACAGTTACAACAAAATTTCTCTGTAACACAGTTTATAAACCCGACGATGAGGTTCATCTTTTGTTTTCCATTTCCAACTTTTTTCCCTCCACGTTTTTATTTATTAAGGAGGATGAATTAATAAAAACGTATACAAAGTAAAGTTTTACAAGCCGTTAGAACTTCATTTACATCCTGGAAAAAAAAGACATAAAATATCCCCCAAAATAAAATACGTTGCGAAAAATATTCCGAATAAAAAAATTCTCAACGAGGCCGTTTTAGAGAAATTTCAGTGTAGTGGGTGCTCCCACAAGTACCTAGCCTGACCTAAATATGGCGGTAGTTATTTGAAAAATATTAGAAAGTACACAATCTATACAAAACTTTTATTTGAAAGGCGTTAGCCTAAATAATATGAAAGTTGAACTGAATTCTACGCAGGGCGAGATTGCTAGTTCGTTATAAACAGTAAAATATTGTGTAGCAAAGTTTATACGAGACCGTACGACCTTCGAAGACCAAATGTTTCAATATTGAAGACTCGATCGTGATGGTATTGATATTTTACTGTAGATTTTAGTTAGTAGATTGATTTACTTTAATTTTTAATTTAGTTAAAATCCGAAAGATAAATAAAAAGCCGACAGTTTTCTTTGCGGAGTAATGTTCCACAATTTCTACTAAACTGGTAAGACTAACGAACAATAGTCCTTATTTCACACTTGACCGGAAGAAAGATGTGAATAATTGCTTAGGAAAAACTTTTTTCTTATATTTCAAGCCACATTTTCTGGAAATTCGAATTTCATTGCGTAATGTAACGCTTTGGCATATCTTGACAATCAAAACGATTACCACTTGAATAATCGATCATAATCGATTATTATTTAATCGTAACTAATCGATTTTTAGCCAATTACGTTTCTCAATTCGTAAAACTTAATATTAATTTAATTTAATTCAATACTCAAACTTTCTATTGGATATTGTTTGTTTTATTAGGGGTTCGTGATGATTTTTTATGACTTCTTGAAATTTAAAATATCCGTTTTATACAGATTATTATACTGTTTATACGAAATGTAGAAGTTTATTTCGTGATAAAGAGTACTGCATGGGATTTATTCATAAAAAGCAGTGGCTATATAACCAAACAGACTGAATACATTGTTCACGCCGATATAGATTGACGCTCGTTTCGATAACCAAGTTATATCATCTTCAGAAACTGAAGATAAACTATGTATTCTAAGTGCATTTGAGCTCTCGAAAGCTCCTGCATAGATATCTGATTTTTCGAAAGCTTTGTCTGACTTTTGTATATGTTAATATTAAATTTCTTATTTTTTAGACCTTTTAATATGTTTATACTTCTAAATTTTCTTGATTTTTGGAGTCTTTTGTTTTAAAAAACGTCAAATTTTTATTTGAATATCAAAAATTACGAAAAAAAAACGGAATAGGCCTATAATCAAGAAGAAGAAGAAGAAAATTCGATGAAATAATGTCGAAAAATAGACAAAAAGGATACTAAATATGTAATTGTTATTGAAAATTTAATAAAAGAACGTCTAAAAACAAAAATATACAAAAACAAAACAAAGTAACGTGTAAGTCTTACATTAAACGGAGTCAAAGAAAAATATTTAACAGTGTAATATTTATTTTAAAAAATGGTAGTTTCGTTTTTGTTGAGTGGCAACCTAAAATTCATCACCTTGTATATGTTGCACTTATTTTTTACGACCCTTTTTCAATTAGAGTTTATTGGTTCGTGTTTATGTATCCATCTTTTTATAGCGAGAGGAATAAATATGCATTTTTTGCAAATTGATCATCTTAATTTTGAATAATTAAAAATGTAATAACAAAACTCGTTTACATTTTTCCAATATAAGAAATCCAAAAATGATAATGTATAAATTAATATTGATATAGTTTCCGCGTCCTGATCAAACAGAGTTATTTGATAGATACTTGAGTTTCGTGATACGGCAACACTGATGTGAATATATGAAATCTGTCATTGTCATCATAAAGTTTGACATTTGTAATGGCGAACGTGTTGTTTACTACGATTTTCGACGTAGATTAAACTAATGTTGAAGAATTCGGTGATGAAACCCAATCTCGCGGACGTTGTTATGAACCCACGTTTCATCTATAACATAAAACGGTTTTATTTCTGTTAAACGCTCCATGTAAACATTTTCGCGTCGATGGTTTTGTTTCAATGTGCGCAAACGCGGCATCCATCTTGTACTCAATTTTCTAATGTCAAAATTTTCAGTTAAAACACGATGTACATGTCGAGTATGTTTGCTATGAATAAACTGAACGATCCACGAGATTTCAGAAAAGATAATCGTTTTCTTCTCACTTCTCATTTTGAAAACATCGCTATACATGGTTTTCCCTAGCTAGTATCTAAAAGATTCAAGAATGAATGTTATAACGGGACGTAAAAGTGCTTTGTACGACCCCCGATATCAAATAGAATCATATATTGCAGAATTCTACGTTAAAAATCTACACCAAGAAAAATGTTGAAAAACTCATCAATTTAATCGAAAGATATATTCGAAAGACTATGGTAGAAACGAAGTAGAAACGAACAAAACATCATAGAAAAGAAAATAAGGAAGTTTCAAAACGCATCTAAATAGGAAAAGAACAAATTATAGTCAAAACAAATAAAAATTTAAGTGATTTTTTATCAAATTGCAGCGTTTTGTTAGTTTAAGTTGAATGAAATTCATAATTTTATCATATCTGGTATACGAGTGAAAATTTTCTAAATCTGTTGATTGCATTTTAGATTTTAAACCATGCAAAACATTTTAAAAAGAATAATTTTTTTTTCGTAGTATCAACAATTAAAAAGTTAGAGTAGGTAATTTTTAATTTGTTACATGTTTCTCAGTGTACTTTTATATAAAACATGGAAATTCGTAATAAAAGTTGCAGACGGTGGTAAAATGAAGCTGTTAAAGTAACGACGATGTTCAGAAACTATAATTTTGTATAATGTTCAAAAAAACAACAACTTATATATATTTAAATAAATTTATTCATACAATTTAACAAATTAAAGTTAGTTATTTGAAAAAATGATTGTTAATAATAACAGTATGAGCTCTAATAGTAACTATTCCAACATCATCTAAATTTTCGGGATCATTGTCTGGTTTTTCTTCCCGATTAGAAGTATTGACAGCGTCTTCATTGAAAGCTACTTCTAGTTGAGGTATTATCGTATCTTCGTTATCGTTTTCAATAATAGTACCCAGATTGAGATCTTGTTTAGAACTAGAAAGTTCGCTTAACATAATAGGTACCTTCAAATCTTCAACGCTTCTTTCAACTGAACTCACGAATCTTGGTGGTACTCGAGGTAATTTCTCCAAAAATACAATGGGGAATGTACATTCCGTTTGCGTGGAAGTATCGCTGGTTCTTCTTCTCAATATATTCATGTTCATTATTATAATAAACGATTCAGTAATTATGACAGATGTCAAAACAGATCGGTCAATTTTGATATATAAACTGTCAATTATTGTTGTAGAACTAGATATTAGAATGTGGGTTTTTTACGTAAAAAAGCAAACACAAATTTTGAGTATACGGAAAAAAATTTTGAAATAAAAGTTATAGATCTTTTAATTTTTTACAACTTTGTCATTTAACTTTTTTTTATTAGACTTCTTTAAGACTGCCAGAAATCGAGATAAACGGTTTTTCATCGAACTATTATTTTTTTGTTTAAAAAATTCTTCTTCTTTCAATGCTTACCCATTAATGGATGTTCGCTTCTCTATCTCTAGCGGTATGGATCAATGTCTGAATATCTTATATACTCGTCCACTGCCTCAGGTTCCGCAGCCATGATATCCTCTTCCGTCCCAATCCTCTCTTACCATGCCCTCGACTATCAGCTGAAGGAATTGATATTTATGGCCTCGCATTATTTGGTCAAGATATGCAATCTTTCGTTTCTTCACGATGTTAAAGAGTTCACGGTCTTTATTGATACGCCTGAGAATATCCTCATTTCGCAGTCCATGGTATCTTCAGGATTCTACGATATACCCACATTTCGAATGCCTCTAATTTGTTGATGTTTTTCACCTAAGTGTCCAACTCTCCATCCCGTAAAGAAGCACTGACCAAACGTAGCACCGCACAAGTATCAGTCTAAGATCAAGATCAAAGTCGGTACATGTAAATACATTTTTAAATTTTATGGATGTACTTCGAGCTTGTTCAATTCGGCATTTTATTTCACCGACCGACCACCATTCTTCATATAGCCATGTTCCTAGATATTTAAATTCTTCTACCCGTTCTATAGGTTTTCCATTAAATATTTGTTACTCTAGATATTCTAGTATATATTAAACAGGAGCGGCGACAATATACAACCTTGACGTACTCCTCTGCGAATCCGAACTTGCTCAGTTAGACCATGATTTACTTTAACTTGCGCTTTTTGGTGCCAGGACAGATTTTCGATACAACGAATGTCTTTTTCGTCCAAATCCAATTTTTTAAGGAGCTGCATAAGTTTGTGATGTTGAACTTTATCGAAAGCTTTTTCGTAGTCTATGAAGCATAGACAAACATTTTTTCTTTGGTCATAGCAGTTCTGTACAAGGACCTGTGTTGCGACTAAGGCCTCTCTTGTCGAGACAAATCCAAATTGCTAGTCGCTTATTTTATTATCACATTTTCTATATAATCTCTGATGTATTATTCTTAGGAATATTTTTAGGGAGTGGCTCATAAGGCTAATTAGCCTATGATATGATATAAGATCCAGTTAGACATTGTTCTGCATCGAGTTCTCTGGTCTGGTCTGGTCTATTGTCGTCAAAAAGTTTTTCTACATAGTCTTCCAATATCCTGTATTTCTAATGATCTTCTATAACTATCTGGTTGTCCTGGTTGGTTATTATACCCAGACTTCGTTTTTTAAATATACCAGCGGCTTCCTTTAATCTTTTATGGATGTTGAAATCATCGTGTCTTCGTTGCAGCTGTTCTATTTCGTTGCACTCGTTTTTAAGCCATTCATTTTTTGCAACTCTAATTTTTGATCTTATGAATCTCTGTAAGTTTCTGTACTCATTTATGTCCTTTTTTAGTTTTCAACGCTCATCCATTAAGAGCAAAATTTCATCGGTCATCCATTTTTGTTTTTTATTTCTAGATTTGAATCCTAGAACACTTTGTGAGGTATTTCTTAAAACACTTGCTATTTCTACCCATGATTTTGACGGGTCATCCTCTTCGACCGTGAATTCTACGACATATTTTATCAGGTTTTTGAATATTATCCTATATTCTATCCTATATATATATATTATTCCTACCCCTTTTCTGTGATTTCTGTCCTGGTTTCCTGAATAATAGAAGACACCATTTTCGACGGGACATATTCCACAGTTGGGCCACCAAGTTTCTGCAACTCCTAGAATATCTATCCTGAGTCGAGATTTGCCAATTTCCCAGCTTCGAAAAGGCTTTGGGTATTCCAAGTTCCAATTTTTAAAGTTGTACGTAAGTTTAGTCTTTCTTCTAAGACATTCAAGTCAGTCCCCCCCGGAGATCCGATCGGGGGACTATTTAAGACTCAGGAAAATTTTGCTCGAATGTATCCATGTGGTTCTCTTGGGAAATATACACTAGGTGGTGTCCCGTTGCCTTCCTAGTTTTGCTTCAACCGCTCCTAACCTGGAGAACAGACGTTGTTTGCAGCCGCCCACTCTGGGTCAGACGCTGCGTGGGAATCTTCTTAGTTTCACCTTCATCACTTCGAGACCTTACCGGCATGGGTGGCCCTACCGATAGCTACGCTACCGCCGGCATCGTTCCCTGGATATAAGGTTACTGAGCCCTCTCACCAACGACATGGTTTTGATTCCCCTAGAGAGGGTTTCAAAAATTATCAACCAAGATTTATGTGCTGATGAATTATTATCTTTTAATACGAGGGCGGTTCGAATATAAGGTAACAAGCTTATCTGGTTACATATTTTTGGGATTTCTTCAGAAGGTTTTTTATCCTTGGACAACTCGGACAAACTCCTCCATCGAGCTTCAACTTCTTCGCGAGCTCTTAAGAGTTGATTCGGAGAGACGTTTGGAGTTTTGTCAAATCTTCATGAGGAGTTATGATGAAAATCGATTTTTTTTTCATAATTTACTAGTTTAAAGTTTTGTTTCCCACTATAATCTGGCCGGTCGGTAGTGAGAGTAATAAAAACGCGTGATCGGCTCATGGGATGCTAGTGGTACCTTTTATAACGATTCGTATTGGCTGAAGCATTGTCTGAGAAAGTCAAGTTCACACAGCTGCACGTTACATTAATTTACTATTATTATATTCTAAAAATCTTATATTAATAATTATTTGAAGCTCTTGTTTTATTATGTTATTTATTTACTTTGATAAAAATTAAAAATTAAACTACATTTCTAACATGCGCTTTTACAGTAAGAATTATGTGACTGTATAATAGCGCATGTTAAACATGTACTTTAGCTTTTATTATTCTTTAATATGTGGTATTACAGTTATGTTATACATTGACTATCCTCTATTTTAAAATAAATTTTATTGTTAAAAGTGGCTGTGATCGATATTCATGGAACTAAATTTAAACTGTCTATTTATCAAGGTCGTTCATGTAACAGCTGCGAGAATTAGTTCTTATTTTGCAAAACATTTTGGTAGTTTCAAATCTTCCGCCTGGCTGTGGGCGTGACTTGAGGAAGCATGTCACATTCGAATGCACATCGCTTTACTATAATTGTATATGCCTTTTACAAATTCTTGTTGAGTTCATGACTCACTCATGTTTGTGCCTTTTTGCTATTACGTCTTCGATTAGTTGCCTTTAAGTGTTTATTATCTGTTTTACAAATGGATGATTTGATGGCAATGCCACCACTATCATCTCCTAAAAAAAGGGTGCAAAGGCATCTGTCATTAGAGGAGAAAATAATGATTACAAATGTCTTCAAGGCAAATCTGCTACAAAACCCAAGCAAGACTAAATCTCAACACGTTGAATTTGTAGCTATGGCAACGGGTAAGTAATCAATGCAATTAGTCTACCGCATGTAAATTAATTCAGTAATAAAGGAGTAGTTTGGGTTACCGTATTATTTTAAATATATAGATAAGCACATGGCTTAATATTACGTTATTATTTTAGGTTCAAGTAATGCATCAGTATATAGAGTCCTTAAAGAACACAAGGAAAACATTTTGACGGAACCTAAAGAATATTCTAGACGATTAGAAGAATCGTACATTCTGTTTTCTTAATCAACGAATTGTGAACTGTCCAAAAAATAATGATGGTTATTGAACGGCATGAAGACTTGCCGACCTTAAAGAAAACAACCCTGAAAACTTTACTCGAATATTTTGTTCATTGCAGTTTCAAGGGCCGTTCTAGGAACTGTGTTTTGGAAGAAAAAAAAAACGAAATAATCAATTGGAGAAGATGATTTCTAAGGGATATTAAAAAATTCGAGGAGGAAGGAAGAAAAATATATTATCTTGACGGGACTTGGGTGAATGCCGGTCACACAGTGAACAAAGTATGGACTGATACTACAGTCTTAAGTGCACGAGATGCATTTATCCGTGGCCTTTCAACGGGTTTAAAAAACTCGACGGGCAAAGGACAAAGATTAATAATCTTACATATTGGCTCCGAAAATGGTTTTGTAGAGAATGGTCTAGATATGTTTCAATCCAAGAAAACGGGTGACTATCGTGAGGAAATGAACTCAGATAGGTTCGATGGTTGGTTTAAGGGAATTTTAAATAAACTTGAGGACGGATCAGTCATTGTAATGGACAATGTATCGTACCATTCCAGAAAATTAGACCAATGTCCCACAAGTTCCACAAGAAAAGCGGACATACAACTGTGGTTAAGGGAACGAAATATTAATTTTGAAAACAATATGATGCGGGCAGAACTATTGCCATTGGTTAAAGAGAATCGGCCATTAGTCCAAAGATATGTCGTTGATGAGATGGCCAAAGAGAAAAATGATATTGTTTTACGTTTTCCACCTTACCATTGTGAATTCAACCCAATTGAACTCATATGGGCACAAATCAAGGGTGAGGTGGCAAGGAAAAACACAATATTTAAAATTAGTGATGTCCAAACTTTATTTACTAAAGCTTTAAATAATGTTACCTAAACCAATTGGAGTAAGGCAATCCAACATGTCCGCTTTTTTCGAAATAAAATGTGGGACATTGATAATTTAATGGAAAAACAAGTGGAACCTCTAATAATAAATTTAAGAGCTGATTCGTCCTCGTCGGAATCAGATTCCGATTTAGATTAAAATAGAAATTCATCCGCCCTTATATCCCTCTCAACCACCTTTTTTGAAAACAAAGAATTTATTCAGGATAGGACCTTGTGTTGTTTATAAAGATTATTATTATTATTTATATCGTTTTGTACGAATTTACTTTATAACCTTTGATACGTATTTGAATAAAACATACAGCACGACATTTCTTTCTTAGATATTACTTTACAGTATTAGGTACCCTTACATTTTTATTTAATATACCATAAATTTGAAAAACTGTCTAGCTATTTAAGGTTATGGAAAATAAAATTACGGTTAAAATAATAATTATATATATTTATAGATACTTTTAAAAAAATCAAGGCAACGTGTGAAATATGTAGGTATAACATTTAGTAGTTAACTAAGTGAACGAAGATTTTAATGTATGAATGCTATGCAATTGATAAACAAAAGTATTATTTATATAATATGATATTAAAATAAAGTATTTAAAATTCAAATAGAAATGTTAGTTTGAAAAAAGCATTTAAAATTCAATTCAAATTTGCCACTAAATGCCTTTTAGTGTTGTGTATGGTGTGATTCAGGCTTACAATTTCTCTCTCGTGCACTATGCACGTGATTACTCTCTGTAATGAGCGGCCATACTACAGATCGTGTCAAAACACACCACAAAAATGAACGATCCTTATATATTGAATCTGAATGTAAGAAAAAAGACTTGGACCAAATAATATCTCTCGTGTTTCATAAAAATCTGTTCAATTAGGAAAACCATCAACGGATTTTCCTCCTAAAAGCTTTACAGCCTTCATATTCTGTCATATTTATTACTTTAATCCGCGTTGAAAGTATTTATATAACGAAAATCCGGTAGGATGTCTTTTTCGTGTTTACGTTTTGTAATTTTGCAATGAATTTATGAATGCTTTTCCGTGATTTTTTTAAATAAAATTTTTACCACAATTTCGTTCTACTTTTTATACCCTAATATGACAAATATAAACCCCATCAGTTAGCTATTAAAGCAATGAACGTTATCAAATTTATGTTTTCAATATGAAGATTGATTATTTTTGTTTTCCTGTGTAAATGCAAAATTAACTAAATTCTACAACAACACGCACCATATTGCTTTCAAATTAAAATGGTTTATCATAAAAATCATGGTGTATAGAGACAAGCTGTGCTCTCGCGCACGACCAATGAAAAATCCTTCCAAAACGCCACCTTATTGGAAATGCAGCCAATCACAAGACTGCGCGGATTTAAATGTTGGATGCTATGATGACACAATTACATTCATTTATTGTTTGTTTGTTTTTTTTTTCACGTGATTTAAGAAAATATAAAATTTGAGTTTGAGCTTAATAATTTAAAATAATATAACTGTCTAGGTTATTATTTTCAAAACAACAATATTATGATTGCATGGCAATATGGCGGTGTTTCGGAAGTGTGTAGAACAGGTCGAAAATTGTTATACATATAAAATATAGTTTTTCTATTTTCTTCTACTGATTAATAGACGGCGCTAGTCGAATTCACATCACGATATTCAAAGGAGTTGTAATTGTCAAATTGAAGGAAAGATATTAAAACATTGTATAAAACGATGTACAAATTGTAAACATTTTTTTGTTGCTGTAGATGACCGGCACCCAGATCGTCCTGTGACTGTTTCAAATCCGGAAACAATCAATCAAATTGTACGTGCAAATCGTCGGATGAACATCCTTATGGTGTAATAAATAAAGAAACAAAAATCTGACTCCTGATCAAAAGCGCTGGCGTCAACGGGTCTTCTCAGATTTCCTTGAAAGCTTAGAAAAACTATCTGCTTTGAAAGGGATCCGATTTGAGTCGATGGCAAATCAAAAAATAACAAAACTCCTAACGGTACTTACTGAATAAGACTTGGTAAATGAAAAAAAAACGTATGGAGAGGAGTGTGCCGAAGAGATAAAACACCCAAATTAGAACTGAAGACTTAAACAGAGTTGCTGTGAAACGATTTTTGTATTTGTCAATTTCTTCGGCAATAGATGTACTAGAAACAATTGTAATATTAATTAATAGTGTACTGAATAATGACAAAAAATTCATAAATTCCGATGATTTTTAGGTATCTATTATAAAACGAATTCACCTCGTATATATTATTACTCATCGGGTTTTAAATTTAAGTACGACTCATCAATTTGATGTTTGATGATGATCAATTCAAAAACGTTTTTGTGAGAACAAACATTATGAAACACAAAAATTTTATCTAGTTGTAGTTCAGAAATAAAAAAATTTCGTTAATAAGGGTGTTTCGCAGCTGCTATAATCCAATCTTATGGTTTAATTTTAAGTGGATTTTCTGACATCGTAATCAGCCGCTTATTTATATTGCAGAAAGTAAGTACGAAGTTTATGGGGTTGTGTTCTTCTTAATTAGCTAATTATGCATAACACAGTGTATATATTGTACACGCGGCGAACTTTCATTTAACGTCGAAATAAACACGCGGCTAATTAAAAGTTATTTCACTAATTAAACTCGTCTACTCGATGGGGTATTAATTTTGATGAAAGTTTCCCGTTTTAGATTGTGTCGGATGTACGAATTCACGAATTTATTTCATAATTTTCATATTAAAACATTTCGTTTCAGTTATTTATTATAAAATAAGCCTACTAAAGCCTAAACATCAAGCTTTGTTAACAAGACAAATTCACTGAAAAAATCATCATCCAGAATTTTTAATAAACTTTGGTCTTATATCTAGTCACTTATTTCATCAATTCCGTATTTCTAAAGCGCTCGTTGCCAAATTTCAGAATTCCAAAGTATCTGTTACCAAAATTTTGCACTTCTGAAGTACCAGTTGCTAATAATCAAATTTGTAAAGTGCTTGTTGCCACAATTCACAATCATTTACTTTACGTAAATATCTTTTGCCACAACGTACTGTTTTTAAAGTGTTCAAAGCCACAATTTACGATTCTAAAATATCTGTTGTCCCAATTCACTATTTCTGAAATGAGTGAGTCTTTTGTAATACTCTCATAATTCCGGATTTGTATCAGGAGTGAGTGAAATATTGCTGTTGAAAGACATGTATGTGACTGTATTAGCTCTGCTGGAATACCGCTATTGATTTCTTCTAATTACTTCTTCCGTGATATATAGTGTTAGCTATTCTATACTTTTCTTGATTTTCTATTAAAGTTAAATCATCAGCATATGTTATTATTTGTTTTGATTCATTAACGGTACTTCCATTAAACAATAACTCTGAGGGTCCTTCAACTTATCTTACTCTTCTTCAATTTCTTGTTTCTTAGACCTTTTGATATATTAATATATCTGAATGTTGTTGATTTTAGGTCTATTCTGTTTCAAAATTATAATTTATATCAATAGAAATAAGCAGATTGTCAGTGTCAATATCATATTTTGATAGACTGAAAGAGAAGTCGAAACGTCAACATCTATCTTTCTTTGAAAAACTATCAAAAAAAAAACTAATTTTGAAACAGAAGAAACCTAAAATCAAAAACATTTGGATCCATTTATATATATATATATATATATATATATGTATATATATATATATATATATATATATATATATATATAAAGGCATTTTCTATCTATTCAGATAATAAAAAAATATCCTGGTCTTTCTTTATTAGAATCTCGGTGAAGGACATGACCAATAAAAATTAATATTGGTCGCAAATTATTGCTAGAAACTAAATTCGGACCATTTCGACGAAATTCCGAGATGCATGATTTGCGGAATTTATCAATGCAAAGGTGAAAACAATGTAACGGATTATTGAGATGATTACTGAGCAGTTATTTTTCCTTTCATTCTCGCTCAACCATAATAGCTATGAAAGTTGAATTGGCACCCATATTTTATGTACAACAGATGTTCTTCTTTATTTATCGAGAACAGATATTAATACATATTACCATAATGCAGGTGCTACAGCTGAATTTGTTCTAATTTTTAATGATTTATTTGATATTTGTAAATCTCGTAATATATATATATATATATATATATATATATATATATATATATATATATATATATATATATATTATATATATATAATAAATATTTTAAAAACCACTTAGCTCAAGAACCAAATATATAATTGCATCAATTTATTATTTTTAAAACTACCTTAAAACATATATTTCAAAATATTTGTAGTAATGTGAAGAGCCATGATGGGGAGAATTATGCTGAAAAGAAGTAAGAATGCTTATCGTTTGAAACGTATATGAGCATGATTTCTCTCTGAATCTTGAAGGTACAATCATACATAATTTCGAATAATGATCTTAAATCTGAATGGATATAATTATGGAGTAAACGGTTGATTGGATTGCATAGTAACAAATTGAAAAGTGTCGAATAAGCATTAAGAAAACGAATGACAACATCAATAGTGACAATTCCAAATCAGATAATACTTCGAATGGCTAATGAAGATGATGATAGAAAACAAAAGGGGAAAAGTGATGGTTATTTCATAAAATACGTGAGAACAATTTGTGTGCTGCATTTACTACTACTACCATCACACTCGCTATTACACTGTATGACGACTGTTTCGATGTTCTGTAGTTTTTATGTGTTTTGTACAAAACAAAGATATTACCGCGTACAATTTGATTTCAGATGATCGAATTAGTGATTCACTAAAGGCATTGAAAAAAATATGGAATTTGATCCATTTGGTCGAAAGATACAAAAAACTACAGGAAGAGGTGATTCATGTGATATCAACTGTTTGTTGTTATTTGTTATTTGTAATAACTGCAAATCATCAATGGATTATTTCTTGAAGGAAATACTAGCTATCATTACTCAGACTGAATTAGAACAACTTCCAAATTCAGTGGTAAGTTCAATAATTACTCATCTTGAACTGGATATTGTGAACAATTTGAAATTTTTGTATCTCTTAGATAAACCCCAACAAATTGGTATTGTGTGTTACATATCACACAATTTGATTTGAACTATACGACGATGTATTGATAACTTGGTAGCCTAGACTAGTTCCATGCATAAATAAAATATTGCGTTACCATAGCAACGAACAATAACTTATTAAATGTGTTAGTGTTAAGTTTTACGTCAAAAACTTAAACCAGAGTTATGCAATAAATTGAAAGAAAAAATATGTTCACCGAAGTTGTGAAAATCGAAAAATTGGATTATCGAGCCAAGTTCATCTACGATTTTTTTCTCGGGATTCTTGTCTTAATAAATACATCAAAAACAATTTGAGATAATTCCATAGAAACTCTATGTTTAGATCTGTGGCTTGGTTCTAAAAGGGCCAATGTCAATTTTTTCAAATTTTGTGTTATTTTATCAAAAGTTTCCAATTTAGTAAAGCTTTAATTCTACAAAGGCCAATGTCTAATAACAAACTAAAATTAGTTGTATTTCCATTATAATGTCAGCCAAAGTCATTGCTAGTGGTTTCTGATTTATTTCTAAAAGGGCCTATGTTGACATTGGCCCTTTTAGCATTCATACAGATGTTACTTTTTCGAGCTTGAACATAACTATCCCCTCTTCATACCAACAATGAACTTTTTCTGACACACTCCCTCATTTATTTACTTTTTATCTTAACACGCGGTTTTCAAGGCATTTAGTTCAATATGTCTCATTCTCGAGTTTACAAAATATTAGAACTGTGTCGCAAATCAAGTGTTTCAAAAGGTAAGTAATATTATTAATGCTATAATGTTATAATAAATAGAAAAAATGCTTTTAAAGTCAAACAGAATACTCCTTTAATTCCTTAAAAGTATACAATTGACACTACAAAACATGATAAATTATCAATTTTCTAGATCCTGTTGCTAGTACTAGCAGAAGTCAGATCGAAAGCAATGAAGCGAATCACAATAACAACATCATTGCATGTGAACAAGGTAAATTTTTCGAGTTTTCTATGTCACTTGTTTTAAACATTATGTTTTTTGAAGCATTATGTTCTCAAGAACTGTTCACGAAAACATCTTTTTTTTTTCTTTTGTTTAGAAGAAAAAGATTTGGATTATAATAATAGTTTTCAACCTATGATTGAAGAGGTACCTGCTGAAACCCACAATAATAATGATAATATCACTATCATTGTACAAGGTAAATTTCTCAACAGTTATCTTTTCAGATTTTAACAAAACTGAAAGCATGTAAATTAATGTTCCCAACAATTACTCACAAATCATATTTTTTTTAGATGAATTAAATTCAAACTTCCCTAGAAGTTTTCAATACACAAATGAAGAGTTACCTTCTGAAAGTTCAGATATCGCTGATTTACTTGCTGAGAGTTCAAATGATTATGTGCCTTCTTCTGAGAGTAGTAGTGAAGGTGAACAACAAACACCTGCTAAAATTTTAAAGAATAGGGGAAGAAAACGAAGGGATGAAGTGGAAGCATCCAGGAAGCGTAAAATAAATCCTAGTAACTGGAAAAAAAATGTGAGCAAACAACGAAAATTGCAAGGTAAGGAGTATGTTACCTTGAAAGGAAAATTAATAAGAGCTAAACGCATGAAGCCCCCATGTAATTGTAGAAAGAAATGCTTTGATCTTATGAGTAATGAGGAGAGAGAAATTATTTTTAAACATTTTTATCAATTATCTTACGATGGACAATCACAATTTATTTCGGATTTTGTTGAAGAAAAAGAAAATGCTACACAAAGGCTACGAAGGAGATATAACTTTAGATATAACAATTAAAAGAATTAGAGTGTGTATTGAGAAAAAAAGAGCTAGTGAAGCAGGTATGTGTGCTTCAGATAAACGGGGAAAACATGGAAAACAGCCCGTAATCCCAGAAAAAGAGAAAGATTTTATTAGAAGACATATAAATCAATTCCCATCCTATGAAAGTCATTATTCAAGGTCTCATTCTCAGAAAAAATATTTGCCATCTCATTTATCAATTTCACAAATGTACAGGTTATACAAGGAAGAGTGTGTCATAAACAACGTCAGCCCGCAAAAAGAATCTATGTATCGTAAAATTTTTGTCGAAGAATTTAATCTTTCATTTCATAAACCAAAAAACGATACATGTGGAAAATGTGACAAATTCGAAATGTTGATTAAAACAGAGGCAAATGAGAGTAACAAAAATATAATAATTATTGAAAGAGATAGTCATATGCTTTTGGCAAAAAATGTCTCCCAACCCCACTTTTATCAAGCGGAATATCGTTTTATAAAAGGCAACTGTGTACACTGAATCTCACTTTATACATCACTAGTAGGAACCAAAGCCCAGCAGCATTTTGCTATCTATGGGATGAGACAATCGCAGCTAGAGGAGGTCGAGAAATTGCATCATGTCTATACGCGTTTTTAAAGCAAATCCCAGTCGACATTGAAGAAGTCAATATTTTCAGTGATTCGTGTCCAGGACAAAATCGAAATATTTTTGTTGCTTTGATGTTTTTATTCTTAACTAAAGAATTATCTAGCAAAGGTAGGAAAATAGTAATCAATCACAAGTTTCTCGAAGCAGGGCACACCCACATGGAGGCAGACTCAGTGCATGCATTGATAGAGAAGATAAGGAAAAGAACAAATGCTCTCATTGAACTTCCTCGTGACTGGGCAAATTTAATTAGAATGATTCCAAGAAAACCACCAATCATCGTACATGAAATGCAACAAGATAGATTTCTAAACTTTAAAGAACTTCTCGGAACTGTATTTGTACAAAAAAAAGTTAATACTGCCGGGGAGCCAGTTAAGTGGACCAAAATCAAATGGATGCAATATCGATGGAATAAACCAAATGAAATCCAGTACAAAATTTCTTTTGGAAATGACGAGCAATTCAAAACAATAAGCTTAGTGAAAAAAGATACGAGACATTCTACCAACACCGATTATTATTTCAACTTACGACCCATATCAAACAAGCCATTACCATTGAGTAATGAAAAACTTAAAGACTTGTAAGACTTAATGCAGTACATTCAGCCAAATAGTCGCATATTTTATAATGCATTACTGGATAAATTGACGAGTTCATCAGATGTTGTAGATACATTTTCAGATTATGATGAAGATGAATAAGAAAATTATAAAAAAAAATATCTTTGAACTGTACTTTGTGTAAATGTTCTTTATGTGAATAAAATTGTTGAAATCAGATGTTTTTTCCCCTTCTAACTGCCTTATGGATCCTCATTAAGTGAACCAATGTCACTTTAAGATGCAGTAGCTTTAAATCCAAAAAGGGCCAATGTCATAATATTTACATAAAATAGTAACTTGTTAAAAAATTTCATATGATAAAATATTGTTTCTTTACATTAACAATAAGCAAATAAAAAAATAATAGTGGGAATCTTAGTATAAGAAAGTTAAATCATTCTAAAAAATCTCAAATATCTTTCAACGCCTTTTTCTCAGGACTAGCATTTTTGACTTTGGCCCTCTTAGAACCAAGCCACAGAGATGGATGTTTAAATGAGTGAAGTTTGAAGTATATCTATTCTGTCGTAAGAGTTTTCATTCAGTGTCTTAGTTCTGTCTGAGAAACTTGGAATAACTTTACCTTCAACTCCAAGTAGAGTACATGGATATGCACATAACTTCTCAACTCGGATACAGGAAATTCAGGAAAAACGAGTCAACATTTGTCCATACTTTTATCCACTACATGTGTTCAGTAAAAACTGTAAATCGTCTGCTCCCGATTTTTCAAAGTTGGTTTTCACATTTTCCCAGTCGAAATTTCGTCAATTTACTATTACACATCAATATTAATTTTAGAAAATACATGTATAATACAACAACCAAATTTTTTTAGTTTAAGTAATTCTTCGCTCACTGCTGTTTTTGAGAGTCTCCAAAAATTTTCTATCTAGTCTTTTTACGATAAGCAATAATATTCTCCCCTAATTGTGACGGGAAAAAATGTTGAGAATCTTTCATTTGTGCATCGAGATTACGCGAAAAAAATTGCTATTTTCAAGTTGTTTTATTGGAATTTATTGAAAAATAAATAAAATTGATTGATTTGGACATAAGAAAAATTATCGGCTTGACAGTCAAAGAATAAATTTACGTCATATTTATGAAATTTCTGTGCCAAATGGAATTGACGGAAAGGGACACAAAAATGATTGGCAATGCGGTCAACGTGTTAATCATGGAATTACTCATATTTATGACGCTTTAAGACGATATAATTGAATTTTTATTTGGAAATTTAAGGAAAAGGCATGAAAATGATAAAATTTGGCATAAAAAATTTTGAAACAAACTTTATTTGAGAAAATTAACAAATTTTTATCAAAAATTTGAATGGAAATTTGAATTCCAACAGAATTTTTTTTTAAAAATAGAAAACAAAATCGGGATAGTGAATCGAATAATAGAGGTAAAAAATTATTTAATTACAATAAATATATGTAAAAACTTATGGTATACATGTTGATTGGTTGATTGTACAATGAATCGACACTGAGGACACACAGACAGCTGCCAAAAATTTGTTGAATGAACATATCACAAAAGTAAAAGTCCTTGAAAAATACTATGAAGATAAGAAGAATATTCACATTAAGAAATCCAAGATATGTACTACTACTATTACCACACTCACTATTACACTGTCTGACGCCTGTTTCGATGTTCTTCGTTAGTCTCTATGTATTTTCTACAAAACAAAAATATATTACCGAGTATAATTGGATTTAAGATCGTCAATTGATTGAATTAGTAAACTCACTAAAGGCATTGAACAAAATATGTAATTTGATCCATTTGGACTAATTCTTGAAAGAAAGTCTATCATTACTCAGATTGAATTAGAACAACTTCCAAATTCAGTGGTAAGTTCATTAATTACTCAACTTGTACTGGATACTGTGGACAATTTAAATTTTGGTATCTCTTAAATAAATCCCAACAAATCATGTGTTTTTATATGAAGCCCCGTAGTGATGAAAAAGCTACATTCGAGTAGATAATCTCAAATATTTGAGATTCCTAAAAACCTCTTCGCTTTTCTTAGGTGATGGGATGTTAAAAAATGTTTTTAAAAAATTTAAATTCTAAAAATCTATCCCCACTTTCATGAATAAATTCAAGGCATTTTTTTTGTAAATTAGTTTTACCTTGTCCTTGCAGAATGGAGTACCCAATAGATCCCTTGCTTCGGGTAATTCATCAGTGTTAATGTTTGTTTCCTGTTTTAATTTTTTTAGTGGAACCTCAATATCAGTGACATTATTAGAACATTTTTCTTATTGGTTATAAGAGAGTCTCACTCTTGGAAGCACTTAAAGTTTCAGATGAGTGTAATAATTCAATTTAGGAAAATTTAGATAAAACGGGTCTTTCAGACTGATGTAAAATACAGAATATGCAATAAATATGCATATTGATGAGTATGATTTACACATGCTAAATGCTTTTAAGAGGTTGACAATATCTAATTCTAATGAATGAATCACGTCAAGAAATGCGGACTCCCTTATTTCTTCATTTCTCTTCCGATCGAGTATGTCCTGTTATTGATCTCAAAGGGACATGTGCGATATTCAGGATGTAGTAAGATGGGCAAGAAGCCATAGAAGAAAATGGCGAGACTATGTTGACAGAATGCCAAATGAACGGTTAGCAAAAATTGCAAAGGAAAAAATCCCTTATTTCTTCATTTTTCTTCCGATCGAGTATGTCCTGTTATTGATCTCAAAGGGACCTAGTCCTAATGTAAGAAGAAGAAGAAGAAGAAATAAATGAATCTGTTAATGTAAAACGGTCGATTAAATTTAGATTCTGGTCCACATTTCTTAGAAGCACATTTTAAGCATTCTCCAAAGCAACCATGGCATCTAAAATTCATGCAGTAACAAAAATCCATTTCTAATTTATTTTCATAAGATGTTGACGGCATTGCCGCGTCAAACGGGATCGATGTTCCTCGTGGAAGAATGTCGTTATTTTTCTTCAATTTGTACACTAATGTCTCTGGATGGCGACAGATTTGCGGAACCATATCGAAATGGGTTTTTTTCATTTATTTCAATCGGTGTCTTATACTGATTCGATGTCGGTAAAATTGCGGAATATGTTCTTTCTTCTTGTATTTTAGTTTGTGAACCATTTTGACTAGATGTCAGTTTGTGGTTTAGTTGTAAGTGGATATAGATATGGAGGGCTAACGTTTTCACTGGATCCATTGGATATTAGCGGGATTGCGGAATTATACCGAGACATCTTAACTAGACATAATTTTTTCCTTGGAGATTTATCGTTATTTTCCTCTTGTAATATTAAATGGGATTGATGTTCCTCGTTGAAGGTTATCGTTATATTTCCCAATCTGCACAATAGTCTCTTCTCTATGGATGTTGTTGGCCTGGTAGCATCGAATCGAAACGGTCTTTCTTCATTTATTTCAGTTGCTGTCTCATTTTTACTCGCTTGCGATAAAATGGCTGCCTTTGTTTGACTATTTGGATATTTTTCAAGTGACATTTTAGTCTTATTTTTTTCATTCCATAGGGGAGTATCAGTGGAGTAACTCAACCTTATTTGTTAATAAATAGATTAACTTTTTACAATATAAAATAGTAGATTTCGTACGAAGGTAGAGCAAAGACAAAAGTAGCTAGATGCATTAAAAATACAGGAAAAAGATTTACCAGAAGAAGTTTATATTTGTGGATCTCATTTCAAAGTAGACAATTTACAATGGAGGAAAATCCTGAAAAAATATTTTTGTAAAAGAATGTGTGATTGATAAAAGAATTCGCTTATATACAGAGAATATTGTTTTCGGGCAAAAAGTTATGTTAAATTTGGGGATATTAAAACAGGTACTTCTTGGCAGTGTTTAGACTCAACATCTGAAAGGTATTTATTGTCAGTTGGAAAAATGTTAATGCATACTTATTGCTGATTTTGTATTTTACATCAGTCTGAAAGATCCGCTTCATCCAAATTTTCAGAAATTTAATTATTTCACTCACCTGGAACTTTAAGTGCTTCTGAAAGTATGAATAACTCTTGTAACCAACAAGAAAAATGTTCTTGTTGGTTACAGCAACAGTTCAGTAGTTCTGATTTCGATACACTGATGAAGGTCAAGAAAAAATATGAGTATTCTGAAAAATAGAGTGACTCTTCAAATTAAATTCAAAATCTGTGAAAAAATAGGTTTTACGGAAATTATTGATAAATTTGCCACTCACAAAGCCAGAAATATTATTTTATAATTAGGTAATTATAATGATTAGGTTCCTAGTCTAGTTTGTTTTTTATTTTGATAAAGTATTTGGTTGATATTATATAAGCTGGCCAAAAAAATGAAGTTTTCAAATTTTATTTGCATTTTTTCTCATGAATCACTTCTTTACAACGATTGTGACGTAGGAATACGATAAAAATACATAAAAATACGTAACTATCTAATCTATTTTTTCCTAAAAACTGAAAAATGACAAAACTGCAACATAACTATCAATTTAAAGGCATGTGACCTTGAACAGAAAAAGAATTTAGCCATCGGCGCTTGATAATACAGTGAAGGTTGTAAATTTCATCAAGTCGCAGCCTAAGCAATCCCGACTTTTTGCCATTCTATGCGATGAAATGAATGGAAGTGCTGTCAAGATTGTTTGGGCTTGTTAATGAATGTCTTTGTTGTAAATTGTAAATATTCTTCCACGAAGAACATCGATCCCGTTTGACGCCGTCAACATCTTATGAAAATAAATTAGAAATGGATTTTTGTGACTGCATGAATTTAAGATGCCATGGTTGCTTTGGAGAAAGCTTAAAATGAGCTTCCAAGAAATGCGGACCAGAATCTAAGTTTAATCGACATTTTACATTAACAGAATCATTTATTTACATTTTGAAAAGGTTATCACAAACCCTTTGATGAAGTAAAAATCTTAATTATGTTTTCTAATTGTTTTGAAGAAAAATGTTTACATATGTGTTTGACATTGAGGTTAAGTAGATTATTCTTTCATATAAGAAATACATGAATTTTTTATCGAGCTGGCTTTGTAAATACTATATGGGAAGAGGTGATTCATTCATTAGTATTGGATATTGCCAACCTCTTTATTGCAATTTCTGTATTTTACAACAATGTCTGAAAGAGCCGCTTCATCTAAATTTTCCTACATTGAATTACTACACTCATTTGAAATTTTAAGTGCTTCTAAGAGTAAGACTAACTCTTGTAACCAACAAGAAGAATGTTCTAATAATGTCACTGATATTGAAGTTCCAATGAAAAAGAAACAGGAAACAAACATGAATACTGATGAAATATCCGAAGCAAGGGACCTATTGTGAACTCCATTTTGAAAGGACATTGGGGTAGCAAAAAACTAATTTAATAAAAAAAATGCATCGAATTTATTCATGAAAGTGAAGACAGATTTTTCAAATTCATCAAAAACAGTTTTCAACTGTCATATGATTTAATTAGTTAGTAATTGCTTAGCTGCTTACAAAACTCTACAGAATGTTGTTATTGAGTAGAGATTGAGTTCACTAATTCAAACAACTGACGATCTTAACTCAAATTATACTCGATAATATTTTTTTTATTTGTACAAAATATATAGAAACTAACAGAGAACATAGAAACAGGAGTCAGACAGTGTAATAGTAAGTGTGGTAATAGTAGTAGTACATGTCTTGGATTTTTCAATGTGAATATTCTTCTTATCTTCATAGTATCTTTTGAGGACTTTTACTTTTGCGATATGTTCAATTAACAAATTTTTAGCAGCTGTGTGTATGTCCTCAGTGTCGATTCATTGTACAATCAACAAATCAACATGTATACCATAAGTTTTTACATATATTTATTGAAATTAAATATTTACCTCTATTATTCAATTCACTTCCCCCATTTTGTTTTCTATTAGCATCTTCATTAACCAATCGAAGTATTATCTAATGTGGAAATTTTCAATATTGCCATTCATTTCTTTAATGCTTCTTTGACACTTCTCAATTTGTCACTGTGCAATCCAATCAAAAATTAATTCCATAATTGTATCCATTCAGGTTTCAGTTTAATATTGTAGATATCTTCGGTTCCATTTTCCATTTCTTCATTCCTATACAATTCGAAATTATGTATGATTGTAACATTCAAGTTCAGTTCAAATGATAAGCATTCTCACCTCTTATTCGAACTTATTCTTAAAGTCACACTCAGTAGTGAAAACATCAATTTCTTGTGAGCAAAATAGACAAGCTCAATTGCATCATATAGCCTATTCGAATTAATAGCTAAAAATAGAGCAGCTCACTCTGTAGGGTAGAATCTGAAGTTTCATTCACTGAAAAAGAAACAAAAAAAAAATCGCTCAAATTCACAGTTACAGTTTTAAAACAAACTTTTCACATCAACTTGATGAAAGTACTGAAGTTGCTTGCTAAGCTAATCTATTAGCCTTTGTTAGGTTTTGACCTCAATTAAAGCATAAAAGAAGAACTGCTTTTTTGCAAGTCTTTATCATCAAAACCACCAGGGGAAAAATTTTTAAGTATCTCAATGATTTAATTACATATAACGAAATAAAACAAAAGGATGGACGGACGACTGATGGTGCTCGTGCTATGAACTGAAGGTTGTAACTTTCATTAAGTCACGGCCTAAGCAATCCCGACTTTTTGCTATTCTGTGTGATAGAATGGGAAGTGAGCTCAAAGCATACCAGCTTCATTGTGAAGTAAGGTGGCTCTCAAGAGGTAAAGTGCTGTTAAGATTGTTCAAGCTTCTTGAGGAATTAATATTTTTCTTTTGCATATCCTTATTTCCTGTTCCTTGTTGTCCTCGATACTATTTTACACTTCTCACTTTGTTGTTTCTTGTTTTTTGTTTTCAACATCATTTTCCTCATCGTGGCTCTTCTTCACATTACTTTTATCTTGTTTTTGACTTATGGTTTCTTCATTATCTTTTAATATCGTAGTTATTTTTTTTTATATTTTGTATTTCAATTTTATTCCAGAACCGATATCCATTCGAGTATCCTATCACCTGAAGTTAAATATACTTAGATTACTTAGTGTCCGTCATTTACCTTCAATCCACTTTTCCATTAAGTTATGGAAAGTATGCTGGAGTTAATCAAGAATAATACCTCATTTTTTCATATATTCTTTCATTCGTTTACTTGTAGATTCTCCATCATTTCCGCTCTTACTTATGAACTTTTGTATCAAATTTAGTTTCAATCATTTTTATGTATTCTATTATCCAGTCTGACAATTAACTTTTGTGTTCCAGTGAAAATATTATAACATTCTGAAGAAAGCATTCATCAAAATGTATATTTCCAATGTTAATAACCCGTTACGGTTTTAGGTTGTCACTAGATTAAAACATCCTCCAAATAAAAGGTTTATTGATTTTTGGTCAAATATATAACACAACGTGGTGAGAGAAAAACTACTAGCTGACCTTAAAATTAATACATCATGTCGCGCCAAAAGTGCTAATGAATGGATCATTGACAAACTGCATTGCTTAGGGTGGGGCACATTACAAGGATAGATCCGTCTTATGTGCCCCAGCAAAACCTCTCATTTAGAGGTTCTTTTTCCTTTCCCTTTTCCTTTTTCTTTGGTACCGCAGTTATTGCATTTATCTCTATAACTTGTATAGTCTTCATGTAACCAGCCAGAGCACTGCAAACATCGAATCCATTCGCTCTTCTTCTTGGTACGGTAGTAATTCTCGTGACATTCTACACATGTGTTTTCATTTTCATCAGAACATTCTTTGCTAGATTCACTAAGCTGCAACTCTACTTCACTTTCTGATGACGATGATAAATCCCTCACAACAGTCTTCTTACGTTTTTTCTCCTGTATTTTTTTTTTGTCTTCAAACAGTTTACGAGTTGTCAAATGAATTTTTGATGTCAAAACCTTAACAGATTGCTTCCTTTTACTTACTTTTTGTTGTTAACTTGTATTCCGCTTTCGTCCATGTTGTAGATTCTTTCTGGTTTACTAATCAAATCGTTATCAGTCAATACCTTCAACAACATTTCAAAATATTTGTCGACATCCTGTCTATTCATACCACTAGCTCTTGCCAATGACAGGCCTTCTGCTTTACGTTTACTCAGGTCTGGATGACGCTTCATAAATCCTTGAAACCAATCCCAGCCTGCTGACTTCTTCTCATTATTGAATCGATGTGGCAATCGAAGATTTTCAGCAAAGTCGTAAGCTATAGACTGCAGTCTCGATGGCTCCAAGGGAAATCCGATGGATTCAAGCTTTTTAATGTGAGCTACAAGTTTTAGTTCGTTCTCATATCCCAATTCAGAAGGTCTTCCAATTCTCTGCTTACACCTCCAACCCTTGAGGATGTGTCTTCGCAATGTGCGCGAAGGTATTTCATATAAACGACTCGCTTCATTTACTCCCATTTTCTTATTTATTACATCCTCCACCGCCTTCTGCATACTTTTTTCAGTCCATTTTCTTGGATCAACAGCTTTAACCTTTCCCATTTCCTAAAAAAAAATAATATTAAAAAGTAATCAAAATAAGAATTCAGGAATTATCTCCAAATGGGGCACATTAGCCGAAAAAAATCGGGGCGCATTAGACGATGTACAGTGTAATGTGCCCCACTTAAATAATTCTGATATTTGTTACGAAAAACGGAACGTAATTATAGGCAAATAAAAGTTAAATGAGGTTAGTTTTCGATAAAAACTTTAAAAACACGAAATAATATGGAGCAAATACTTTTAATCAACGTGAAAATAGATATAAAACAAATTCATGTAGTCATACAAACCTTTTAATCACTTTTTCTCACTAAAACTAAATAAAAACCAGCACAGTGTTGTTTACATCGCGGCCATACTTGGAACACTGACCAGCTAGGATCAAATAAGCGCCAAATTTAAAATGCTTCACTGAGTTTCGCAAGTGGGGCACATATCCGACTGGAGCACGTTTGCCTGGTTTACCCTAGACAATTTTTCAAATATTTCCCTATCATTTACAAATACTACTTGGTATGCGGTTTATAAGCAAGTCCATAATTCTATATGCTTTTAAAGTTATTCCACTTATTTTACAGTTTCCAGAAAAGAGTTTTTTGTTCTAATGAATTTTCGTTTTTAGTTTCGTAATCCGAATTATTTATTTATGCATTGAAGTCTCGGATCCATAACTTGTTGTTTTTGGTATTATTAGAATAAAAATATCCTTTTTATGTTTATAACTTAATATAATGACAGATACGCAATAACCTAAGCTGTCTAATCACACTAGAAGTCAATTTCACAACGTACTGGTATGTTGCCGTTTTCCCTTTCAACACAAAAAATATTCTAGGCACCGTTGTAAAATATTATTTTGGTTATATTACGATGTCTACATAATATATACTGTAATATCATTGTATAAAGAATATTCTTAATACAATGGTAATACTTTTATTACTCATAAAGGTAAGATTCCTATATGGACAGTTGGTATTACATATATGTCTACATCTTTTAATTTTATTTGTTTCAGATAGTTAAATCATCGTAACTATAGCGGTTTTATTTCGTGATGTGCAACGCGAAAATACGTTTTTTTCTTATTTTTCATTTCCGATACGTAAAGATATCATCAATTGATGATTTCGATTGGTTAACGAGATAAACATTTGAAAGTGTTTGATTTCAAAAGTCAACAATTGTCAGAAATATTATTTCAATTGAATGAAAGTAAGACGGTTAATAAGTGTTTTTTGTATATTAAAATTATATAAGTTTTTAAATGCCGTCGTCTTTGAGTAAAGAAACCAATTTGTATTACAAAAATTTGGTAGTGACAAAGTTCAATAACTGGTTGAAGTTGGTTAAGGAGAAGAAAAAACAAACTTATCAAAACCAAAACTCAACGGTATCATTCCAAGCTCCAAAGGAGGAAAAATATGCTAACGTTAAAAATATTATAGTGACTACTGCAGATAAGTTCGATTCGTCACCACCAATGAACTGTAGCGACGCCAATTCCAACGAGGTTCTAAACAGAAAAGATGTGAAGGAGGAGGAACATATGAACTTTTCGAAGGAGAGCTTTTAATCAATTGAAAGTGGAGAGTGGGAAATTTGTAAACTCATATACAGGTTTATAATTTTTTTATATTGAGTTTGTAAATTTTGATGGCTATATACAGTGTGTTTAATCAACTTTTTTTCGTAATCTATCTTGATAAAATTCCTGAAACGACACAAGGTACTCGATAATGGAGTTAGTCAAACTGTGTATTGACGAGAAAGACGAAGCGACACAGATACGCGAGTGAGGATGGCGGCGGTAAACGGAAGAAACGTGAGAAGTTGTGTGATGAGACGGAATCTTCGGCGGATTTCAAGGAAAAATTTTCGTTCTAATTGTTGATAAAAAATTTTTAATTTTTTCAATAAAGTTTGTTAAAAAATCATCTTCATTAGCCATTCGAAGTATTATCCGATCTGGAAATGTTAGTATTGGTATTGCCATTCGTTTTCTCAATGCTCATTTGACCCTTCTTAATTTGCCACTATGCAATTCAATCAAACATTTATTGCACAATAGTATCCATTCCGGTTAAAGATCATTATTGGAGGTATCTTCCGCTCCATTTTCCAATTCTTCATACTTATACAATTCGAAATTATGTATGATTGTATCAATCAAATTCAGAAAGAAATCATTTTCATTTACGATTGAAAGATAAGCATTCTCACACCTTATTTCAACGTTTTAGCTACTTATCATTATAATCTATAATTACTCAACCAAGTCACATACAATCAGAACTTTTGAGGATATTACTCGTTTAGTTCGATTTGCACATATAATGTTGAATTTGTACAAAGTGATTAGATTGGTTAAATGCTTGTGCCTTGAAAGTTCTTATTTAAAAACAAGTGATACGACAAAATTCATTTATCAATAATTTATAATAATAAACATCTCAATGCAAAACTTATTTCCATTAGGCTAGTTGAGAATTTTTAAAAGAAATCCCTAGGAAGGTAAAACCGAATCGTAAGTACATTGCTGATTATTTGAAATATGGTTTTTGTGGTTACTGGCACAGATGACGACCTGCTACTTCAGTGTGTTTTATGTTTCGAGGTATTTGCTGATGAGAGTATGAAACCTTCAAAACTGTAAAGACTTTTCACAAAAAAAAAACATTCAACAAAAAAGAATTCTTAAAGTCAAACTCGATAATGAAAACATTTTCTGGTGAGAAAAATAGACAAGCTACAATTGCATCAAATCGCCTATCCTTATTGATAGCTAAAAAAGGAACCCAACACTTTGTAGGGTAGAGTCTGAAGTTTCATTCACTGAAAAGGAAACAAATATCTCGATGATTTAATTACAGAAAACGAAATAAAACGGACAAAAATTATTGGACGGACGACTGATGGTGATGGTGCTGTGAAGTGAAGGTTGTAACTTTCAAGTCACGGCCTGAGCAATCCCGACTTTTAACATTCTGTGCGATAAAATGAATGAAAGCGCTGTCAAAATTGTTTGAGCTTCTTAATGAATTATGATTGTTTTTGTTGTAAAATGACGCAACGGGGCATAATTTACCCGTTTTTATTTCCTTATTTCTTGTTCCTTGTTGTCTTCATTTTACACTCTTGACTTTTCTGTTTCTTGTTTTATGTTTATAAAACTAGTATTTGATATTATTTCATCCAAACATTCTATGCTAGATAAAACAAAAGCATAAACGAATACAGTTACATAGCAATTTTACATAGCTTATATTTTTTCATAAACATTCTCGCCAAAATTATTTTCTTGATCTTTGTTTAGATCAATTGTGGGAAATATTGTGTATTAACAAAATTTAGTAAGAATTAGAGCCAGATTCTTATTGATTTTTAATAATATTACGATGTATAAATAAATATTTTTGAAACGTAACATGCATCCAGATAATAAACAAATAAATTGTAAAATTTGACAACATTGAGGTTTACTGTAAGTTGGCTTCAATTATATTCAAACATGCCAGCTGGGTTCATCCTTTTTATTCGTTCAAGATCAAAGTAAACCAAAGTTTCAATAAAAGGAACTTCGTAATTCATTATAATGATAGGAACGGAAATGGTATCTAGTTGGAAAAATTACTTATGTTTAAGTTTTATACGTGAAGATTAGGTGAATATAGTTTAAGTAATGAAGTAAATTTTGACAAAAAAGGTATATATTTTTTAAATATTGATTCTTATAGTAGGTATGTACAATTATTTTTCACATTTTCTACACCTTTGATTGATGTCAGAGGTTTGAACTTAATATATCTATACGTACTTGTGTATTTTAAAATGCTCACGTACACACCACAATGTTTTATTTTGATGAATATAATTTGAACAAGCTAAATGCTTTTAAGATGTTGGCAAGTATTTGATTATCTTTTTTAATAACAAGTATAAGCACTACACCAATACTGGAAGTAGTTTACAAATAATTTATTTTTAGTAAGTGAAGACTCACATAGTGAAGTAAAAAAGTAAATTGGTGAAATGAAAATAATATTTGGTGGAAAATTTCAGCTGAATAAGTCAGTTGTAGTAAATATATTAAGGTTAATAAAGTCGTTATTAATATTAAATTAATTAATTTCTATGGCCTTTTCTGTTCTGAATGGTAACCAACAAACTAATGTACCTAGAAGAGAAAATACTAAACATCCCAAATCCGTAAGTCACGAAATGATATTTCCAATTCCGAATCGACTACTCTTCAAACCCAAGTAATCTCGCATGATTCAGAAGTACAAAGGAAGTGCCTTTTCAAAGACGAAAATTCGGGTGTGACGTATGGAAATCATATCAGTTATTATTTTCAAACCACGTAATTTTCCTTTAGGAACTTTGATCGGTAAAGTAGCGAAATTCCATATAGAAAAAAAAAATTATTCAAAACGTCTGTGCCTCGTTTCCACTCGAGATTCTTTTTCTATTATTTTTTACGTTCCATCTCGAGTGGTAAGTGTACATGGTCATTAAGTCTCGCCAAGGGTCGAAATATGATGAAGTAATTGATACTATACTACAAAATGGAAAAATGAAAATTGAAAATTTATTAATGATATATGATGTTTCTAAATTAGTAATTGACAATTCAGAAATAAAGTGCGACAGTTTCTGTTATCTAAATTCAAAGACAAAGGTCTTAAAGAACTTGTCGTAACGAACTTTGGGTTAAAATTATAAAATGCGATGGACATCCTTCATATTAGCATCTAATTGGAGTCTTTAGTGTTAATTTTTTCAAGTATTACCAGAATTTCACTTCTCAATCGAAATATTTTGATACAATTTATATCATATATAGATTTTTTTCGTATACGAAGTTTTATTGTCAATAACTTTATCATTATCGTTTGTAATTTTATAATTGATTTTCAAAACTATACAATGACAACGACGTTTGTCTCCTTTTGAATATACGAATAGGTCCTGTTAAGTGTATTTAGTGCACTAGCAGGGTACATGGATGTGCACATAGCTTCTCAACTCAGATACAGAATATTCAGGAAAAACGAGTCAACATTTGTTCATACCTTTTTTCTTTGCATCTACAACTTTTCTTGAAATAGGGTGTCCAGTAAAAATCATCGTCTTGTATTCTTAGTGTCTGTTTATGGAAGAAAACCTTGTTTGTCCCACCAAATCCTATATGTACCCAAAAAAGACTGTTCGTTTTTAGTATGGAACTAGAAAAATCTAGTCTTTCTGAACGCGTTAGACCTCTTACTACTGACTACTATCATCGAATAAATCAAATCTGGTTTCGTTCAAAAAAGGATAATTAGTTCAGATCTAAAATCTGGTGTTCGCGTTCTATAGCGAAGCTTCTGAGAAGTATCCTGGGTATATTTGATGGTGTCCTACATCGGTTCCAGCAAGTTTAGGCGATTTGGATCATTATTTTTATAATACTATCCATTAATGGGTGTTTGCGTTGAAATTTTTTTATTATTTCGTCTGTATTAACAACTTTATATCGTGTAGGTAGGTCCGTTGTTTGATATTTTGCAACCGAGACATTTTTCTTTGAAAATAGATATTCTGGACACTTATTTTTATATATTCACCTGAAAATAGACGATATTTAAGTCGTCTTGTGTTCTTAGTGTCTGTTAATGGAGAACAATCTTGTTTGTTCCACCAAATGCTATCTGTACCCAAAAAAAGACTATTCCTCTTTAGTATGGAAAGACGTTTTTTGGAAAAATCTGGTCTTTCTGAACGCGTTAGACCTCTCCAAACTACTATCATCGAATAAAACAAATCTGGTTTCGTTCAAAAAAGGATAATTCGTTTAGAGCTATAATCCAATGTCTGTATTTTACAGGCAAGCTCCTGGGAAGTATCTTGGGAGTTAATGGTATCAATTAGGATAATGTTTAAGTCTTCTTGCTTTCCTAGTAAGGCGAGAAGACTTTTCCTCAATGGATAACCATTATCAATATTATTGAAGATTTTTCAAAAGCCAAACATTGATGAAATCTATGCTATAATAGCTGATGTTTGAATTTACGAAAATAGACCTTCGGTGGTCCGAGTAGTATTAAAATTTGAGTTGTTTTCTTGTGATAAACAAAAAAACTAACAGCGACATTTGCTGCATATACATCAAATAAATTATGTCTGCTTTTACATCCGTCTGCTCTTTGAAATGATATCGACTAAAGCACACGCTATTAATTAAAATGGTGTCATGCCGAATTTGAGATTAAAAGACATTCGCATAGTCTAAAGACGTCCTCGACGCCGCCCGTCTCCGCCACCGGAGAAGTCCCTAATTTTTTTTTTCGTTTTAACCTAGACATCCGACTGTTGATAGTGAGAACTCCAATGTCGAAACGGTTGATTGTGCAAACGTGATTATTATACGAGGTTTCTTACAAAAGTTCTCATAGATATTTGGAGAATCGGAGGTTAAAAATTAAACTCGTAGATTGAATTATTTTACAATTTTCTTATTTTATTGTGCGACCAGTAAAAACCACTTGGAAGCTTAATTCTGTAGAATAAACTAAGGTCTCGTAATATATGTCCATTCCGGTCAGAAATACCGAGCTCGAGTCTACAACTGCTTTTCTATATTTAACAACGACCGTCTGCCGTTTTTTATCCTTTTCCTTTTTGCCATCTTTCTAGGTTATTATGGCCCATAAAACGTTAAACTCATTCGAAATAATAATCTCCATGTTTATTAGAGACGAAAAGCACAACAGGTGGTAGAGAGAGCTGCACAATCTCGACGTATTTATATATATTCCCTTAAGGGCTCACGGAGGTATTATCTTTATATTTTTCCTTATTTTGTGCTTTGCCATAACTTTTCTACGTCGGAATAGATGAATTAGTAGTTTAACAATGTTTGTATGTGTTTTTTTTGGTTGTTTTTTACGATACAAGATGATCAATTAGATTACGTAAAATTTCTTTAACGAATTTTTCTAAAACTATTACTACTTGGAGATAAAAATTTCATCGAAAAATAAGTAACGAAAATGTTAGTCTCGTCAAATCCTAACGACGTCCACAAACTCCTTGTCTATAAAAGAAACAAAATTTTTCTATCTTTTTATTGGGGTGGTTTACTCCCCTTGTGGTTTTTGCTACAGTTTTTTTTTGGTCCTGTCTTCTCCTTCAATTCGATTTCTACAGGTATTTCCTCATCTGTCTTTGTTTCTTGCCCATAGACCATAGAGGTATCTATTATTCTTCTTACAAATTCTCATTATGTGTCTCGCCAAATTTAGTCTTTTCTATACCTCACATTTTCTCCTCCCAGTTCTTCCTCTATTTTTTTATTTTTTTGCAATCTTCTTCTTCTTCTTTTTCATGTATGACGGTTGTTTCCTCGGCGAACGCAATCTTAATAATTGTCAACAGCTTTTTGTTGCGACTAATGCGTCTTAGTACTTCGTCGTTGGTGATTCAGTCAGTCCAAGGTGTCTTCAAGATGCGTCTATAGAGCCGTGTCTCAAATTGTTTGATCGTTTGAGCTATCCAGGTGAAAATTTCTTTTTCTACAGAAGGACTGACCACAAATAACATTCCATGAATGTTTGAAAACATTGACAAATACTTTTCGAACCATTTGATCTTGATTTCTTCATCTACAGTTTCAAATGCGTATTTCAGTGTCCTTATACAATATACTGTTGGAGTATAGCAACGATGCGCACACTAAATATAATTGTGCCTGTGCGAAATAAAAATGCCAGGTAGACGGGAAACCAAGAGAGCCAAATTTTATTGCTCTTCCCCTTCCGTCTGAAGAGCCCCGAAGGATGACCCACCACAGACAGTCCGCCACCAGCCCACGCGACAGCCAGTCGCATTCAGCAGTTCACATCCAGTTATCAGTGTTTATACAAAAGTGTTTTTTACAGTCCATTCATTTATAATTAAACGAAAGACTTTTTCAAGTGCATTTTATATACTGCGTTACGTGCATACTTTTATTCATGTATTATTGTGCTTCATTTATGTATTATTAATAAAGTCAATCTAATAATACTTATTGTTTATTAACATTTAACAACATATACAGTACGATGTGATGTAATCAGAGAAACTGAAACTGCAGTTCTAGGACTTTAGGAAAGTAGGACTTATAAACTAGCGGGAAAAAAACGTAAAACAGGAAGTTGTTGAAGGAAATGATCGAGGATTTTAATGTAATTATAATATTGAAGATAGATTCGACGTTTATGTGTGGCTTTCGATTCAAATTTGTTTTTTTTGTCTTCCAATTACCTGGAACCGCGTATGTTAATATAATGGACCTGATAATGCCCCTTTTCTTACATTTGCATTGTGCAAATACAACAAATTTATGCATTAAATTTGCTCTCTTCTATTCAGAAGTTCCCTCATTTTTCAACATTTTACACAAATATTCTTTCGTTTCCTAAAAATAATTCTTAACACACAAAGTGATTTTATTTTGAGGAAATCCATTTATTTTTATTAGCATTTTTAGACCGCGCAATCCGATTCAAACAGTGTCTAATTGAATCTGACACCGCTTAGACGTATAAAAAAGAAGAAGGATATTTCGAGGTTATAATAAGTATGTTGGATACAAATAATCAATTGTAATAAATAAAATGTTTTTTTGAGGTTAAGTAAGTTAAATTTGACATCAACGTCGTTCGTATGTCAAATATTGATATAAATTGAAAACCGATATGTCTAGATTGAGAAAAGAGAAGCGTTGCTTTTGCGATGCAATTAAACCGGGTCCTTTGAGTTATAAACGCAAAATTATGGAAAATTTGAGAAATGAGACACCCGCTACGGATAGAAATAACGATTGTAGTAGCATCCCAACGAGTTCGAGCGCTAGAGATAATTCTAAACCAACACCCGAAGCTACCAAAGAAGAAAACATCAAACATCGAAGAATGAAGAGATTTAAAATGCAATCGGACGGTGTTATTACATCTATTAATTGCGGTACGTCTGAAGATAATGAATTTTCTTATAAAAAAGACAATGTTAAGGATAAAACTAAGAATAGCGAAAGAGTTTTGTTAATTGAAGCACAAAATGTAGTTATTCAGAATCATTATTATACAATTTCTTAAACTATTTCGATTATTCGTATTTACTACCAACTCCGGGAGTTTCTTTTCCAGCCTTTTTCAAGCTAAGTTCATCCTCAAACTTACTCTTATTTACCGATACCTTCCATTTGTACCTAACCATAGTTATTAACCTCTAGTTTCTCACCCCTTTTCTTTCCAAATCAATCTTCACATCATCTAATATCTTTAGATCATTATTCTCGATCATCCAACTTTTATTTTCATTCTTTTCTTCCATTGTTTCTAACATAAATGTAACATAAACTTTTGACTTTAAACAGCCCCTCAAAAAAAATTCGCAGCTGTTAAATTTGGTGACTTATAACCTATTTCGAATTTTCCAAAACTTGAAAAAAACTCGTGTGGGTACATGATAGATTTTTGCTCAAAATTACATTATAACAGACTACAAAAATATTTTTCGTACGTATGTTTGGTACAATAAACTCTATTTGTAGAAATATCTGCGGGACTTTGAGCCGTAAGGGATTTTGAATGATTATAAATGTAATAACGAGGGAAACTATTAGTTTTTGTATGCACAACTTCGCGCGCGATTTCTCAGGTAGCTGTGTCAGAAATATACGTGACCACAAAACTGCATTTTCCAACTATCATATCGCTTGTCCAGTTCAAGACTGGTTTATTTCAAAAAAAGCGATTTCTCAAGAGAGCTGATTAAAGCTTATGCTTTTCTCTTCAATTGATATCCGATGATTGCGTTATCCGAATTTTTTAAATTTTGCACGAATCATCACAATAAAAGTACTCTATAGATTTACAGAGGTTTTCTTCTCTCTCTATACTATTTTTTTTTATGAGTAATTATGAGCAAAACTCCAAGATGATCCTATCTTGCACCGAAATATTTCAGGTTTTTATGGATAACTCCAGTTATTAATCATTCAAAAGCTGTTTATTTTTTATGAAACAAGTACAAAAATAAGAACAAAAGTGTAAAACATAATAAATATCTTCATGAATTCAAAAATCCTTGAGACTAGTGAGACATTTTTAGTGAAAAAAAGTCATAAGTCTTCATTCTCAGTGGTAACTACGTCTTTCTTCAGACTAGGTAGGCACTCTTATCACAAATTGTAGACAAAAAAAACATTTTCATTATTTTAAGATAATCACAGCTTATTACCAAATATGACTTTGTACAATAAATGCATGTAAAACTTTATATCTAGATACTACAAAAAGAGAAAAAAAAATACTGTGCCAATTCGTTTCCTACTGAAGGAACTCAACAATACAATTACTTGGAAAAAAATGCATGTAAATACTTTTACAACTAGATACTTAAAAAAAGAGAGAAAAAAATACTGGGCTAATTCGTTTCCTATTGTAGGAAATCAACAATACAATTGCTTTGGAAAAAAATGAAAATAATAATAACAGTATAAAATAACAAAAATTGTAGGAAAACCAAGGAAGCGATTAGTTTGCACCTTTTATAAATTTTTGTAAAACTCTTTGTAACACAGAGGCATGACAGCTACACCATTGGTTTTTTTCTGGAAAAGAGAAAGTAATGCATCTTTTTTTTTATTAGTGATGCTCGACTTTCTTGTATAGGCCTCGGAGAGTGTTACAGTTGGAGTGAAAATGAAACTGCAAGAAGCAGATGAACTGCTTCGACGTTTCTTGTTCTGGTTTGCTATGTTGATAGATTTGAAATCTTGCTGAGAGAATGATGTTTTATATCGAAAAAATCCAGGCTCATCTTTGTGGGTCTCAATCACACAGATATCAGCGATTGGTACCTTAACACCGTCTTCATTGAACAAAGCGTCCTTTATTGTCAAGTCAACTGTCAGCTTTGCTGGAGGTGTCTTCTTTGCTTGTGAGATGATAGAAATATAATTTTCTGGGATGTAGATAGGTGAGGCTTTTCTATATTTCTTTATAGCCCGTTCTATAACAGAGTGAACGTTGTCGCCCTCGTTTTGAGTGTGTCCAGTTACTAGGAATTTGTGCGCTATAGATCCGATATTTTTAAGCTCCCAAGTGGCAAACATGAACAGGGCAAAAATAAACCGGTTTTTTTGCTGACCTCCGAAGTTATCACTGTAAAAAATGACATCAACTGGGGTATTGACAGTTCTGTTTAGGTTTTCGAGGTATAACCAGATGCAACTGCCAATTTCGTTGGCACCCCGTTTTGCTTGGCCTTCATGCCACATGTAACAATATGTCTTCTTGGACTTCAGCTCATACATAGTGAAGTTATACACGTTTAATTTGGACACGTAATAAAAGGCTGATGATTCTCCTTGAGGGCAAGGCAGGGAAGCTTGTAGATCAAAAACGGTCACAATTTCATCTAATCCTTTATCTGT
Source organism: Diorhabda carinulata (assembly GCF_026250575.1). NCBI lineage: Eukaryota > Metazoa > Arthropoda > Insecta > Coleoptera > Chrysomelidae > Diorhabda > Diorhabda carinulata. The sequence goes on from NC_079473.1 coordinate 8,167,738, forward strand.
ATCTTTTTCTAATCGAGCCATCTCCTTTTCTCTTAAATGCTCTTGGTAATTATCTTCGAGCTGTGCTTTCTCAGATTCAGAGGCGTTCAGGTAGCCCAAACAAAAATTACACTGATCTTTTTTAGGGCGGTGGAAAGCAATGTTGAACTCGGTGTTGAATATGAAGACGTACATTGAATACTTAACGAATGGCTGGCTTGCCTCTTTCTGCACCTCGACATAATCACGATGTAGATCTGCAATAGACTTTCCTCCTTCAATGTACTCCTTTTTACTATTCGATCGGCAGTAGTGGCTTTCGAGCCGAGGTATGGAGTTGATGTGATTTCGTACACCTTCCTTCATCTCAGGTGGAAGAGTGGGTTGCTTATGGTGTTTTCCTCTTTGGTCTGATTCAAAAATACCACCAATGTTGGATTTTTCTTTTCTTATCGCAGTGTTGAGAGCTCGAGCACTGATATTGAGAGTGGCCAAGAAGAAGATCTTGCATACACGTATTTTTTTCTTATCAATAGTAAAATAAAATATTTTGTTAAGGGCTCTTGGTGTTTTATCTAATCGGCCGTAACGGTATCGGGGGTTGACTTCAGAAAGACAACTGTTTAAGAACGCTCTTTGCAAATGGATATTCGAGAGGTTCCAGTATTTAGTAAAAATTTCTATGCGCGTTTCCTCGCTTATGTTGGCTGCACAATGAAAGCGACATTTAGTTTCATTGCACGGTGGCTGTACCTTCCTGGCTTCCCTCAACTTGACGAATTTTTCTTTGGAGCCATCAGGATTTTTCCGCACTCCCAATGATTCGTAACTTCTTCCAGATATCTCCATAATAGATCACTTACCAAGAACAATATTACTAAAAATTTCAGTGTTAAAGAGGGCTATCTCAGGTTGTCTCCAATAATTACTGGAAATTTAAGAGCTAAAGAGGGCTATCTCAAGTTGGCTCTTTCTTGAAGAGAATAATCTAGAGGGAAATAAGTTAATTTACCATTCAAAATAGAGCCATTATCATAATAGTTCAGTTTTGTACTAAAGATTGATATGAAAAAGATACTTACTGTCGGTTTATCACATAATAACCCACTATTGCACAATAGAACTCCACTCTCTCTATGTGTGGCAAGGATCACTCTTGCACAGCCCCCCCTCAAATCAAATCAAAGATGGCCCACTTACATGCACTCCATCTAGGGGTGATCCACTAAGTTTTTTAAGAAACGGTCTTGCACAGAGTTAGTAGAGGCAATTTGAAGATAATTCATGCAAAAAACTGAAAATCGCTTTATTTTGAGTTAGACCAGTCTTGAAATGGACAAGCGATATGTTAATAATCATGTCGAAGCTGCGATCAAAGCACTGCTACTAAAAGATATAAAAACGGAACTCGAAGAGCTCCATAATAAAAGCATCTCATTGTTCCCCATATGGGATTTTACGATGTGTCCAGTATAGGCCCAGACTTGGACCAAGTGTCCTAAACTTGGTGGGACTGTGATTTAAACCCGGTTGGGATAACGTATAACTATCATTTATGTATCCCAATAAAGTTGGGATAAAGTATAACCATCATTTATGTATCCCAATAAAGTTGGGCTAGAGTAAAACTATCATTTGTGTATCCCCAGAAAGTTGAGCTAACGTATAACTATCATTTATGTATCCTAATAAAGTTGAGCTAAAGTATAACTATCCCAATAAAGTTGGGCTAAAGTATAACTATCATTTATGTATCCCCAGGAAGTTGGGCTAAAGTATTACTATTATTTATGTATCCCAATAAAGTTAAGTTAAGGCTAACGTTTTTAATAAAGTTTTTTTTGAGAGTTATTCACTACGCATAACATATTGTGGTGTTTTATTCTAATATGATTGGAGGATTTCAGTGGGGGCTATGGGACACCCAAAACGTTTTACTTTCTTTGGTTGTTGTTGATTTATGTATGTCAAACGATTTGACCATACATTCCTCAATTTTTTTTCTTTGGTTCAACTTTTTTTATTTCTTTTTTATTTACTCAATGAGTCTTTCTCGCGCGTTTTCAGATTGTGGTTTAACGAAATGGGTCATGTGGATATTTTTTCATTGCAATTTCAAGTAAACACTGTCCCAGTTCTACCAGAAGATTACGTAGTTTAGGAGTTATTCCCGTCGCCACGGCCGTTTAAGAGGATCATCTTCATCGGAAAACCGTAAAATAGCCGCATTACAACGAAATCCTGTATCACCTTCCAGACCATTTCCGTTTTATCGTAAGATATATGGAATATACGTGAGAAAGTAACTTTTTTTAAACCCTTTCAATTTGGACTCGCAGAATATGTTACCAATATAAGGATTGTCGATGTGATTACGAAAATAAATATATTGTATGAAAGAAATTTATATAAAACGACGATTGTTATAATGTATAATGATAATCCACTGAAATGTTTACCTGCAGTTTTTGAAGACGACAACATAGTTATATAAATGTATAAATCAATCAGTGTATTTGTGAATGTTGTCGATTTAGCTGAGGAAGCTTTACAAAGTCTTCTTCAAGATCAAAAATCCATAGTGATTCTACGAGGTCCAGATTCGAACAACTTTATTGAACAAAATCCCCACCTAGAGCAGTTTTTCCAAGACTTATTCGACAGGTAAAGTTTCACAGAACTTCAGGACAGTTTTATTTAGAACATGGTTCTGTTTTGTAGTTAAAACTTTCATTCATTCGACGTAGAGGTGGTTTTCCTTTGGTTTTGTAACAATTTTGATATATTCTTCTTTGAAACCAATTGGTGAGTCGATTGCTTATCACTTTTTGAAAAGAGAAATCACTAATTGACTCGCTTTGCGTGACTGTTCAGTGGTTTACGTTCATTTTTCAAATATTACGAAGATACGAACGAAATTTTTAATAACATGATGACTGTTTTATCATTTTCGAGTGTCGTTTCAAATCCGAATGTTATATGCAAATCAATATTATACCCCGTATGGATATTGAGGATATTATTTCAATTTTCATCTTTATGCATGCGAACTTTTTCTTTAACAAAACATTGAAGTATGCAATTGATAAACAAAAGTATTATTTATATAATATGATATTAAAATAAAGTATTTAAAATTCAAATAGAAATGTTAGTTTGAAAAAAGCATTTAAAATTCAATTCAAATTTGCCACTAAATGCCTTTTAGTGTTGTGTATGGTGTGATTCAGGCTTACAATTTGTCTCTCGTGCACTATGCACGTGATTACTCTCTGTAATCAGCGGCCATACTACAGATCGTGTCAAAACACACCACAAAAATGAACGATCCTTATATATTGAATCTGAATGTAAGAAAAAAGACTTGGACCAAATAATATCTCTCGTGTTTCATAAAAATCTGTTCAATTAGGAAAACTATCAACGGATTTTCCTCCTAAAAGCTTTACAGCCTTCATGTTCTGTCATATTTATTACTTTAATCCGCGTTGAAAGTATTTATATAACGAAAATCCGGTAGGATGTCTTTTTCGTGTTTACGTTTTGTCATTTTGCAACGAATTTATGAATACTTTTCCGTGATTTTTTTAAATAAAATTTTTACCACAATTTCGTTCTACTTTTTATACCCTAATATGATGACAAATATAAACCCCATCAATTAGCTATTAGAGCAATGAACGTTATCAAATTTATGTTTTCAATATGAAGATTGATTATTTTTGTTTTCCTGTGTAAATGCGAAATTAACTAAATTCTACAACAACACGCACCATATTGATTTCAAATTAAAATGGTTTATCATAAAAATCATGGTGTATAGAGACAAGTGTTAAAAATAATACTTTTCTGGTTTGTGTTTAATAATATAGGTATTAGTTTTTTTACTTTCTGGCCTACTGTTAAGATATATGAAAATAAAAAAAAAAAAAAGAAGTCAGTTAGTGAGAATCATAGAGAATTATCGAGAATTATTCATCATTAAGGTTAAGATGATATATTAACAAGATTTGTATTGTACATGGAGTTGATAAATAAAAAGTGTATAAGAAGAAAGAGTATAAGTTAATTATTTAAAAAACAACAGGTTATGGGCCCAGGTGATTCTGTGGATAATTAAAATATAAAGAAAATGGCTAATTCACAAATAAAAAATATTTATAACATAGAACTATTGAATGGTGAAAATTATTACTCATGGAAATTTAGAGTGAAAATATTACTAGAAGAAAAAGATGTGGCAGAATGGATAGAAAAAGAATTTGTGGAATCAGATTATACAGTGGAAAAAGACAAAAAGGAAGCTATGAAAAAAGATAAGTTATGTAAGTCATTGATAATACAATGTTTGGATGATAAGCAATTAGAATTTGTAACGGAGAAAAATACAGCCTATGGTATGTGGCAAGCTTTAGGAGATATTTATGAAAAAAAAGGATTACCCGGGCAAATGATGCTAAGAAGAATGTTAATGTCATTAAAATTAAAAGAGAATGAAGATTTGGAAGGTTATTTGACAGAATTTGATGATCTTGTTAGGAAGATAAGAGCTACAGGAGCTGTTATGAGTGATGAGGACATTGTATGTATGTTAATGATGGGGATGCCTCCAAGTTTTGAAACAGTTATAACAATATTAGAGAATATGGATCCTAAAGTGTTAACAATAGATTTCGTCAAAAGAAAATTTAGAAGTGAAGTAGAAAGAAGAAAAGCATTAAAATCTGAACAATCAACTTATGAACAAAAATCAGCAGTATTTAATACTACAAATACTAGAAAAATAGTGTGTTTCCGGTGTCATAAGGAAGGACATATGCAAAAAGACTGTAAAGAAAGTGTACCAGGGCAATCAAATTCAAGAGTTGTGCAAGGTGGTTTTACAAGAGGTAGTTTCAGAGGAAATTATAGAGGTGGTTATAGTAGAGGAGGTTTTCGAGGATATGCAACTCCAAGTAGAGGTTTCACTCGAGGTAGAAGTTATCATACAAACTACAGAAATCAGGGAAATCATGTAGAGGTGAACAAGAAACAAAGTTCCGAAGATCAGGAAGAGCAAGATGGAATATGTTTTTTGATGAATGGTAATGAAAGTAAGATTGTAAGTAACGATAATATCTCATTCTATATAGATTCAGGCTGTACAGATCATTTAGTAAATAATAACAAATATTTTTATGAATATTTAGAATTAAAAACACCAATTAACATAGCAGTAGCAAAGAATAATGAATATTTGAGGGCAATAGGTATTGGAAATATTAAAGTTTTGAGTAAAATAAATGGAAAGATCATTGAATGCATAATAAAAAATGTTTTTTACGTTCCAAATTTAAGGAAGAATTTATTATCAGTAAAAAGATTAGAAATGTCTAATGTATCTGTAGTTTTTGAGGGTGGTCAGGTTAGTTTATATAATGAAAATAAATTGATAGGAGTAGGATTTAGAAACAGGCTTTATGAGATTATTTTTGAGTATAAGATAGAAAATCGATGTTTTATGATTGAAAATGATGACAATGAATCAATGATGTGGCATAAAAGATTAGGGCATATGTGTAATGCAAATTTAAAGTTATTAGTTGATAAAAGAATGGTAAAAGATTTGGAAAATGTAAATGTAAATAAAATTGATTTTTGTGAAGCCTGTGTAAAAGGTAAAATGACAAAACTTAGATTTGAAACAAGATCACATGCAAAAAGATTATTAGAGATTGTTCATACTGATGTTGTTGGACCAATAACGCCACTAAGTCACGATGGGGGTAAATATTTTGTTACATTTGTGGATGATTTTTCTAATTTTTGTACAGTGTATATCATAAAAGGTAAAGATGAGGTGTTTAAGTGTTTTGAAGAATATGTAAATATGGTACAATCAAAATTTAACATAAAATTGGCAGTGCTAAGATGTGACAATGGAGGGGAGTATATTTCCAAAGATATAAAAGATTTATGTAAATCAAATGGAACTGTTTTAGATTATACAATACCATATACGCCACAGCAGAATGGTAAGGCTGAGAGGTTTAATAGAAGTTTGTTGGAAAAGGCAAGAACAATGATAGAAGAAGCCAACCTGCCAAAAACATTTTGGAATGAGAGCATTAGAGTAGCTGCTTATATTTTAAATCGTAGCCCTAGCAAACATTTAGAAAATGTTACACCAGCAGAATTGTGGTATGGTAAAAAACCTGATATAAAAAATATTAAGATATTTGGATGTACAGCATATGCTCATATACAAAAACAATTTAGAGAAAAGTTTGATCCAGTTTCTGAAAAAATGATTTTTATAGGATATACAAATACAGGTTACAGATTGTGGAGTATAAAAGGAAAAAGGGTGATAGTAGCACGAGATGTTATATTTAATGAAACTGATTTTATTTATAAAATAAAAAAAGCAAGTATTGAAATAAATAATAGAGAACAAAACAGTTTAGAAGAAGAACAAATAGATAAAGAAGAAGAAAACGTTGAAATAGAATCCGAAGAAGATGAGAGTAATGATGAAGCTCATAAAAGAAAAAATTTTGAAAGAATAAAAAGGAAAGTCAAAATTCCAGAAAAATATAATGATTATGAATTATATATGGCATTTGATGCAGTATCATTTGTAGAAAAAGTACCAGAGACAGTGGAGGAAATAGATAATAGAAGTGACAAAAATATGTGGATACAGGCTATGAAAAGGGAAATTGATTCAATTGAGAAAAATGAGACATGGAATGAAGTAGAGAAACCGGAAAAAGCAGAAATTTTGACAGCTAAATGGGTATTTGCTAAGAAACCATTAGAAACAATAATGGAAGACAGATACAAAGCGAGATTAGTTGTACGAGGATGTGGACAGAGAAATACTTATGATTATGATGATATATATTCACCTGTGGCAAAAATGACAACAATAAGGACTCTTCTAACAGTGAGCAATCAATATGGATATTATATAAAACAACTTGATGTGAAAACGGCATTTCTAAATGGAGATTTAAAAGAAGAAATATATGTTTATGCGCCAGAGAGGGTAAATTGTAAACCAGGATGTGTTTTAAAATTGAATAAAGCTCTTTATGGCTTAAAACAAGCTGCAAAATGCTGGAACATAAAAATAAATACATATTTATTAAATTTAGGTTTTACAAGATCAGAAACTGATTATTGTCTATATACAAAAGTTGATGAAGATAAACAAATTATGTATTTATTACTCTATGTGGATGATATCATATTAGCAGGGCAAAAATTAAATAAAATTGAAATTTGTAAAAATGATTTAATGAGATGTTTTGATATAAAAGATAAAGGAGATTTAAAGAATTTTCTAGGACTTGAAGTAAATTATATTAAAGAAGAAGGAATCTTGGAATTAAGTCAAAGAAGATATTTACTTGGAATATTAGAAAGATTTAATTTTGATAATTGCAATCCCACAGCAACACCTATAGATCCAAAGTTTAATATTTTTGAAAATAAAGATGATGAATGCACACTACCAGTAAGACAATTAATTGGATGTTTAATGTATCTGATGCTTGGAACAAGACCAGATATCAGTTACTCAGTAAATTATTTAAGTAGATTTCAAGATAAAAATAATAGTTTGGTGTGGACAGGATTAAAAAGAATTTTAAGATATTTAAAAGGAACAGTTGATATGCATTTAAAATTTGAAAGAAAAAATAATGAAAGTTTGTTTGAGTGTTATGTGGATTCTGATTGGGGAAGTGAAGTGGTAGATAGAAAATCAGTGTCAGGATATTTAATTAAATTATTTGGTAATATAGTGATGTGGGTAACAAGAAAACAAAATTGTGTGACTCTTTCAAGCTCAGAAGCTGAGTTAGTGGCATTATGTTCCGCAGTACAAGATTGCTTATGGTTTAAGAAATTATTGTTTGATATGAAAGTCAATATTCAAAATTTTAAAATATATGAGGACAATCAAGGATGTATAGCTTTGATAAAAAATCCCGAAAATAACAAACGTGTAAAACATATAGATATAAAATACAACTTTGTGTGTGACATTTTAAATACAAAGAAAATGGAATTAACTTTTATTGGAACTAAAAATCAAGTAGCAGACATTTTAACAAAGGGGCTCCACAAAAGACAGTTTTATAAGAATAGAGATTATTTAAATTTATGTTAAGATATTTTGTTTATTATTAATGTTAATAAAAGAAAAATCACAATATAATATTTGAAATTTCATAGAAAAGTATTAAGAGAGGGTGTTAAAAATAATACTTTTCTGGTTTGTGTTTAATAATATAGGTATTATTTTTTTCACTTTCTGGCCTACTGTTAAGATATATGAAAATAAAAAAAAAAAAAGAAGAAGTCAGTTAGTGAGAATCATAGAGAATTATCGAGAATTATTCATCATTAAGGTTAAGATGATATATTAACAAGATTTGTATTGTACATGGAGTTGATAAATAAAAAGTGTATAAGAAGAAAGAGTATAAGTTAATTATTTAAAAAACAACAACAAGCTGTGTTCTCGCGCACGACCAATGAAAAATCCTTCCAAAACGCCACCTTATTGGAAATGCAGCCAATCACAAGACTGCGCGGATTTAGATGTTGGATGCTATGATGACACAATTACATTAATTTATTGTTTGTTTGTTTTTTTTTTCACGTCAATCAATGTTTGATTTAAGAAAATATAAAATTTGAGTTTGAGCTAAATAATTTAAAATAATATAACTGTCTAGGTTATTATTTTCAAAACAACAATATTATGATTGCATGGCAATATGGCGGTGTTTCGGAAGTGCGTAGAACAGGTCGAAAATTGTTATACATATAAAATATAGTTTTTCTATTTTCTTCTACTGATTAATAGACGGCGCTAGTCGAATTAACATCACGATATTCAAAGGAGATATAATGCAATATACGACGAGTTATTAGCCAGGAAAGTAGTTGGTTTCTTTCATGAAAAACGTCTGAATACATTTTAACGTTAAACTGATACAAAATTACGAAGTTAATGATAAAAATGGACGAACCAAATAACTGTAATTGTCAAATTGAAGGAAAGATATTAAAACATTATATAAAACGATGTACAAATTGTAAACATTCTTTTGTTGCTGTAGATGACCGGCACCCAGATCGTCCTGTGACTGTTTCAACTCCGGAAACAATCAATCAAAATGTACGTGCAGATCGTCGGATGAACATCTTTATGGTGTTATAAATAAAGAAACAAAAATCTGACTCCTGATCAAAAGCGCTGGCGTCAACGGGTCTTCTCAGATTTCCTTGAGAGCTTAGAAAAACTATCTGCTTTGAAAGGGATCCGATTTGAGTCGATGGCAAATCAAAAAATAACAAAACTCCTAAAGGTACTTACTGAAGAAGACTTGGTAAATGAAAAAAAAAAAAACGTATAGAGAGGAGTGTGGCGAAGAGATAAAACACCCAAATTAGAACTGAAGACTTAGACAGAGTTGCTGTGAAACGATTTTTGTATTTGTCAATTTCTTCGGCAATAGATGTACTATAAACAATTGTAATATTAATTGATAGTGTACTGAATAATGACAAAAAATTCATAAATTCCGATGATTTTTAGGTATCTATTATAAAACGAATTCACCTCGTATATATTATTACTCATCGGGTTTTAAATTTAAGTACGACTCATCAATTTGATGTTTGATGATGATCAATTCAAAAACGTTTTTGTGAGAACAAAAATTATGAAACACAAAAATTTTAATTTAATAAACTTTGGTCTTATATCTAGTCACTTATTTCATCAATTCCGTATTTCTAAAGCGCTCGTTGCCAAATTTCAAAATTCCAAAGTATCTGTTACGAAAATTTTGCACTTCTGAAGTACCAGTTGCTAATAATCACATTTGTAAAGTGCTTGTTGCCACAATTCACAATCATTTACTTTACGTAAATATCTTTTGCCACAACGTACTGTTTTTAAAGTGTTCAAAGCCACAATTTACGATTCTAAAATATCTGTTGTCCCAATTCACTATTTCTGGAATGAGTGAGTCTTTTGTAATACTCTCATTATTCCGGATTTGTATCAGGAGTGAGTGAAATATTGCTGTTGAAAGACATGTATGTGACTGTATTAGCTCTGCTGGAATACCGCTATTGATTTCTTCTAATTACTTCTTCCGTGATATATAGTGTTAGCTATTCTATACTTTTCTTGATTTTCTATTAAAGTTAAATCATCAGCATATGTTATTATTTGTTTTGATTCATTAACGGTACTTCCATTAAACAATAACTCTGAGGGTCCTTCAACTTATCTTACTCTTCTTCAATTTCTTGTTTCTTAGACCTTTTGATATATTAATATATCTGAATGTTGTTGATTTTAGGTCTATTCTGTTTCAAAATTATAATTTATATCAATAGAAATAAGCAGATTGTCAGTGTCAATATCATATTTTGATAGACTGAAAGAGAAGTCGAAACGTCAACATCTATCTTTCTTTGAAAAACTATCAAAAAAAAACTAATTTTGAAACAGAAGAAACCTAAAATCAAAAACATTTGGATCCATTTATATATATATATATATATATATATATATATATATATATATATATGTATATATATATATATATATATAAAGGCATTTTCTATCAATTCAGGTAATAAAAAAATATCCTGGTCTTTCTTTATTAGAATCTCGGACATGACCAATAAAAATTAATATTGGTCGCAAATTATTGCTAGAAACTAAATTCGGACCATTTCGACGAAATTCCGAGATGCATGATTTGCGGAATTTATCAATGCAAAGGTGAAAACAATGTAACGGATTATTGAGATGATTACTGAGCAGTTATTTTTCCTTTCATTCTCGCTCAACCATAATAGCTATGAAAGTTGAATTGGCACCCAAATTTTATGTACAACAGATGTTCTTCTTTATTTATCGAGAACAGATATTAATACATATTACCATAATGCAGGTGCTACAGCTGAATTTGTTCTAATTTTTAATGATTTATTTGATATTTGTAAATCTCGTAATATATATATATATATATATATATATATATATATATATATATATATATATATATATATATATATATATAATAAATATTTTAAAAACCACTTAGCTCAAGAACCAAATATATAATTGCATCAATTTATTATTTTTAAAACTACCTTAAAACATATATTTCAAAATATTTGTAGTAATGTGAAGAGCCATGATGGGGAGAATTATGCTGAAAAGAAGTAAGAATGCTTATCGTTTGAAACGTATATGAGCATGATTTCTCTCTGAATCTTGAAGGTACAATCATACATAATTTCGAATAATGATCTTAAATCTGAATGGATATAATTATGGAGTAAACGGTTGATTGGATTGCATAGTGACAAATTGAAAAGTGTCGAATAAGCATTAAGAAAACGAATGACAACATCAATAGTGACAATTCCAAATCAGATAATACTTCGAATTGCTAATGAAGATGATGATAGAAAACAAAAGGGGAAAAGTGATGGTTATTTCATAAAATACGTGAGAACAATTTGTGTGCTGCATTTACTACTACTACCATTACACTCGCTATTACACTGTATGACGACTGTTTCGATGTTCTGTAGTTTTTATGTGTTTTGTACAAAACAAAGATATTACCGCGTACAATTTGATTTCAGATGATCGAATTAGTGATTCACTAAAGGCATTGAAAAAAATATGCAATTTGATCCATTTGGTCGAAAGATACAAAAAACTACAGGAAGAGGTGATTCATGAGATATCAACTGTTTGTTGTTATTTGTTATTTGTTATTTGTAATAACTGCAAATCATCAATGGATTATTTCTTGAAGGAAATACTAGCTATCATTACTCAGACTGAATTAGAACAACTTCCAAATTCAGTGGTAAGTTCAATAATTACTCATCTTGTACTGGATATTGTGAACAATTTGAAATTTTTGTATCTCTTAGATAAACCCCAACAAATTGGTATTGTTTGTTACATATTACACAATTTGATTTGAACTATACGACGATGTATTGATAACTTGGTAGCCTAGACTAGTTCCACGCATAAATAAAATATTGCGTTACCATAGCAACGAACAATAACTTATTAAATGTGTTAGTGTTAAGTTTTACGTCAAACACTTAACACCAGAGTTATGCAATAAATTGAAAGAAAAAATATGTTCACCGAAATTGTGAAAATCGAAAAATTGGATTATCGAGCCAAGTTCATCTACGATTTTTTTCTCGGGATTCTTGTCTTAATAAATACATCAAAAACAATTTGAGATAATTCCATAGAAACTCTATGTTTAGATCTGTGGCTTGGTTCTAAAAGGGCCAATATCAATTTTTTCAAATTTTGTGTTATTTTATCAAAAGTTTCCAATTTAGTAAAGCTTTAATTCTACAATGGCCAATGTCTAATAAAAAACTAAAATTAGTTGTATTTCCATTATAATGTCAGCCAAAGTCATTGCTAGTGGTTTCTGATTTATTTCTAAAAGGTCCTATGTTGACATTGGCCCTTTTAGCATTCATACAGATGTTACTTTTTCGAGCTTGAACATGTCTATCCCCTCTTCATACCAACAAGGAACTTTGTCTGACACATTTATTTAATTTTTATCTTAACACGCGGTTTTCAAGGCATTTAGTTCAATATGTCTCATTCTCGAGTTTACAAAATATTAGAACTGTGTCGCAAATCAAGTGTTTCAAAAGGTAAGTAATATTATTAATGCTATAATGTTATAATAAATAGAAAAAATGCTTTTAAAGTCAAACAGAATACTCCTTTAATTCCTTAAAAGTATACAATTGACACTACAAAACATGATAAATTATCAATTTTCTAGATCCTGTTGCTAGTACTAGCAGAAGTCAGATCGAAAGCAATGAAGCGAATCACAATAACAACATCATTGCATGTGAACAAGGTAAATTTTTCGAGTTTTCTATGTCACTTGTTTTAAACATTATGTTTTTTGAAGCATTATGTTCTCAAGAACTGTTCACGAAAACATCTTTTTTTTTCTTCTTTTGTTTAGTAGAAAGTGATTTGGATTATAATAATAGTTTTCAACCTATGATTGAAGAGGTACCTGCTGAAACCCACAATAATAATGATAATATCACTATCATTGTACAAGGTAAATTTCAACAGTTATCTTTTCAGATTTTAACAAAACTGAAAGCATGTAAATTAATGTTCCCAACAATTACTCACAAATCATATTTTTTTTAGATGAATTAAATTCAAACTTCCCTAGAAGTTTTCAATATACAAATGAAGAGTTACCTTCTGAAAGTTCAGATATCGCTGATTTACTTGCTGAAAGTTCAAATGATTATGTGCCTTCTTCTGAGAGTAGTAGTGAAGGTGAACAACAAACACCTGCTAAAATTTTAAAGAATAGGGGAAGAAAACGAAGGGATGAAGTGGAAGCATCCAGGAAGCGTAAAATAAATCCTAGTAACTGGAAAAAAAATGTGAGCAAACAACGAAAACTGCAAGGTAAGGAGTATGTTACCTTGAAAGGAAAATTAATAAGAGCTAAACGCATGAAGCCCCCATGTAATTGTAGAAAGAAATGCTTTGATCTTATGAGTAATGAGGAGAGAGAAATTATTTTTAAACATTTTTATCAATTATCTTACGATGGACAATCACAATTTATTTCGGATTTTGTTGAAGAAAAAGAAAAAGCTACACAAAGTCTACGAAGGAATGACAAAAAAGAAAGTAGGCGTCAATATTCTCGGAGATATTTTTTAAATAAAGGTAATATTAGGCTAGAAGTATGCCAAGAAATGTTTAGCAACACTTTAGATAAAACAATTAAAAGAATTAGAGTGTGTATTGAGAAAATAAGAGCTAGTGAAGCAGGTATGTGTGCTTCAGATAAACGGGGAAAACATGGAAAACAGCCCGTAATCCCAGAAAAAGAGAAAGATTTTATTAGAAGACATATAAACCAATTCCCATCCTATGAAAGTCATTATTCAAGGTCTAATTCTCAGAAAAAATATTTGCCATCTCATTTATCAATTTCACAAATGTACAGGTTATACAAGGAAGAGTGTGTCATAAACAACGTCAGCCCGCAAAAAGAATCTATGTATCGTAAAATTTTTGTCGAAGAATTTAATCTTTCATTTCATAAACCAAAAAACGATACATGTGGAAAATGTGACAAATTCGAAATGTTGATTAAAACAGAGGCAAATGAGAGTAACAAAAATATAATAATTATTGAAAGAGATAGTCATATGCTTTTGGCAAAAAATGTCTCCCAACCCCACTTTTATCAAGCGGAATATCGTTTTATAAAAGGCAACTGTGGACACTGAATCTCACTTTATACATCACTAGTAGGAACCAAAACCCAGCAGCATTTTGCTATCTATGGGATGAGACAATCGCAGCTAGAGAAGGTCGAGAAATTGCATCATGTCTATACGCGTTTTTAAAGCAAATCCCAGTCGACATTGAAGAAGTCAATATTTTCAGTGATTCGTGTCCAGGACAAAATCGAAATATTTTTGTTGCTTTGATGTTTTTATTCTTAACTAAAGAATTATCTAGCAAAGGTAGGAAAATAGTAATCAATCACAAGTTTCTCGAAGCAGGGCACACCCACATGGAGGCAGACTCAGTGCATGCATTGATAGAGAAGACAAGGAAAAGAACAAATGCTCTCATTGAACTTCCTCGTGACTGGGCAAATTTAATTAGAATGATTCCAAGAAAACCACCAATCATCGTACATGAAATGCAACAAGATAGATTTCTAAACTTTAAAGAACTTCTCGGAACTGTATTTGTACAAAAAAAAGTTAATACTGCCGGGGAGCCAGTTAAGTGGACCAAAATCAAATGGATGCAATATCGATGGAATAAACCAAATGAAATCCAGTACAAAATTTCTTTTGGAAATGACGAGCAATTTAAAACAATAAGCTTAGTGAAAAAAGATACGAGACATTCTACCAACACCGATTATTATTTCAACTTACGACCCATATCAAACAAACCATTACCATTGAGTAATGAAAAACTTAAAGACTTGAAAGACTTAATGCAGTACATTCAGCCAAATAGTCACATATTTTATAATGCATTACTGGATAAATTGACGAGTTCATCAGATGTTGTAGATACATTTTCAGATTATGATGAAGATGAATAAGAAAATTATAAAAAAAAATATCTTTAATAATCCCAAAAATGTACTTTGAACTGTACTTTGTGTAAATGTTCTTTATGTGAATAAAATTGTTGAAATCAGATGTTTTTTCCCCTTCTAACTGCCTTATGGATCCTCATTAAGTGAACCAATGTCACTTTAAGATGCAGTAGCTTTAAATCCAAAAAGGGCCAATGTCATAATATTTACATAAAATAGTAACTTGTTAAACATTTCATATGATAAAATATTGTTTCTTTACATTAACAATAAGCAAATAAAAAAATAATAGTGGGAATCTTAGTATAAGAAAGTTAAATCATTCTAAAAAATCTCAAATATCTTTCAACGCCTTTTTCTCAGGACTAGCATTTTTGACTTTGGCCCTTTTAGAACCAAGCCACAGAGATGGATGTTTAAATGAGTGAATTTTGAAGTATATCTATTCTGTCGTAAGAGTTTTCATTCAGTGTCTTAGTTCTGTCTGAGAAACTTGGAATAACTTTACCTTCAACTCCAAATAGAGTACATGGATATGCACATAGCTTCTCAACTCGGATACAGGAAATTCAGGAAAAACGAGTCAACATTTGTCCATACTTTTATCCACTACATGTGTTCAGTAAAAATTGAAAATCGTCTGCTCCCGATTTTTCCAAGTTGGTTTTCACATTTTCCCAGTCGAAATTTCGTCAATTTACTATCACCCTTCTATTATGATCAATATTAATTTTAGAAAATACATGTATAATACAACAACCAAATTTTTTTAGTTTAAGTAATTCTTCGCTCACTGCTGTTTTTGAGAGTCTCCAAAAATTTTCTATCTAGTCTTTTCACGATAAGCAATAATATTCTAAATCTATCTATCCTTTAGGATAAGCAATAATATTCTCCCCTAATTGTGACGGGAAAAAATGTTGAGAATCTTTCATTTATGCATCGAGATTACGCGAAAAAAATTGCTATTTTCAAGTTGTTTTATTGGAATTTATTGAAAAATAAATAAAATTGATTGATTTGGACATAAGAAAAATTATCGGCTTGACAGTCAAAGAATAAATTTACGTCATATTTATGAAATTTCTGTGCCAAATGGAATTGACGGAAAGGGACACAAAAATGATTCGACATGCAGTCAACGTGTTATTCAAGGAATTACTCATATTTATGACGCTTTAAGACGATATAATTGAATTTTTATTTGGAAATTTAAGGAAAAGGCATGAAAATGATAAAATTTGGCATGAAAAATGATTTGCATGAAAATAATGGAAAAATAGGATTTTGAAACAAACTTTATTTGAGAAAATTAACAAATTTTTATCAAAAATTTGAACGGAAATTTGAATTCCAACAGAAAATTTTTTTAAAAATAGAAAACAAAATCGGGATAGTGAATCGAATAATAGAGGTAAAAAATTATTTCTTCTTCTTGTAGTAGGACGAGGTCCTGTCAGGTCTGTCATCAGCCCTCTTGTGACGCCGATGTCCAGCTATCGTACCAGCGTTTTGGGGGCCTACCGATTGGGCGTCTTGTGTCTGGTTTCTGTGTTTTGGCCCATTTGGCAATCCGTTCTGGAGCCATTCGTTCTACATGGTCTCTCCATTGTCGGCGTCTTGCTCTTACCCATCTAACGACATCCGCCTAGGGTGGTTGATGGGTGGATTGAGTAGCCCATTGACTATCACTGCCAGTCCCAAGCCCTGATAAAAGAGGAGGGTTAAGGGGTGAGGCCAGCAACCTGCCCCTCGTAAAAAGAAAAAACGCTCACAGAACTGTCACATTAGCCTCGGAAAAATTATTTAATTATTAATTTATAAATATATGTAAAAACTTATGGTATACATGTTGATTGGTTGATTGTACAATGAATCGACACTGAGGACATACAGACAGCTGCCGAAAATTTGTTGAATGAACATATCACAAAAGTAAAAGTCTTTGAAAAATACTATGAAGATAAGAAGAATATTCACATTGAGAAATCCAAGATATGTACTACTACTATTACCACACTCACTATTACACTGTCTGACGCCTGTTTCGATGTTCTTCGTTAGTCTCTATGTATTTTGTACAAAACAAAAATATATTACCGAGTATAATTGGATTTAAGATCGTCAATTGATTGAATTAGTAAACTTACTAAAGGCATTGAACAAAATATGTAATTTGATCCATTTGGACTATTTCTTGAAAGAAAGTCTATCATTACTCAGATTGAATTAGAACAACTTCCAAATTCAGTGGTAAGTTCATTAATTACTCAACTTGTACTGGATACTGTGGACAATTTAAATTTTGGTATCTCTTAAATAAATCCCAACAAATCATGTGTTTTTATATGAAGCCCCGTAGTGATGAAAAAGCTACTTTCGAGTAGATAAACTCAAATATTTGAGATTCCTAAAAACCTCTTCGCTTTTCTTAGGTGATGGGATGTTAAAAAATGCTTTTAAAAAATTTAAATTCTAAAAATCTATCCCCACTTTCATGAATAAATTCAAGGCATTTTTTTTTGTAAATTAGTTTTTCCTTGTCCTTGCAGAATGGAGTACCCAATAGATCCCTTGCTTCGGGTAATTCATCAGTGTTAATAATCCCTTATTTCTTCATTTTTCTTCCGATCGAGTATGTCCTGTTATTGATCTCAAAGGTACCTAGTCCTAATGTAAGAAGAAGAAGAAGAAATAAATGAATCTGTTAATGTAAAACGGTCGATTAAATTTAGATTCTGGTCCACATTTCTTAGAAGCACATTTTAAGCATTCTCCAAAGCAACCATGGCATCTAAAATTCATGCAGTCACAAAAATCCATTTCTAATTTATTTTCATAAGATGTTGACGGCATTGCCGCGTCAAACGGGATCGATGTTCCTCGTGGAAGAATGTCGTTATTTTTCTTCAATTTGTACACTAATGTCTCTGGATGGCGACAGATTTGCGGAACCATATCGAAATGGGTTTTTTTCATTTATTTCAATCGGTGTCTTATACTGATTCGATGTCGGTAAAATTGCGGAATATGTTCTTTCTTCTTGTATTTTAGTTTGTGAACCATTTTGACTAGATGTCAGTTTGTGGTTTAGTTGTAAGTGGATATAGATATGGAGGGCTAACGTTTTCACTGGATCCATTGGATATTAGCGGGATTGCGGAATTATACCGAGACATCTTAACTAGACATAATTTTTTCCTTGGAGATTTATCGTTATTTTCCTCTTGTAATATTAAATGGGATTGATGTTCCTCGTTGAAGGTTATCGTTATATTTCCCAATCTGCACAATAGTCTCTTATCTATGGATGTTGTTGGCCTGGTAGCGTCGAATCGAAGCGGTCTTTCTTCATTTATTTCAGTTGCTGTCTCATTTTTACTCGATTTAAGTAAACTTGTGGTTTGACAGTAAACCTCAATGTTGTCAAATTTTACAATTAATGTTAATTATGTTATGTGACGCATGTTACGTTTCACAAATATTTATTTATAAATCATAATATAATTAAAATCATAATGAATCTGGCTTTTGTTCTCACTAAATTTGGCCATTTTATCGTATGTTTATTGTTTGACTATTTGGATATTTTTCAAGTGACATATTAGTCTTATCTTTTTCATTCCATAGGGGAGTATCAGTGGAGTAACGCAACCTTATTTGTTAATAAATCGATTAACTTTTTACAATATAAAATAGTAGATTTCGTACGAAGGTAGAGCAAAGACAAAAGTAGCTAGTTGCATTGAAAATACAGGAAAAAGATTTACCAGAAGAAGTTTATATTTGTGGATCTCATTTCAAAGTAGACAATTTTCAATGGAGGAAAATCCTGAAAAAATATTTTTGTAAAAGAATGTGTGATTGATGAAAGAATTCGCTTATTTACAGAGAATATTGTTTTCGGGCAAAAAGTTATGTTAAATTTGGCGATATTAAAACAGGTACTTCTTGGCAGTGTTTAGACTCAACATCTGAAAGGTATTTATTGTCAGTTGGAAAAATGTTGTTAATGCATACTTATTGCTGATTTTGTATTTTACATCAGTCTGAAAGATCCGCTTCATCCAAATTTTCAGAAATTTAATTATTTCACTCACCTGGAACTTTAAGTGCTTCTGAAAGTATGAATAACTCTTGTAACCAACAAGAAAAATGTTCTTGTTGGTTACAGCAACAGTTCAGTAGTTCTGATTTCGATACACCGATGATGGTCAAGAAAAATATGAGTATTCTGAAAAATAGAGTGACTCTCCAAAGAAAATCTCTCTTCAAATTAAATTCAAAATCTGTGAAAAAATAGGTTTTACGGAAATTATTGATAAATTTGCCACTCACAAAGCCAGAAATATTATTTTATAATTAGGTAATTATAATGATTAGGTACCTAGTCTAGTTTGTTTTATATAAGCTGGCCAAAAAAATGAAGTTTTCAAATTTTATTTACATTTTTTCTCATGAATCACTTCTTTACAACGATTGTGACGTAGGAATACGATAAAAATACATAAAAATACGTAACTATCTAATCTATTTTTTCCTAAAAACTGAAAAATGACAAAACTGCAGCATAACTATCAATTTAAAGGCATGTGACCTTGAACAGAAAAAGAATTTAGCCATCGGCGCTTGATAATACAGTGAAGGTTGTAAATTTCATCAAGTCGCAGCCTAAGCAATCCCGACTTTTTGCCATTCTGTGCGATGAAATGAATGAAAGTGCTGTCAAGATTGTTTGGGCTTGTTAATGAATTATGATTGTTTTTGTTGTAAAATGACGCAATGGGGCATAATTTTATCTTTTTGATTTCTTTCTTTCTTCATTTTACACTTTTGGCTTTTCAATGTATTTCAATTTTATTTCAGAGTCGATATACATTATTCGAGTATCCTATCATCTGAAGTTTCATATTTATATTGTCTATTTTTGAGGTATTCTGTAGATTTTGGATTAAAAACGATGGATCATAATACATAATACACTGAGAATGATGAAGCAGACTTAACGACAATTTGTAATTGTTTTCCCGCAGCCGAAAGCAAACATGACATTCGAACATAGAAGTTCCACGAAAAAGGTGAAAATTGAATTTTAAAAAATTGATATAAACATATGATTGCATCGTAGCTAGTTTAAAAGAGAATGAAATATTCGAAATATGTGTATTGGGGTAGTTTTAAAAATAATAAATTGATATAATTATATATTTTGTTGTTGAACTAAGTGGTTTTTAAAATATTTATTTTGTCAATATATTACGAGAGTTCGAAATATCAAATAAATCATTAAAAATTAGAACAAATTCAGCTGTAGCACCCGCATTATGGAAATATTTATTAATATCTGTTCTCGATAAATAAAGAAGGGCATCTGGTGTAGTTTTACTTAAAATTTGGGTTGTCAATTAAAGTTTCATTTTTTCCTTTTCATAAAAAGTATGACTTGTTTTAATTTTTGTTACCACCCTAAGTCCTTCATGACATTATTCTGTAGAGTTTTGTAAGTAACTAATTTAACCATATGACTGGAATATTGAAATATAAAAAGCTTTTCTAAAAATTAAAATTAAGTTTAATATGTCACTTGAAGAATATCTAAACACTCAAAAATATTTCACTCCAACAAATCTATTCAAAATGCATTTTCAATATTTAGTAAACAAAGGCAGCCATATTATCTCAAACGAATACAGAAACATAGCGATGTAGCATAGCTTATATTTTTTCGTAAACTTTTTCATCAAAATCATTTTCATGGTCTTGAAAATATTTTTATTTGGGAAAATAACGATAAATCTCCAAGGAAAAAAACAGAGCACTGAATGAAAACGTTAGCACTCCAAAAAAAGAAGAAAGTATCCGATTTAAATCCGTCAAACCTACAACATCCAGTCAAAATTTTCCACAAACTGATATAAATAGAGAGAGATCATGGCGACTTGATTCCGCAAGTCTACAGACATCTAGTCAAAATGGTTCACAAACTGAAATACATGAAGAAAGAACATATTCCGCAATTTTACCGACATCGAAACTTTGAAATAAATTGAAAAAATATAACGATATTCTTCCACGAAGAACATCGATCCCGTTTGACGCCGTCAACATCTTATGAAAATAAATTAGAAATGGATTTTTGTGACTGCATGAATTTAAGATGCCATGGTTGCTTTGGAGAAAGCTTGAAATGAGCTTCCAAGAAATGCGGACCAGAATCTAAGTTTAATCGACATTTTACATTAACAGAATCATTTATTTACATTTTGAAAAGGTTATCACAAACCCTTTGATGAAGTAAAAATCTTAATTATGTTTTCTAATTGTTTTGAAGAAAAATGTTTACATATGTGTTTGACATTGAAGTTATGTAGATTATTCTTTCATATAAGAAATACATGAATTTTTTATCGATCTGGCTTTGTAAATACTATTTGGGAAGAGGTGATTCATTCATTAGTATTGGATATTGCCAACCTCTTTATTGCAATTTCTGTATTTTACAACAATGTCTGAAAGAGCCGCTTCATCTAAATTTTCCTACATTGAATTACTACACTCATTTGAAATTTTAAGTGCTTCTAAGAGTAAGACTAACTCTTGTAACCAACAAGAAGAATGTTCTAATGATGTCACTGATATTGACGTTCCAATGAAAAAGAAACAGGAAACAAACATGAATACTGATGAAATATCCGAAGCAAGGGACCTATTGTGAACTCCATTTTGAAAGGACATTGGGGTAGCAAAAAACTAATTTAATAAAAAAATGCATCGAATATATTCATGAAAGTGGAGACAGATTTTTCAAATTCATCAAAAACAGTTTTCAACTGTCATATGATTTAATTAGTTAGTAATTGCTTAGCTGCTTACAAAACTCTACAGAATGTTATTGAGTAGAGATTGAGTTCACTAATTCAAACAACTGACGATCTTAACTCAAATTATACTCGATAATATTTTTTTTATTTGTACAAAATATATAGAGACTAACGGAGAACATGGAAACAGGAGTCAGACAGTGTAATAGTAAGTGTGGTAATAGTAGTAGTACATGTCTTGGATTTTTCAATGTGAATATTCTTCTTATCTTAATAGTATCTTTTGAGGACTTTTACTTTTGCGATATGTTCAATTAACAAATTTTGAACAGCTGTATGTGTTGTATGTCCTCAGTGTCGATTCATTGTACAATCAACCAATCAACATGTATACCATAAGTTTTTACATATATTTATTGAAATTAAATATTTACCTCTATTATTCAATTCACTTCCCCCATTTTGTTTTCTATTAGCATCTTCATTAACTAATCGAAGTATTATCTAATGTGGAAATTTTCAATATTGCCATTCATTTCCTCAATGCTTCTTTGACACTTCTCAATTTGTCACTGTGCAATCCAATCAAAAATTCATTCCATAATTGTATCCATTCAGGTTTCAGTTTAATATTGTAGATATCTTCGGTTCCATTTTCCATTTCTTCATTCCTATACAATTCGAAATTATGTATGATTGTAACATTCAAGTTCAGTTCAAATGATAAGCATTCTCACCTCTTATTCGAACTTATTCTTAAAGTCACACTCAGTAATGAAAACATCAATTTCTTGTGAGCCAAATAGACAAGCTACAATTGCATCATATAGCCTATTCGAATTAATAGCTAAAAATAGAACAGCTCACTCTGTAGGGTAGAATCTGAAGTTTCATTCACTGAAAAAGAAACAAAAAAAAATCTTTCAAATTCACAGTTACAGTTTTAAAACAAACTTTTCACATCAACTTGATGAAAGTACTGAAGTTGCTTGCTAAGCTAATCTATTAGCCTTTGTTAGGTTTTGACCTCAATTAAAGCATAAAAGAAGAACTGCTTTTTTGTAAGTCTTTATCATCAAAACCACCAGGGGAAAAATTTTTAAGTATCTCAATGATTTAATTACATATAACGAAATAAAACAAAAGGATGGACGGAAGACTGATGGTGCTCGTGCTATGAACTGAAGGTTGTAACTTTTATTAAGTCACGGCCTAAGCAATCCCGACTTTTTGCTATTCTGTGTGATAGAATGGGAAGTGAGCTCAAAGCATACCAGCTTCATTGTGAAGTAAGGTGGCTCTCAAGAGGTAAAGTGCTGTTAAGATTGTTCAAGCTTCTTGAGGAATTAATATTTTTCTTTTTCATATCCTTATTTCCTGTTCCTTGTTGTCCTCGATACTATTTTACACTTCTCACTTCATTGTTTCTTGTTTTTTGTTTTCAACATCATTTTCCTCATCGTGGCTCTTCTTCACATTACTTTTATCTTGTTTTTGACTTATGGTTTCTTCATTATCTTTTAATATCGTAGTTATTTTTTTTTATAATTTGTATTTCAATTTTATTCCAGAACCGATATCCATTCGAGTATCCTATCACCTGAAGTTTTTTATTTTTCTTGTCAAATTTTGAGGTTTTTTCTAAATGTTTAGCATAAGCATCTAAGCCAAATATACTTAGATTACTTAGTGTCCGTCATTTACCCTCAATCCACTTTTCCATTAAGTTATGGAAAGTATGCTGGAGTTAATCAAGAATAATACCTCATTTTTTCATATATTCTTTCATTCGTTTACTTGTAGATTCTCCATCATTTCCGCTCTTACTTATGAACTTTTGTATCAAATTTAGTTTCAATCATTTTTATGTATTCTATTATCCAGTCTGACAATTAACTTTTGTGTTCCAGTGAAAATATTATAACATTCTGAAGAAAGCATTCATCAAAATGTATATTTCCAATGTTAATAACCCGTTACGGTTTTAGGTTGTCACTAGATTAAAACATCCTCCAAATAAAAGGTTTATTGATTTTTGGTCAAATATATAACACAACGTGGTGAGAGAAAAACTACTAGCTGACCTTACAATTAATACATCATATCGCGCCAAAAGTGCCAATGAATGGATCATTGACAAACTGCATTGTTGCCAACTCTATAATTTATAAAATCTCAACACTCCTCCTCGATTTGACATGTATTAATGAAAATCGCTCAATCAACTTAAGATATTATATAATATACAACTAAAAACATGAAGCTTTAAATTATACATATTTTGTCTATAAGCTTTGTAAAGAGTTCTCTACCTAATGATTTAGTAGACATATCAGCTAAATTTTGGTCACTTGATACATAATTCATTTCTATTTCCCTCTTACTAATTAAATCTTTTATATAATGGTTTTTAATATCAATATGTTTGGTTCTTTTCGAATTTTCATTGCTTTTGGACATTAAAATTGTGCTCTTATTATCACAATATAGAATCGTTTTGGCAATAGTATTTAAATCCCCTAAAATACCCTTTACGTTGATTAGATCTTGAGCTGTTTGTGCTGCTGCCACATATTCAGCTTCCGCTGTTGATAAAGCCACGCAAGTTTGTTTCTTGGATGACCATGATATTGGGTTATTACCATATAAAATTATAGATCCACTAACGCTTTTTCTACTTTCCTTGTCCGTTGCCCAATCAGCATCTGAATATCCTTCAAGTATTACGTCACCATTTGTATGTTTAGTATAAGTCAATCCTAGAGTTTTAGTTCCCTGTAGATACCTCAAGACTCGTTTTCCTGCAGTCCAGGTCTCTTCAGTTACACGATCCAAAAATCTGCTCAAGTATGACACAGCATAACTGATGTCAGTCTACTAGTCGTTGCTAAATACATCAAACCTCCGATGAGTTGTCTATATGGAATGTTTGTCAAAATTTTGGCTTTGTCGTTATATTGGAATCCTTTTTCCATTGGAGTCCTCTTTGGTTTACAGTCTTTCATATTAAAATAATTTAGCAATTTGTCAATAAATTGCTGTTCGATTTTAATGATATCTTCTGTTCTAGTGATCTTCATTCCTAGAAAATTATTCACCTCATTCAAATCCTTTGCTTGAAAACAGCTTTTCAATAAATTCATAGTCTCGTTCACATCTTTGTCTTCTCCTATTAACAAAATATCATCAACATAAATAAGTATCCAAACCTTCTGATTACTGTATAGACAACAGTCATATAAGGATCTCTTAAAATTATTCTGAATTGCAAAATCATTAAATGTATTATTCCACACCTTTGATGCTTCTTTTAATCCATACAGAGCTCTGTTAAGTTTTAGTATTTTTGATTTATTCACTTTAAGTCCGGCTGGTGCATATATGTAGACATCATTCTCAAGTTTTCCATTTAAAAATGCAGTCGGGATATCCATTTGTCTGATCTTAAAATTATTTTGTAATGCTACAGATAAGAGTAACTTAATCGTTGAAATTCTTGCAACTGGTGAGTGGTTGGGTTCAAACTGATCCTCCTCCTTAATTTGGAACCCCTTTGCAACTATTCTTGCCTTTTTCGTTCCATCTTCCTTTGTCCTGAAAACCCATCTTGTTTGAATAACATTTCCATTTGTTGGTAGCTCCGTTTCTGTCTACGTATTCAATCTCTCGTGCGCATCTAGTTCCTTTTTCATAGCATTTATCCAATCTTGGTCCTTTACAGCATCTTTATAGCTTATAGGGTCATCTTCTTCTGCTGATATTAGACAATAAGCTGTGTAGACTTCATATTCATTCAGATATTTTGGCTGTCTAGTTTTTCTTCCTCTCTGTGTACTCTCTACTTTGGGTTAGCTTTCATCTACATCCTCTGACCTTGTACTTTCTGTTTCATCATTATTATTGCTGAAGTCAGTCTCTTCTATTGCTTCTTCCTCTATGGCATTTGGTTCTTCTTGTAATTCATTTTCGTATTGTATCTCTATGACCTTTTCATTTATACTTTTCTTCCCACTAGCCTCAATAATTTCATTGTAATCTGTTGTTGTTTCATCAAATCTGACGTCTCTTGATTGAAAAATTTTGTTGTCCTCATAATTCCAAAGTCTATTTCCAGCTTTGGTATATCCCATCATGATGCAAGGTTGTGCTCTTCTTTCTAATTTACTTTGTCTTGGTAAAATTACTGCCCATGCTTGACTTCCGAATATTTTCAATTTTCCTAAATCATTCTTCTTGTACCATCTGGTTGCTGGTGTTTCCCCATTGTTGGCTTGGGTTGGCGTTCGATTTAATTCATATGCTGAGCATAAAATAGCTTCTCCCCATAATTCTCTTGGCAAGTTTGTTTCGGCAAATTTGGTGCGTACCTTGTCCAGTAGGCTTCGATTCATTCGCTCGGCTACTCCATTTTCTTGTGGAGAATGTGGCATAGTGTATTCAAGCTCAATACCTTTACTTCGACAAAAATTTTTAAAATCATTTGATATGAACTCCCCACCATTGTCAATACGAATTCTTTGCGTTTTTGAATTATGTTGCGTCTTAATCAATTTAATAAAGTTAATGATATTCTGATCTGCCTCAGTTTTATTTCTTAGTAGCTTTACTATCAGAAAATGTGAATAATCATCAATCAAAACTTGGAAATATTTGTACCCTTCTGGTGTAGCTACTGTAGCTGGACCTGCAATATCTGAATGTATCAATTGACCAATCTTTGTACTGGTTTTGTTACATGAAAAAAATGGTTTACGTGTACTTTTTCCCTCCATACAAGCTTTACATATTTCTAAACTATAGGGTAAACCTAATCTTTTCAAATTATTCCTATTTATGTGCCCTAATCGCCTGGGCCATAAATTTACATCAGTATTACTATTATTCATGTATGCTACATCATCTGGTTTATTATTAAAATCAACATAAAGACAAAATAAATTATTTGACATTTCACATTTAAACTTAGAATGTTCTTTATCTAAAATTGCTTGTCTTGTCCCATTAATCCCATTAAAAAATGTTACCTTAAAATTCTTTTCTAATAGTTTTGATACAGAAATAAGGTTGTGTGACATACCTGATACAATGAGCGCTTCAATTTTTATACCTTTACCTTGACATTTGCCATTTAATGTCCCTTTTTTGTTTGCAAACAAAGCTTCACCATTCTTTGCAGTTCCAATTTTTATTGTGTGGATATCTTCTATTTCAGTCATATATTTTACCATTTCTCCCATAACCATGTGCTATGTGCATCCAGAGTCCAAAATAAAAGTTTGCACATCAGATGTTGCTATATTGCAGCTAGCTTCAGTGCCACTTAAAGCAATTAAGGCTATTTCACTTGCTGAATTTGCTTGTGATTGACTACTACCTTGATTTTGCCCATTATATATGTTGGAATTTCCAGCTAAAAATTTTTCTCGGGAAGAGAAACCACCTCGAAAATTTCCTCTGGGATGGCCTCTAGAATCCACTCTCCTTTTTTGTCGACATTCAGACATTTTGTGTCCTGGTTTGTGACACTTATAGCAAATGAGCTGTAGACTAGTTTGAAACGACATTTCATTAGTAGATAATTTCTCCTGCCTCGACTTAAGCTTCATTTCTTCATCCAGTAATCTTGATTTTACAAAGTCCATTTTAATACTTGTATTCATTGTTTCTATAGCTGTGATCACTGATTCATATTGTTCATTTAACGATAATAGTAAGTGGCATACCTTGTCTTCCTCCTCCAGTTTAGATCCTGAGTTTTCTAAATCTCTTATAAGGGTGTCAAATACTAAAAAGTGATCTTCTAGTTTTTCGTCTCGCCTTAACTTCAATGTCAGCAGCTTACGTTTAAGAGTTAGCTTTGTGAACACACTTTTTCTTTCAAATATATTTTCTAGTGCTTTAATCATTTCTTGGGTAGTATTGGCATCTTTAACCAGATCTAAATGCTTGTCAGTTAGACATTGTACTATTATGCTTTTGCCTTTCGAGTCCTTGGCTCTGAATTCTGCTTTTTGCCTTTCTTCGCTGTAACTTTCTTCTGTTTTCTCCAAAATATTTGTCTTTCATCTAATAATATGGTAACTCTGAACTTCTAGTTATTGAAATTTGTCGCAGTTGTGAGTTGAGGAAGGTTAATTATGGTATTGGCCATTTTATTAACTTATTTAACTTCTAATGTCTTAAAAATTTTATTTCTTTCTTATTCGCCTTCTGGGCCCATAACCTGTTAATAACCCGTTACGGTTTTAGGTTGTCACTAGATTAAAACATCCTCAAAATAAAAGGTTTATTGATTTTTGGTCAAATATATAACACAACGTGGTGAGAGAAAAACTACTAGCTGACCTTACAATTAATACATCATGTCGCGCCAAAAGTGCCAATGAATGGATCATTGACAAACTGCATTGCTGCCAACTCTATAATTTATAAAATCTCAACATCCAATATTTTTTATGCTTATGTCATGTTTTGCAGATTTCATCATGCTTTGGTCTTCTAGTTTTTTAAATGTGTACTCATCGCCACTCATTGTGGTTATTATTAATGCTTATGCCTTATATATTGTCATTTCTCTTATAGGTATAGCTGAAAAATTTTTAGTGACCTTACCTTTTAATTGTTCTGTATCTCCTTCATACAGCTTAGACAATTTTTCAAATATTTCCTTATCATTTACAAATACTACTTGGTATGCGGTTTATAAGCAAGTCCATAATTCTATATGCTTTTAAAGTTAATCCACTTATTTTACAGTTTCCAGAAAAGAGTTTTTTGTTCTAATGAATTTTCGTTTTTAGTTTCGTAATCCGAATTATTTATTTATGCATTGAAAAGTCT
Organism: Diorhabda carinulata; assembly: GCF_026250575.1. Classification (NCBI taxonomy): domain Eukaryota; kingdom Metazoa; phylum Arthropoda; class Insecta; order Coleoptera; family Chrysomelidae; genus Diorhabda; species Diorhabda carinulata. The sequence goes on from NC_079473.1 coordinate 8,196,575, forward strand.
CGGATCCATAACTTGTTGTTTTTGATATTATTAGAATAGAAATATCCTTTTTATGTTTATAACTTAATATAATGACAGATACGCAATAACCTAAGCTGTCTAATCACACTAGAAGTCAATTTCACAACGTACTGGTATGTTGCCGTTTTCCCTTTCAACACAAAAAATATTCTAGGCACCGTTGTAAAATATTATTTTGGTTATATTACGATGTCTACATAATATATACTGTAATATCATTGTATAAAGAATATTCTTAATACAATGGTAATACTATTATTACTCATAAAGGTAAGACTCCTATATGGACAGTTGGTCTTACATATATATCTACATATTTTAATTTTATTTGTTTCAGATAGTTAAATCATCGTAACTATAGCGGTTTTATTTCGTGATGTGCAACGCGAAAATACGTTTTTTTCTTATTTTTCATTTCCGATACGTAAAGATATCATCAATTGATGATTTCGATTGGTTAACGAGATAAATATTTGAATGTGTTTGATTTCAAAAGTCAACAATTGTCAGAAATATTATTTCTAGTGAATGAAAATAAGACGGTTAATAAGTGTTTTTTGTATATTAAAATTATATAAGTTTTAAAATGCCGTCGTCTTTGAGTAAAGAAACCAATTTGTATTACAAAAATTTGGTAGTGACAAAGTTCAATAACTGGTTGAAGTTGGTTAAGGAGAAGAAAAAACAAACTTATCAAAACCAAAACTCAACGGTATCATTCCAAGCTCCAAAGGAGGAAAAATATGCTAACGTTAAAAATATTATAGTGACTACTGCAGATAAGTTCGATTCGTCACCACCAATGAACTGAAGCGACGCCAATTCCAACGAGGTTCTAAACAGAAAAGATGTGAAGGAGGAGGAACATATGAACTTTTCGAAGGAGAGCTTTTAATCAATTGAAAGTGGAGAGTGGGAAATTTGTAAACTCATATACAGGTTTATAATTTTTTTATATTGAGTTTGTAAATTTTGATGGCTATGTACAGTGTGATTAATCGACTTTTTTTCGTAATCTATCTTGATAAAATTCCTGAAACGACACAAGGTACTCGATAATGGAGTTAGTCAAACTGTGTATTGACGGATAACGATTATTTTCAGACGCAATACCACGTGGCATTTTTCGATTCCGACGCAATGAATAGATCTTGGGTGGAGGCCGAGAATTTGAAACCGTTCTTGAAAAATATCGACGATAACCTTGTGCTGAACGATAAATTCAATAAATTCAATCTCAGGATGGATGTAGCCGTTAAACAGACTAAAAAAGCCGTCAAAATGAAGCGTTTTAGCTAGTCATCATTATAATCTATAATTACTCAACCAAGTCACATACAATCAGAACTTTTGAGGACATTACTCGCTTAGTTCGATTTGCACATATAATGTTGAATTTGTACAAAGTGATTAGATTGGTTAAATGGCAAGTGCCTTGAAAGTTCTTATTTAAAAACAAGTGATACGACAAAATTCATTTATCAATAATTTATAATAATAAACATCTCAATGCAAAACTTATTTCCATTAGGCTAGTTGAGAATTTTTAAAAGAAATCCCTAAGAAGGTAAAACCGAATCGTAAGTACATTGCTGATTATTTGAAATATTGTTTTTGTGGTTACTGGCACAGATGACGACCTGCTACTTCAGTGTGTTTTATGTTTCGAGGTATTTGCTGATGAGAGTATGAAACCTTCAAAACTGTAAAGACTTTTCACAAAAAAAAACATTCAACAAAAAAGAATTCTTAAAGTCAAACTCGATAATGAAAACATTTTCTGGTGAGAAAAATAGACAAGCTACAATTGCATCAAATCGCCTATCCTTATTGATAGCTAAAAAAGGAACCCAACACTTTGTAGGGTAGAGTCTGAAGTTTCATTCACTGAAAAGGAAACAAATATCTTAAATATCTCGATGATTTAATTACAGATAACGAAATAAAACGGACAAAAAGTATTGGACGGACGACTGATGGTGATGGTGCTGTGAAGTGAAGGTTGTAACTTTCAAGTCACGGCCTGAGCAATCCCGACTTTTAACATTCTGTGCGATAAAATGAATGAAAGCGCTGTCACAATTGTTTGAGCTTCTTAATGAATTATGATTGTTTTTGTTGTAAAATGACGCAACCGGGCATAATTTACCCGTTTTTATTTCCTTATTTCTTGTTCCTTGTTGTCTTCATTTTACACTCTTGACTTTTCTGTTTCTTGTTTTATGTTTTCACCATCATTTTCCTCATCATGGCTCTTCTTCACCTCACTTTCGTCTTGTTTTTGACTTGAATTGACTAATAATTATAATAAATAAGCATATTCTCATTAAAATCCTAAATGTTTGCCTCATGAAGGCATGAAACGTCACATCGAAGATTTGTTGGTACATGTCTTTAGTAAATTTGTATTCAAATAAAACTAGTATTTGATATTATTTCATCCAAACATTCTATGCTAGATAAAACAAAAGCATAAACGAATACAGTTACATAGCAATTTTACATAGCTTATATTTTTTCATAAACATTCTCGCCAAAATTATTTTCTTGATCTTTGTTTAGATCAATTGTGGGAAATATTGTGTATTAACCAAATTTAGTAAGAATTAGAGCCAGATTCTTATTGATTTTTAATAATATTACGATGTTTAAATAAATATTTTTGAAACGTAACATGCATCCAGATAATAAACAAATAAATTGTAAAATTTGACAACATTGAGGTTTACTGTAAGTTGGCTTCAATTATAGTCAAACATGCCAGCTGGAATCATCCTTTTTATTCGTTCAAGATCAAAGTAAACCAAAGTTTCAATCAAAGGAACTTCGTAATTCATTATAATGATAGGAACGGAAATGGTATCTAGTTGGAAAAATTACTTATGTTTGAGTTTTATACGTGAAGATTAGGTGAATATAGTTTAAGTAATGAAGTAAATTTTGACAAAAAAGGTATATATTTTTTAAATATTGATTCTTATAGTAGGTATGTACAATTATTTTTCACATTTTCTACACCTTTGATTGATGTCAGATGTTTGAACTTAATATACCTATACGTACTTGTGTATTTTAAAATGATCACGTACACACCACAATGTTTTATTTTGATGAATACTGGAAGTAGTTTACAAATAATTTATTTTTAGTAAGTGAAGACTCACATAGTGAAGTAAAAAAGTAAATTGGTGAAATGAAAGTAATATTTGGTGGAAAATTTTAGCTGAATAAGTCAGTTGTAGTAAATATATTAAGGTTAATAAAGTCGTTATTAATATTAAATTAATTAATTTCTATGGCCTTTTCTGTTCTGAATGGTAACCAACAAACTAATGTACCCAGAAGAGAAAATACTAAACATCCCAAATCCGTAAGTCACGAAATGATGTTTCCAATTCCGAATCGACTACTCTTCAAGCCCAAGTAATCTAGCATCATTCAGAAGTACAAAGGAAGTGCCTTTTCAAGGACGAAAATTCGGGTGTGACGTATGGAAATCATATCAGTTATTATTTTCAAACCACGATATTTTCCTTTAGGAACTTTGATCGGTAAAGTAGCGAAATTCCATATAGAAAAAAAAATTATTCAAAACGTCTGTGCGTCGTTTCCACTCGAGATTCTTTTTCTATTATTTTTTACGTTCCGTCTCGAGTGGTAAGTGTACATGGTCATTAAGTCTCGACGAGGGTCGAAATATGATGAAGTAATTGATACTATACTTAACAAAATGGAAAAATGACAATTGAAAAATTATTAATGATATATGATGTTTCTAAATTAGTAATTATCAGAAATAAAGTGCGACAGTTTCTGTTATCTAAATTCAAAGACAAAGGTCTTAAAGAACTTGTCGTAACGAACTTTGGGTCAAAATTATAAAATGCGATGGACATCCTTCATATTAGAATCTAATTGAAGTCTTTAGTGTTAATTTTTCAAGTATTACCAGAATTTCACTTCTCAATCGAAATATTTTGATACAATTTATATCATATATAGATTTTTTTCGTATACGAAGTTTTATTGTCAATAACTTTATCATTATCGTTTGTAATTTTATAATTGATTTTCAAAACTATACAATGACAACGACGTTTGTCTCCTTTTGAATATACGAATAGGTCCTGTTAAGTGTATTTAGTGCACTAGCAGGGTACATGGATGTGCACATAGCTTCTCAACTCAGATACAGAAAATTCAGGAAAAACGAGTCAACATTTGTCCATCCTTTTTTTCTTGACATCTACAACTTTTCTTGAAATAGGGTGTCCAGTAAAAATCGTCGTCTTGTGTTCTTAGTGTCTGTTTATGGAAAACAACCTTGTTTGTCCCATCAAATCCTATATGTACCCAAAAAAGACTGTTCGTTTTTAGTATGGAACTAGAAAAATCTAGTCTTTCTGAACGCGTTAGACCTCTTACTACTGACTACTATCATCGATTAAATCAAATCTGGTTTCGTCCAAAAAAGGATAATTAGTTTAGATCTAAAATCTGGTATTCGCGTTCTATAGCCAAGCTTCTGAGAAGTATCCTGGGTATATTTGATGGTGTCCTACATCGGTTCCAGCAAGTTTAGGCGACTTGGATCATTATTTTTATAATACTATCCATTAATGGGTGTTTGCGTTGAATTTTTTTTATTATTTCGTCTTTATTAACAACTTTATATCGTGTAGGTAGGTCCGTTGTTTGATATTTTGCAACCGAGATATTTTTCATTGAAAATAGATATTCTGGACACTTATTTTTATATATTCACCTGAAAATAGACGATATTTAAGTCGTCTTGTGTTCTTAGTGTCTGTTAATGGAGAACAATCTTGTTTGTACCCCCAAATGCTATCTGTACCCAAAAAAAGACTATTCCTCTTTAGTATGGAAAGACGTTTTTTGGAAAAATCTAGTCTTTCTGAACGCGTTAGACCTCTCCAAACTACTATCATCGAATAAAACAAATCTGGTTTCGTTCAAAAAAGGATAATTCGTTTTGAGCTATAATCCAGTGTCTGTGTTTTACAGGCAAGCTCCTGGGAAGTATCTTGGGAGTTAATGGTATCAATTAGGATAATGCTTAAGTCTTCTTGCTTTCCTAGTAAGGCGAGAAGACTTTTCCTCAATGGATAACCATTATCAATATTATTGAAGATTTTTCAAAAGCCAAACATTGATGAAATCTATGCTATAATATCTGATGTTTGAATTTACGAAAATAGACGTTCGGTGGTCCGAGTAGTTTTAAAATTTGAGTTGTTTTCATGTGATAAACAAAAAAACTAACAGCGACATTTGCTGCATATACATCAAATAAATTATGTCTGCTTTTACATCCGTCTGCTCTTTGAAATGATATCGACTAAAGCACACACTATTAATTAAAATGGTGTCATGCCGAATATGAGATTAAAAGACATTCGCATAGTCTAAAGACGTCCTCGACGCCGCCCGTCTCCGCCACCGGAGAAGTCCCTAATTGTTTTTTTTTGTTTTAACCTAGACATCCGACTGTTGATAGTGAGAACTCCAATGTCGAAACGGTTGATTGTGTAAACGTGATTATTATACGAGGTTTCTTACAAAAGTTCTCATAGATATTTGGAGAATCGGAGGTTAAAAATTAAACTCGTAGATTGAATTATTTTACAATTTTCTTATTTTATTGTGCGACCAGTAAAAACCACTTGGAAGCTTAATTCTGTAGAATAAACTAAGGTCTCGTAATATATGTCCATTCCGGTCAGAAATACCGAGCTCGAGTCTACAACTGCTTTTCTATATTTAACAACGACCGTCTGCCGTTTTTATCCTTTTCCTTTTTGCCATCATTCTAGGTTATTATGACCCATAAAACGTTAATCTCATTCGAAATAATAATCTCCATGTTTATTAGAGACGAAAAGCACAACGGGTGGTAGAGAGAGCTGCATAATCTCGACGTATTTATATATATTCCCTTAAGGGCTCACGGAGGTATTATCTTTATATTTTTCCGTATTTTGTGCTTTGTCATAACTTTTCTACGTCGGAATAGATGAATTAGTAGTTTAACAATGTTTGTATGTGTTTTTTTTTGGTCCTGTCTTCTCCTTCAATTCGATTTCTACAGGTATTTCCTCATCTGTCTTTGTTTCTTGCCCATAGACCATAGAGGTATCTATTATTCTTCTTACAAATTCTCATTATGTGTCTCGCCAAATTTAGTCTTTTCTATACCTCACATTTTCTCCTCCCAGTTCTTACTCTATTTCTTTATTTTTTTGCAATCTTCTCCTTCTTCTTTTTTATGTATGACGGTTGTTTCCACGGCGTACGCAATCTTAATAATTGTCAACAGCTTTTTGTTGCGACTAATGCGTCTTAGTACTTCGTCGTTGGTGATTCAGTCAGTCCAAGGTGTCTTCAAGATGCGTCTATAGAGCTGTGTCTCAATTTGTTTGATCGTTTGAGCTATCCAGGTGAAAATTTCTTTTTCTACAGAAGGACTGACCACAAATAACATTCCATGAATCCTATTCAGACGTGTAGGTTTAGATTTATGTTTGCAAACATTGACAAATACTTTTCGAACCATTTGATCTTGATTTCTTCATCTACAGTTTCAAATGCGTATTTCTGTGTCCATATACAATATACAGTACGATGTGATGTAATCAGAGAAACTGAAACTGCAGTTCTAGGACTTTAGGAAAGAAGGACTTATAAACTAGCGGGAAAAAAACGAAAAACGGGAAGTTGTTGAAGGAAATGATCGAGGATTTTAATGTAATTATAATATTGAAGATAGATTCGACGTTTATGTGTGGATTTCGATTCAAATTTGTTTTTTTTTTGTCTTTCAATTACCTGGAACCGCGTATGTTAATATAATGGACCTGATAATGCCCCTTTTCTTACATTTGCATTGTGCAAATACGGCAAATTTATGCATTAAATTTGCTCTCTTCTATTCAGAAGTTCCCTCATTTTTCAACATTTTACACAAATATTCTTTCGTTTCCTAAAAATAATTCTTAACACACAAAGTGATTTGCGAAATCTAAATTTGTATTTACATTAGTTACTTTTTTTTGAGGAAATCCATTTATTTTTATTAGCATTTTTAGATCGCGCAATCCGATTCAAACAGTGTCTAATTGAATCTGACGTATAAAAAAGAAGAAGGATATTTCGAGGTTATAATAAGTATGTTGGATACAAATAATCAATTGTAATGAATAAAATGTTTTTTTGAGGTTAAGTTAGTTAAATTTGACATCAACGTCGTTCGTATGTCAAATATTGATATAAATTGAAAACCGATATGTCTAGATTGAGAAAAGAGAAGCGTTGCTTTTGCGATGCAATTAAACCGGGTCCTTTGAGTTATAAACGCAAAATTATGGAAAATTTGAGAAATGAGACACCTGCTACGGATAGTAATAACGATTGTAGTAGCCTCCCAACGAGTTCGAGCGCTAGAGATAATTCTAAACCAACACCCGAAGCTACCAAAGAAGAAAACATCAAACATCGAAGAATGAAGAGATTTAAAATGCAATCGGACGGTGTTATTACATCTATTAATTGCGGTACGTCTGAAGATAATGATTTTTCTTATAAAAAAGACAATCTTAAGGATAAAACTAAGAATAGCGAAAGAGTTTTGTTAATTGAAGCACAAAATATAGATATTCATAATCATTATTATACAATTTCTTAAACTATTTCGATTATTCGTATTTACTAACAACTCCGGGAGTTTCTTTTCCAGCCTTTTTCAAGGTAAGTTCATCCTCAAACTTACTCTTATTTACCGATACCTTCCATTTGTACCTAACCATAGTTATTAACCTCTAGTTTCTCACCCCTTTTCTTTCCAAATCAATCTTCACATCATCTAATATCTTTAGATCATTATTCTCGATCATCCAACTTTTATTTTCATTCTTTTCTTTCATTGTTTCTAACATAAATGTAACATAAACTTTTGACTTTAAACAGCCCCTCAAAAAAAATTCGCAGCAGTTAAATTTGGTGACTTGTAACCTATTTCGAATTTTCCAAAACTTGAAAAAAACTCGTGTGGGTACATGATAGATTTTTGCTCAAAATTACATTATAACAGACTACAAAAATATTTTTCGTACGTATGTTTGGTACAATAAACTCTATTTGTAGAAATATCTGCGGGACTTTGAGCCGTAAGGGATTTTGAATTATTATAAATGTAATAACGAGAGAAACTATTAGTTTTTGTATGCACAACTCCGCGCGCGATTTCCCAGGCAGTTGTGTCAGAAATATACGTGACCACAAAACTGAATTTTCCAACTATCATATGTTAATAATCATGTCGAAGCTGCTATCAAAGCACTGCTACTAAAAGATATAAAAACGGAATTTAAATTTTGGATATACCTCGTAGTATTCAAAGCCTCGTGATATTTCTGACAATTCTGGTATTAAGTTTAAACACAGATTCCATCGGATGAAGATTTAAATTAATTAAATTTTGAGTCTTAAACTGGTATTTGTTTAAACGTAATAGCACCCCAAAAGCCGTTGGGTTATAAAACGACGACGCGCAGTCATTACCATTTTTAAATTACCCAATCAAAAAAAAAAAAGAATTGAATAATTGACGTTTTTTGAACAGAGACGATTTTTCAAATTTCAAAAATGTTCATTTGTAGATTATTTAAACCTACGAACTTTTGATTTGAGTTTAACTCAACAATTAAATCACCCCGCGTTGTTCAAAACGTACCGTTTTGATACTGAATTCGAACTTATGACGTTATTAATCTTTATTTTTGATAATGAGGACAGTTGAGCTTTTGTACTGTACAATTTATCTCGAAATAATGATTGAAATTGTACTTTTAATTAATTAGAGAGAATCCAAAGGAGCTGGTATCAGATCTCATCCGAGTTTGTGTGTAGTTTTGCCCGTTTCTCCAAGGATATATTCAAAAGAGAATTCTCTCGTGTTTCAATACGAAATTGTTTGTAATGCAAATTCAGTTTTATTATAAAATTTCGTTTCTATATACGTGTATAATAATCAATTTTAATCTCTTCCTCGAAAAGCTCCATAAACAAAAAATCTTATTGTTCCCCATATGGGATTTTACGATGTGTCCAGTATAGGCCCAGACTTGGACCAAGTGTCCTAAACTTGGTGGGACTGTGATTTAAACCCGGTTGAGATAACGTATAACTATCATTTATGTATCCCAATAAAGTTGGGATAAAGTAAAACTATCATTTATGTATCCCCAGGAAGTTGGGCTAAAGTGTTACTATTATTTATGTATCCCAATAAAGTTGGGCTAACGTTTTTAATAAAGTTTTTTTTGAGAGTTATTCACTACGCATAACATATTGTGGTGTTTTATTCTAATATGATTGGAGGATTTCAGTGGGGGGTATGGGACACCCAAAACCATTTCACTTTCTTTGGTTGTTGTTGATTTATGTATGTCAAACGATTTGACCATACATTCCTCAATTTTTTTTCTTTGGTTCAACTTTTTTTATTTCTTTTTTATTCACTCAATGAGTCTTTCTCGCGCGTTTTCAGTTTGTGGTTTAACGAAATGGGTCATGTGGATATTTTTTCATTGCAATTTCCACTAAACACTGTCCCAGTTCTACCAGAAGATTACGTAGTTTAGGAGTTATTCCCGTCGCCTCGGCCGTTTAAAGGGATCATCTTCATCGGAAAACCGTAAAATAGCCGCATTACAACGAAGTCCTGTATCACCTTCCAGACCATTTCCGTTTTATCGTAAGATATATGGAATATGCGTCAGAAAATAACTTTTTTCTAATTCTTTCAATTTGGACTCGCAGAATATGTTACCAATAAAACGATTGTCGATGTGATTACGAAAATAAATATATTGTATGAAAGGAATTTATATAAAACGACGATTGTTATAATGATAATCCACTGAAATGTTTACCTGCAGTTTTTTAAGACAACATAGTTATATAAACGCGAATCAATCAGTGTATTTGTGAATGTTGTCGATTTAGCTGAGGAAGTTTTACAAAGTCTTCTTCAAGATCAAAAATCCATAGTGATTCTACGAGGTCCAGATTCGAACAACTTTATTCAACAAAATCCCCACCTAGTGCAGTTTTTCCAAGACTTTTTCGACAGGTAGAGTTTCGAGGATTACTATTAATGGAGAAGTGCAATTCCGAGGAATCAAATACCAAGGCACATCTTTCCCGAACAGAACTTCAAGACAGTTTTATTTAGAACATGGTTCTGTTTTGTAGTTAAAACTATCATTCATTCGACGTAGAGGTGGTTTTCATTTGGTTTTGTAACAATTTTGATATATTCTTCTTTGAAACCAATTGGTAAGTGGATTGCTTATCACTTTTTGAAAAGAGAAATAACTAATTTAGTCGCTTTGCGTGACTGTTCAGTGGTTTACGTTCATTTTTCAAATATTATGTAGATACGAACGAAATTTTTAATAACATGGTGACTGTTTTATCATTTTCGAGTGTCGTTTCAGATCCGAATGTTATATGCAAATCAATATTATACAATAGTATCAATATGGATATTAGGGATATTATTTCAATTTTCATATTTATGCATGCGAACTTTTTCTTTAACAAAACATTGAAGTATCTATTGAAAGAAAACCAAATAAATATCTACGTAGGGCAATAACCAACTGAACTAACAAATAGAGAATCGTGTAGATATGCCCAAATACAAATTACATATCGTTGATTATTCATTCATAATAATAATTTCGCCTAAAGGATATAGGAACATGTCCGCCGCAAAGCTGCGGTTCGTTTTAATACTTTCCAGCCCTGTGGGCTCCGGTAGTTGCTATGCATAGATAACGTCCCCCCATAGATATAACGAATAAACATGGACGTCGTTAAATAATTATTTACTAAATTTGTATAAACACATTCCATAATCGGAAATATTTCCGATTATCAATTTCGACACCTTATGGATTTTATAAGTTTATAGGTAAAATAAATATTGTTCACGATGGGTTCAAGAAGTAATTTTGAATTAAAGTTCAAGCGATGATTTGTTAGGGGTACCTACTCTCTGTATTTATCATCAGTTAATGAGATTCGTCTTTAGAAACTTTGTTTTCCAAAAAGCAAACTATAATTTGTCTTTGGGAGTGCCATTTAAAAAAAAAACACAATTCGTCTTTAGAAACTTATTTTTTTAAGAAAAAACTGACATTTGTAGTAACGAACATTCTTTTTGAAAACCAAAAACATTTGTCTTAAGAAATGTTTTTTTCCAATTATAAACCAAAATTTGTCTTTAGGAACTTTGTTTTTCAAAAAAAAATAGAATTTTGTATTAAGAGACATTCTTTTTCAATTAGAAACCAAAATTTGTTTGCAGAAACTCAATTTTCCAAAATAAAAACAAGGAAATTCATCTTAAGAAACTTTGTTTCCCGAAGAGCAAACCAAAATTTTTTCTTTGCGAATTTAAAAAAATTTCAAAAAATAAACCAAAGTTCGACTTTAGAAACTTTAGAAAATACTGACATTTGTAGTTACGAACTTTCTTTTTGAAAACCAAAGACATTTGTCTTGAGAATGTTTTTTTTCCTCAATTATGAACCAAAATTAGTATTTAGAATTTTCCGTTTTTGGAAAAACAAACCAAAATTTGTATTTAGAAACTTTATTTTTCAAAAAATAGACATTTGTCTTAAGAGACTTTCTTTTTCAATTAGAAACCAAAATTTGTTTGCAGAAACTCAATTTTCCAAAATAAAAACAAGGAAATTCATCTTAAGAAACTTTGTTTCCCGAAGAGCAAACCAAAATTTTTTCTTTGCGAATTTAAAAAAATTTAAAAAAATAAACCAAATTTCGACTTTAGAAACTTTAGAAAATACTGACATTTGTAGTTACGAACTTTCTTTTTGAAAACCAAAGACATTTGTCTTGAGAATGTTTTTTTTTCCTCAATTATGAACCAAAATTAGTATTTAGAATTTTCCGTTTTTGGAAAAACAAACCAAAATTTGTATTTAGAAACTTTATTTTTCAAAAAATAGACATTTGTCTTAAGAGACTTTCTGTTTCAATTTGAAACTAAAATTTGTTTGTACAAACTTCATTTTTCCAAAAATAAGATGAGATTCGTCTTTAGAAACTTTGTTTTTCGAAAAGCAAACCAATATTTGCTTCAAAAATTGCCATTTCGATAAAAAATAAAATTCGTATTCAAAAATTTCTGTTTATGGAAAAACAAACCAAATGTTGTGTTTAGAAACTTTATTTTTCAAAAAAAAAATAAACATTTGTCTTAAGAGACTTTCTGTTTCAATTAGAAACCAAAATTTGTTTGTACAAACCTCATTTTTCCAAAAATAAGATGAGATTCGTCTTAAGAAATTTTGTTTTTCGAAAAGCAAACCAAAATTTGCCTTCGGGTATTGCCATTTCCATAGAAAACAAAATTCGTATTTAGAAATTTCTGATCATGGAAAAACAAACCAAATGTTGTGTTTAGAAACTTTATTTTTCAAAAAAAAAAAAATAGACATTTGTCTTAACACACTTTCTGTTTCAATTAGAAACCAAAATTTGTTTGTACAAATTTCATTTCTCCCAAAATAAGATGAGATTCGTCTTTACAAACTTTGTTTTTGGAAAAGCAAACCAAAATTTGCCTTCGGGAATTGCCATTTCGATGAAAAACAAAATTCATCTTTAGAAACTTTTTATTTTCGAAAACAAAAAAATATTATCACAAGAGACTTTCTTTTGCAATTAGAAACCATATTCAGAAACTTCAAAAATAAACCGACGTTTGTTTTCCAGAACTGTCGTATTCGAAAAAACAAACGAAATTTGTTTATAGAAACCGTTTTTTACAAAAATAAATTGTCTGTTATCTTAAAAAAATGTTGGTGGATGTTTTATTTAGATAGACAAACAAACCAACGAATTGATTAAATAAAGTTTGTAAAAAGAAAAATTTCTAGGAACCAGAAATAAGTGGACTTAGGGAGAGATACAGAACCTCTAAGGAAAATAAGATCCGAGATTATTTTATATATCAAACAATACATGTGAACGTCCATTTTCAAAATAGAATAAAATAGAATAAAATAGTTAAAATCCGAAAGATAAATAAAAAGCTGACAGTTTTCTTTGCGGAGTAATGTTCCACAATTTCTACTAAACTGGTAAGACTAACGAACAATATAAATCAGCTTAACGTCGTGGCATTAATCTAAACGCCAGAAGGGATTAAATTTTGGACTAAATTGGTATACCTTTCAAACGGTTGGGATTTTTGAGTCCTTATTTCACACTTGACCGGAAGAAAGATGTGAATAATTGCTTAGGAAAAACTTTTTTCTTATATTTCAAGCCATATTTTCTGGAAATTCGAATTTCATTGCGTAATGTAACGCTTTGGCATATCTTGACAATCAAAACGATTACCACTTGAATAATCGATCATAATCGATTATTATTTAATCGTAGCTAATCGATTTTTAGCCAATTACGTTTCTCAATTCGTAAAACTTAATATTAATTTAATTTAATTCAATACTCAAACTTTCTATTGGATATTGTTTGTTTTATTAGGTGTTCGTGATGTTTTTTTATGACTTTTTGAAATTTAAAATATCTGTTTTATACGGATTATTATACTGTTTATACGAAATGTAGAAGTTTATTTCGTGATAAAGAGTACTGCATGGGATTTATTTATAAAAAGCAGTGGCTATATAACAAAACAGACTGAATACATTGTTCACGCCGATATAGATTGACGCGCATTTCGATAACCAAGTTATATCATCTTCAGAAACTGAAGATGAACTGTGTATTCTAAGTGCATTTAAGCCCTCGAAAGCTCCTGCATAGATATCTGATTTTTCGAAAGCTTTGTCTGACTTTTGTATATGTTAATATTCAATTTCTTATTTTTTAGACCTTTTAATATGTTTATACTTCTAATTTTTCTTGATTTTTGGAGTCTTTTGTTTTAAAAAACGTCAAATTTTTATTTGTATTTCAAAAATTACGAAAAAAAAACGGAATAGGCCTAGAATCAAGAAGAAGAAGAAGAAAATTCAATGAAATAATGTCGAAAAATAGACAAAAAGGATACTAAATATGTAATTGTTATTGAAAATTTAATAAAAGAACGTCTAAAAACAAAAATATACAAAAACAAAAAAAAGTAACGTGTAAGTCTTACATTAAACGGAGTCAAAGAAAAATATTTAACAGTGTAATATTTATTTTAAAAAATGGTAGTTACGTTGTTGTTGAGTGGCAACCTAAAATTCATCACCTTGTATATGTTGGAAACGATAAAAAAATCAAAAATAATTGCTCATAATGGATAGAACAAATTTTTAGAAAAATATAGAAAACCAAACAAGTTTATCGGTTAAATAGTCACGCCCCGATTCACATCAATTTGCTTTGGGTTTCGTGATACGGCAACACTGATGTGAATATATGAAATCTGTCATTGTCATCATAAAGTTTGACATTTGTAATGGCGAACGTGTTGTTTACTACGATTTTCTGACGTAGATTAAACTAATGTTGAAGAATTCGGTGATGAAACCCAATCTCGAGGACGTTGTTATGAACCCACGTTTCATCAATAACATAAAACGGTTTTATTTCTGTTAAACGCTCGATGGAAACATTTTCGCGATGATGGTTTTGTTTCAATGTGCACAAACGCGGCATCCATCTTGTACTCAACTTTCTAATGTCAAAATTTTCAGTTAAAACACGATGTATATGTCGAGTATGTTTGCTATGAATAAACTGAACGATCCACGAGATTTCAGACAGTTTTATAGTCAATATCCTTCGCAAAATGAAATTTCGTTCATTTTTTCCCAAAAAGATAATCATTTTCTTCTCACTTCTCATTTTGAAAACATCGCTATACATGGTTTTCCCTAGCTAGTATCTAAAAGATTCAAGAATGAATGTTACAATGGGACGTAAAAGTGCTTTTTACGACCCCCGGTATTAAATAGAATCATATATTGCAGAATTCTACGTTTAAAAACTACACCAAGAAAAATGTTGAAAAACTCATCAATTTAATCGAAAGATATATTCGAAAGACTATGGTAGAAACGGTCTAGAAACAAACAAAACATCATAGAAAAGAAGAAAAGGAAGTTTCAAAACGCATCTAAATAGAAAAAGAACAAATAATAGTCAAAACAAATAAAAATTTAAGCGATTTTTTATCAAATTGCAGCGTTTTGTTAGTTTAAGTTGAATGAAATTCATAATTTTATCATATCTCGTATACGAGTGAAAATTTTCTAAATCTGTTGATTGCATTTTAGATTTTAAACCATGCAAAACATTTTAAAAAGAATAATTCTTTTTCGTAATATCAACAATTAAAAAGTTAGAGTAGGTAATTTTTAATTTGTTACATGTTTCTCAGTGTACTTTTATATAAAACATGGAAATTCGTAATAAAAGTTGCAGACGGTGGTAAAATGAAGCTGTTAAAGTAACGACGATGTTCAGAAACTATAATTTTGTTTAATGTTCAAAAAAACAACAACTTATATATATTTAAATAAATGTATTCATACAATTTAACAAATTAAAGTTATTTATTTGAAAAAATGATTGTTAATAATAACATTATGAGCTCTAATAGTAACTATTCCAACATCATCTAAATTTTCGGGATCATTGTCTGGTTTTTCTTCACGATTAGAAGTATTGACAGCGTCTTCATCGAAAGCTACTTCTAGTTGAGGTATTATCGTATCTTTGTTATCGTTTTCAATAATAGTACCCAGTTTGAGATCTTGTTTAGAGCTAGAAAGTTCGCTTAACATAATAGGTACCTTCAAATCTTCAACGCTTCTTTCAACTGAACTCACGAATCTTGGTGGTACTCGAGGTAATTTCTCCAAAAATACAATGGGTAATGTACATTCCGTTTGCGTGGAAGTATCGCTGGTTCTTCTTCTCAATATATTCATGTTCATTATTATAATAAACGATTCAGTAATTATGACAGATGTCAAAACAGATCGGTCAGTTTTGATATATAAACTGTCAATTATTGTTGTAGAACTAGATATTAGAATGTGGGGTTTTTACGTAAAAAAGCAAACACAAATTTTGAGTATATGGAAAAAAATTTTGAAATAAAAGTTATAGATCTTTTAATTTCTACAACTTTGTCATTTAACATTTTTATATTAGACTTCTTTAAGACTGCCAGAAATCGAGATAAACGGTTTTTCATCGAACTATTATTTTTTTTTGTTTAAAAAATTCTTCTTCTTTTAATGCTTACCCATTAATGGATGTTCGCTTCTCTATCTCTAGCGGTATGAATCAATGTCTGAATATCTTATATACTCGTCCACTGCCTCAGGTTCCGCAGCCATGACATCCTCTTCCGTCCCAATCCTCTCTTACCTTCAATCTTGCTCTCGACTATCAGCTGGAGGAATTGATATTTATGGCCTCGCAATATTTGGTCAAGATATGCAATCTTTCGTTTCTTCACGATGTTAAAGAGTTCACGGTCTTTATTGATACGCCTGAGAATATCCTCATTCCTCACTTTGGCATTCCATGGTATCTTCAGGATTCTACGATATACCCACATTTCGAATGCCTCTAATTTGTTGATGTTTTTCACCTAAGTCTCCAACCCTCCATCCCGTAAAGAAGCACTGACCAAACGTAGCACCGCACAAGTCTCAGTCTAAGATCAAGATCAAAGTCGGTACATGTAAATACATTTTTAAATTCTATGGATGTACTTCGAGCTCGTTCAATTCGGCATTTTATTTTACCGTCCGACCACCATTCTTCATATAGCGATGTTCCTAGATATTTAAATTTTTCTACCCGTTCTATAGGTTTTCCATTATATGGTACTCTAGATATTCTAAACGTATTCGCTTCCCTAGTGATAATCATCATCAGTTTTTTTGATGTTGATGTTTAATCCCATGTTTTGGCTATGTCCGCCTACTATATTAATTAGTTGTTGTAGGTCATCTATATTATCTGTAATCAGTACTGTGTCATCGGCGTAACGTATATTGTTGACCCCGACTCCATTGACTTTGGTTCCAATGTCTCTAGCTTCAAGTGACTCTCGAAAGATGGCTTCAGAGTATATATTAAACAGGAGCGGCGACAATATACAACCTTGACGTACTCCTCTGCGAATCCGAACTTGCTCAGTTAGACCATGATTTACTTTGACTTGCGCTTTTTGGTGCCAGGACAGATTTTCGATACAACGAATATCTTTTTCGTCCAAATCCAATTTTTTAAGGAGCTGAATAAGTTTGTGATGTTGAACTTTATCGAAAGCTTTTTCGTAGTCTAAAAACCGAAGATAGCCACTGTTCAGGGTAATGACCAGTATCATATATCTTGTTGAACAGCTTGTGAAGCACTACTCTCTAATGCCCCTTTCGTCCAGTAGTTTCAGTATTTCTGATGGTATTTCATCTGGACCAGCTGCTTTATTGTTTTTAACGACTAGTACAGCCTTTTCTATCTCTTCTTTGGTAATAGAAGATCCAGTTAGACATTCTTCTGCATCGAGTTCTCTGGTCTGGTCTTGTCTATTGTCGTCAAAAAGTTTTTCTACATAGCCTTCCAATATCCTGTATTTCTCATGATCTTCTATAACTATCTGGTTGTCCTGGTTGGTTATTATACCCAGACTTCGTTTTTTAAATATACCAGCGGCTTCCTTTAATCTTTTATGGATGTTGAAATCATTGTGTCTTCGTTGCAGCTGTTCTATTTCGTTGCACTCGTTTTTAAGCCATTCATTTTTTGCAACTCTAATTTTTGATCTTATGAATCTCTGTAAGTCTCTGTACTTATTTATGTCCTTTTTTAGTTTTTTAGTTTTTTTTTGACGGGTCGTCCTCTTCGACCGTGAACTCTAACTTCTGTATCTGAGAGTTTAATCGGTTGGTTAATACAGATTTAATGGTTGGACTATGCAGTTTATTTAGTGCTATTGTACGTCTTGGTGCTTCCTTTTTAGCCTTTGAAAGGGATATTTTTATGACGGCAGATGTGGATATATCAGCTCCAGGATATGTGCATGCCGTTTTTACTGAAGAAGCAAATCTGGAGTTTATAAGGATGTAATCTATCTGGTTACGGGTAACGTTCTCTGGTTGGTCTCTTGGTGATTTCCAGGTATATAGGCGGCGAGGGTGATGTTGGAACCATGTGTTGGTTTATGTCATATGTTCTTCTTGACAGAATTGCAGTTTAGCTCTAAATTTTATTGAAGCAGTACGATCGGAGTAAGGGACGAAGTCTACGACATATTTTATCAGGTTTTTGGATATTATCATTCCTACCCCTTTTCTGTGATTTCTGTCCTGGTTTCCTGAATAATAGAAGACACCATTTTCGACGGGACATATTCCACAGTCGGGCCACCAAGTTTCTGCAACTCCTAGAATATCTAAATTGCCAATTTCCCATCTTCGAAAAGGCTTTGGGTATTCCAAGTTCCAATTTTTAAAGTTGTACGTAAGTTTAGTCTTTCTTCTAAGACATTCAAGTCAGTCCCCCCCGGAGATCCGATCGGGGGACTATTTAAGACTCAGGGAAATTTTGCTCGAATGTATCCATGTGGTTCTCTTGGGAAATATACACTAGGTGGTTTCCCGTTGCCTTCCTAGTTTTGCTTCAACCGCTCCTAACCTGGAGAACAGACGTTGTTTGCAGCCGCCCACTCTGGGTCAGACGCTGCGTGGGAATCAATTGGAGAAGAAGATTTCTAAGGGATATTAAAAAATTCGAGGAGGAAGGAAGAAAAATATATTATCTTGACGGGACTTGGGTGAATGCCGGTCACACAGTGAACAAAGTATGGACTGATACTACAGTCTTAAGTGCACGAGATGTATTTATCCGTGGCCTTTCAACGGGTTTAAAAAACCCGACGGGCAAAGGACAAACATTAATAATCTTACATATTGGCTCCGAAAATGGTTTTGTAGAGAATGGTCTAGATATGTTTCAATCCAAGAAAACGGGTGACTATCGTGAGGAAATGAACTCAGATAGGTTCGAGGGTTGGTTTAAGGGAATTTTAAATAAACTTGAGTACGGATTAGTCATTGTAATGGACAATGTATCCTACCATTCCAGAAAATTAGACCAGTGTCCCACAAGTTCCACAAGAAAAGCGGACATACAACTGTGGTTAAGGGAACGAAATATTAATTTTGAAAACAATATGGTGCGGGCAGAACTATTGGCATTGGTTAAAGAGAATCGGCCATTAGTCCAAAGATATGTCTTTGATGAGATGGCCAAAGAGAAAAATGATATTGTTTTACGTTTTCCACCTTACCATTGTGAATTCAACCCAATTGAACTCATATGGGCACAAATCAAGGGTGAGGTGGAAAGGAAAAACACAATATTTAAAATTAGTGATGTCCAAACTTTATTTACTAAAGCTTTAAATAATGTTACCCAAACCAATTGGAGTAAGGCAATCCAACATGTCCGCTTTTTTCGAAATATAATGTGGGACATTTATAATTTAATGGAAAAACAAGTGGAACCTCTAATAATAAATTTAAGAGCTGTTTCGTCCTCGACGGAATCAGATTCCGATTTAGATTAAAATAAAAATTCATCCGCCCTTATATCCCTCTCAACCACCTTTTTTGAAAACAAAGAATTTATTCAGGAAAGGACCTTGTGTTGTTTATAAAGATTATTATTATTATTTATATCGTTTTGTACGTATTTACTTTATAACCTTTGATACGTATTTGAATAAAACATACAGCACGACATTCCTTTCTTAGATATTACTTTACAGTATTAGGTACCCTTACATTTTTATTTAATATACCATAAATTTGAAAAACTGTCTAACTATTTAAGGTTAGGGAAAATAAAATTACGGTTAAAATAATAATTATATATATTTATAGATACTTTTAAAAAAATCAAGGCAACGTGTGAAATATGTAGGTATAACATTTAGTAGTTAACTAAGTGAACGAAGATTTTAATGTATGAATGCTATGCAATTGATAAACAAAAGTATTATTTATATAATATGATATTAAAATAAAGTATTTAAAATTCAAATAGAAATGTTAGTTTGAAAAAAGCATTTAAAATTCAATTCAAATTTGCCACTAAATGCCTTTTAGTGTTGTGTATGGTGTGATTCAGGCTTACAATTTCTCTCTCGTGCACTATGCACGTGATTACTCTCTGTAATGAGCGGCCATACTACAGATCGTGTCAAAACACACCACAAAAATGAACGATCCTTATATATTGAATCTGAATGTAAGAAAAAAGACTTGGACCAAATAATATCTCTCGTGTTTCATAAAAATCTGTTCAATTAGGAAAACTATCAACGGATTTTCCTCCTAAAAGCTTTACAGCCTTCATGTTCTGTCATATTTATTACTTTAATCCGCGTTGAAAGTATTTATATAACGAAAATCCGGTAGGATGTCTTTTTCGTGTTTACGTTTTGTAATTTTGCAATGAATTTATGAATGCTTTTCCGTGATTTTTTTAAATAAAATTTTTACCACAATTTCGTTCTACTTTTTATACCCTAATATGACAAATATAAACCCCATCAGTTAGCTATTAAAGCAATGAACGTTTTCAAATTTATGTTTTCAATATGAAGATTGATTATTTTTGTTTTCCTGTGTAAATGCGAAATTAACTAAATTCTACAACAACACGCACCATATTGCTTTCAAATTAAAATGGTTTATCATAAAAATCATGGTGTATAGAAACAAGCTGTGTTCTCGCGCACGACCAATGAAAAATCCTTCCAAAACGCCACATTATTGGAAATGCAGCCAATCACAAGACTGCGCGGATTTAGATGTTGGATGCTATGATGACACAATTACATTAATTTATTGTTTGTTTGTTTTTTTTTTCACGTCAATCAATGTTTGATTTAAGAAAATATAAAATTTGAGTTTGAGCTTAATAATTTAAAATAATATAACTGTCTAGGTTATTATTTTCAAAACAACAATATTATGATTGCATGGCAATATGGCGGTGTATCGGAAGTGCGTAGAACAGGTCGAAAATTGTTATACATATAAAATATAGTTTTTCTATTTTCTTCTACTGATTAATAGACGGCGCTAGTCGAATTCACATCACGATATTCAAAGGAGATGTAATTGTCAAATTGAAGGAAAGATATTAAAACATTGTATAAAACGATGTACAAATTGTAAACATTCTTTTGTTGCTGTAGATGACCGGCACCCAGATCGTCCTGTGACTGTTTCAACTCCGGAAACAATCAATCAAATTGTACGTGCAGATCGTCGGATGAACATCCTTATGGTGTTATAAATAAAGAAACAAAAATCTGACTCCTGATCAAAAGCGCTGGCGTCAACGGGTCTTCTCAGATTTCCTTGAAAGCTTAGAAAAACTATCTGCTTTGAAAGGGATCCGATTTGAGTCGATGGCAAATCAAAAAATAACAAAACTCCTAAAGGTACTTACTGAATAAGACTTGGTAAATGAAAAAAAAAACGTATGGAGATGAAACACCCAAATTAGAACTGAAGATTTAAACAGAGTTGCTGTGAAACGATTTTTGTATTTGTCAATTTCTTCGGCAATAGATGTACTAGAAACAATTGTAATATTAATTAATAGTGTACTGAATAATGACAAAAAATTCATAAATTCCGATGATTTTTAGGTATCTATTATAAAACGAATTCACCTCGTATATATTATTACTCATCGGGTTTTAAATTTAAGTACGACTCATCAATTTGATGTTTGATGATGATCAATTCAAAAACGTTTTTGTGAGAACAAAAATTATGAAACACAAAAATTTTATCTAGTCGTAGTTTAGAAATAAAAAAATTTCGTTAATAAGGGTGTTTCGCAGCTGCTATAATTCAATCTTATGGTTTAATTTTAAGTGGATTTTCTGACATCGTAATCAGCCGCTAATTTATATTGCAGAAAGTAAGTACGAAGTTTATGGGGTTGTGTTCTTCTTAATTAGCTAATTATGCATAACACAGTGTATACCTATATTGTACACGCGGCGAACTTTCATTTACCGTCGAAATAAACACGCGGCTAATTAAAAGTTATTTCACTAGTTAAACTCGTCTACTCGATGGGGTATTAATTTTGATGAAAGTTTCCCGTTTTAGATTGTGTCGGATGTACGAATTCACGAATTTATTTCATAATTTTCATATTAAAACATTTCGTTTCAGTTATTTATTATAAAATAAGCCTACTAAAGCCTAAACGTCAAGCTTTGTTAACAAGACAAATTTACTGAAAAAATCATCATCCAGAATTTTTAATAAACTTTGGTCTTATATCTGTATATATCTGTATATATCTGTATATATTTGTAAAGTGCTTGTTGCCACAATTCACAATCATTTACTTTACGTAAATATCTTTTGCCACAACGTACTGTTTTTAAAGTGTTCAAAGCCACAATTTACGATTCTAAAATATCTCTTGTCCCAATTCACTATTTCTGAAATGAGTGAGTCTTTTGTAATACTCTCATTATTCCGGATTTGTATCAGGAGTGAGTGAAATATTGCTGTTGAAAGACATGTATGTGACTGTATTAGCTCTGCTGGAATTCCGCTATTGATTTCTTCCAATTACTTCTTCCGTGATATATAGTGTTAGCTATTCTATACTTTTCTTGATTTTCTATTAAAGTTAAATCATCAGCATATGTTATTATTTGTTTTGATTCATTAACGGTACTTCCATTAAACAATAACTCTGAGGGTCCTTCAACTTATCTTACTCTTCTTCAATTTCTTGTTTCTTAGACCTTTTGATATATTAATATATCTGAATGTTGTTGATTTTAGGTCTATTCTGTTTCAAAATTATAATTTATATCAATAGAAATAAGCAGATTGTCAGTGTCAATATCATATTTTGATAGACTGAAAGAGAAGTCGAAACGTCAACATCTATCTTTCTTTGAAAAACTATCAAAAAAAAACTAATTTTGAAACAGAAGAAACCTAAAATCAAAAACATTTGGATCCATTTATATATATATATATATATATATATATATATATATATATAAAGGCATTTTCTATCTATTCAGATAATAAAAAAATATCCTGGTCTTTCTTTATTAGAATCTCGGTGAAGGACATGACCAATAAAAAATAATATTGGTCGCAAATTATTGCTAGAAACTAAATTCGGACCATTTCGACGAAATTCCAAGATGCATGATTTGCGGAATTTATCAATGCAAAGGTGAAAACAATGTAACGGATTATTGAGATGATTACTGAGCAGTTATTTTTCCTTTCATTCTCGCTCAACCATAATAGCTATGAAAGTTGAATTGGCACCCAAATTTTATGTACAACAGATGTTCTTCTTTATTTATCGAGAACAGATATTAATACATATTACCATTATGCAGGTGCTACAGCTGAATTTGTTCTAATTTTTAATGATTTATTTGATATTTGTAAATCTCGTAATATATATATATATATATATATATATATATATATATATATATATATATATATATATATATATATATTTATATATATATAATAAATATTTTAAAAACCACTTAGCTCAAGAACCAAATATATAATTGCATCAATTTATTATTTTTAAAACTACCTTAAAACATATATTTCAAAATATTTGTAGTAATGTGAAGAGCCATGATGGGGAGAATTATGCTGAAAAGAAGTAAGAATGCTTATCGTTTGAAACGTATATGAGCATGATTTCTCTCTGAATCTTGAAGGTACAATCATACATAATTTCGAATAATGATCTTAAATCTGAATGGATATAATTATGGAGTAAACGGTTGATTGGATTGCATAGTGACAAATTGAAAAGTGTCGAATAAGCATTAAGAAAACGAATGACAACATCAATAGTGACAATTCCAAATTAGATAATACTTCGAATGGCTAATGAAGATGATGATAGAAAACAAAAGGGGAAAAGTGATGGTTTTTTCATAAAATACGTGAGAACAATTTGTGTGCTGCATTTACTACTACTACCATCACACTCGCTATTACACTGTATGACGACTGTTTCGATGTTCTGTAGTTTTTATGTGTTTTGTACAAAACAAAGATATTACCGCGTACAATTTGATTTCAGATGATCGAATTAGTGATTCACTAAAGGCATTGAAAAAAATATGCAATTTGATCCATTTGGTCGAAAGATACAAAAAACTACAGGAAGAGGTGATTCATGAGATATCAACTGTTTGTTGTTATTTGTTATTTGTTATTTGTAATAACTGCAAATCATCAATGGATTATTTCTTGAAGGAAATACTAGCTATCATTACTCAGACTGAATTAGAACAACTTCCAAATTCAGTGGTAAGTTTAATAATTACTCATCTTGTACTGGTTATTGTGAACCATTTGAAATTTTTGTATCTCTTAGATAAACCCCAACAAATTGGTATTGTGTGTTACATATTACACAATTTGATTTGAACTATACGACGATGTATTGATAACTTGGTAGCCTAGACTAGTTCCATGCATAAATAAAATATTGCGTTACCATAGCAACGAACAATAACTTATTAAATGTGTTAGTGTTAAGTTTTACGTCAAACACTTAACACCAGAGTTATGCAATAAATTGAAAGAAAAAATATGTTCACCGAAATTGTGATAATCGAAAAATTGGATTATCGAGCCAAGTTCATCTACGATTTTTTTCTCGGGATTCTTGTCTTAATAAATACATCAAAAACAATTTGAGATAATTCCATAGAAACTCTATGTTTAGATCTGTGGCTTGGTTCTAAAAGGGCCAATATCAATTTTTTCAAATTTTGTGTTATTTTATCAAAAGTTTCCAATTTAGTAAAGCTTTAATTCTACAAAGGCCAATGTCTAATAACAAACTAAAATTAGTTGTATTTCCATTATAATGTCAGCCAAAGTCATTGCTAGTGGTTTCTGATTTATTTCTAAAAGGGCCTATGTTGACATTGGCCCTTTTAGCATTCATACAGATGTTACTTTTTCGAGCTTGAACATGTCTATCCCCTCTTCATACCAACAATGAACTTTGTCTGACACACTCCCTCATTTATTTACTTTTTATCTTAACACGCGGTTTTCAAGGCATTTAGTTCAATATGTCTCATTCTCGAGTTTACAAAATATTAGAACTGTGTCGCAAATCAAGTGTTTCAAAAGGTAAGTAATATTATTAATGCTATAATGTTATAATAAATAGAAAAAATGCTTTTAAAGTCAAACAGAATACTCCTTTAATTCCTTAAAAATATACAATTGACACTACAAAACATGATAAATTATCAATTTTCTAGATCCTGTTGCTAGTACTAGCAGAAGTCAGATCGAAAGCAATGAAGCGAATCACAATAACAACATCATTGCATGTGAACAAGGTAAATTTTTCGAGTTTTCTATGTCACTTGTTTTAAACATTATGTTTTTTGAAGCATTATGTTCTCAAGAACTGTTCACGAAAACATCTTTTTTTTTTCTTTTGTTTAGAAGAAAAAGATTTGGATTATAATAATAGTTTTCAACCTATAATTGAAGAGGTACCTGCTGAAACCCACAATAATAATGATAATATCACTATCATTGTACAAGGTAAATTTCTCAACAGTTATCTTTTCAGATTTTAACAAAACTGAAAGCATGTAAATTAATGTTCCCAACAATTACTCACAAATCATATTTTTTTTAGATGAATTAAATTCAAACTTCTCTAGAAGTTTTCAATATACAAATGAAGAGTTACCTTCTGAAAGTTCAGATATCGCTGATTTACTTGCTAAGAGTTCAAATGATTATGTGCCTTCTTCTGAGAGTAGTAGTGAAGGTGAACAACAAACACCTGCTAAAATTTTAAAGAATAGGGGAAGAAAACGAAGGGATGAAGTGGAAGCATCCAGGAAGCGTAAAATAAATCCTAGTAACTGGAAAAAAAATGTGAGCAAACAACGAAAATTGCAAGGTAAGGAGTATGTTACCTTGAAAGGAAAATTAATAAGAGCTAAACGCATGAAGCCCCCATGTAATTGTAGAAAGAAATGCTTTGATCTTATGAGTAATGAGGAGAGAGAAATTATTTTTAAATATTTTTATCAATTATCTTACGATGGACAATCACAATTTATTTCGGATTTTGTTGAAGAAAAAGAAAAAGCTACACAAAGGCTACGAAGGAGATATAACTTTAGATATAACAATTAAAAGAATTAGAGTGTGTATTGAGAAAAAAAGAGCTAGTGAAGCAGGTATGTGTGCTTCAGATAAACGGGGAAAACATGGAAAACAGCCCGTAATCCCAGAAAAAGAGAAAGATTTTATTAGAAGACATATAAACCAATTCCCATCCTATGAAAGTCATTATTCAAGGTCTAATTCTCAGAAAAAATATTTGCCATCTCATTTATCAATTTCACAAATGTACAGGTTATACAAGGAAGAGTGTGTCATAAACAACGTCAGCCCGCAAAAAGAATCTATGTATCGTAAAATTTTTGTCGAAGAATTTAATCTTTCATTTCATAAACCAAAAAACGATACATGTGGAAAATGTGACAAATTCGAAATGTTGATTAAAACAGAGGCAAATGAGAGTAACAAAAATATAATAATTATTGAAAGAGATAGTCATATGCTTTTGGCAAAATCTTCCTATGAGGAGAAAAAAAATGATGTCGAAAAAAGTAAAACAAATGAAAAGATTATGACCATAAGTTTTGACCTGCAAAAATGTCTCCCAACCCCACTTTTATCAAGCGGAATATCGTTTTATAAAAGGCAACTGTGTACACTGAATCTCACTTTATACATCACTAGTAGGAACCAAAACCCAGCAGCATTTTGCTATCTATGGGATGAGACAATCGCAGCTAGAGAAGGTCGAGAAATTGCATCATGTCTATACGCGTTTTTAAAGCAAATCCCAGTCGACATTGAAGAAGTCAATATTTTCAGTGATTCGTGTCCAGGACAAAATCGAAATATTTTTGTTGCTTTGATGTTTTTATTCTTAACTAAAGAATTATCTAGCAAAGGTAGGAAAATAGTAATCAATCACAAGTTTCTCGAAGCAGGGCACACCCACATGGAGGCAGACTCAGTGCATGCATTGATAGAGAAGACAAGGAAAAGAACAAATGCTCTCATTGAACTTCCTCGTGACTGGGCAAATTTAATTAGAATGATTCCAAGAAAACCACCAATCATCGTACATGAAATGCAACAAGATAGATTTCTAAACTTTAAAGAACTTCTCGGAACTGTATTTGTACAAAAAAAAGTTAATACTGCCGGGGAGCCAGTTAAGTGGACCAAAATCAAATGGATGCAATATCGATGGAATAAACCAAATGAAATCCAGTACAAAATTTCTTTTGGAAATGACGAGCAATTTAAAACAATAAGCTTAGTGAAAAAAGATACGAGACATTCTACCAACACCGATTATTATTTCAACTTACGACCCATATCAAACAAGCCATTACCATTGAGTAATGAAAAACTTAAAGACTTGAAAGACTTAATGCAGTACATTCAGCCAAATAGTCACATATTTTATAATGCATTACTGGATAAATTGACGAGTTCATCAGATGTTGTAGATACATTTTCAGATTATGATGAAGATGAATAAGAAAATTATAAAAAAAAAAATATCTTTGAACTGTACTTTGTGTAAATGTTCTTTATGTGAATAAAATTGTTGAAATCAGATGTTTTTTCCCCTTCTAACTGCCTTATGGATCCTCATTAAGTGAACCAATGTCACTTTAAGATGCAGTAGCTTTAAATCCAAAAAGGGCCAATGTCATAATATTTACATAAAATAGTAACTTGTTAAAAAATTTCATATGATAAAATATTGTTTCTTTACATTAACAATAAGCAAATAAAAAAATAATAGTGGGAATCTTAGTATAAGAAAGTTAAATCATTCTAAAAAATCTCAAATATCTTTCAACGCCTTTTTCTCAGGACTAGCATTTTTGACTTTGGCCCTCTTAGAACCAAGCCACAGAGATGGATGTTTAAATGAGTGAATGAGTTTTCATTCAGTGTCTTAGTTCTGTCTGAGAAACTTGGAATAACTTTACCTTCAACTCCAAGTAGAGTACATGGATATGCACATAACTTCTCAACTCGGATACAGAAATTCAGGAAAAACGAGTCAACATTTGTCCATACTTTTATCCACTACATGTGTTCAGTAAAAACTGTAAATCGTCTGCTCCCGATTTTTCCAAGTTGGTTTTCACATTTTCCCAGTCGAAATTTCGACAATTTACTATCACCCTTCTATTATGATCAATATTAATTTTAGAACATACATGTATAATACAACAACCAAATTTTTTTAGTTTAAGTAATTCTTCGCTCACTGCTGTTTTTGAGAGTCTCCAAAAATTTTCTATCTAGTTTTTTTACGATAAGCAATAATATTCTAAATCTATCTATCCTTTAGGATAAGCAATAATATTCTCCCCTAATTGTGACGGGAAAAAATATTGAGAATCTTTCATTTGTGCATCGAGATTACGCGAAAAAAATTGCTATTTTCGGCTTGACAGTCAAAGAATGAATTTACGTCATATTTATGAAATTTCTGTGCCAAATGGAATTGACGAAAAGGGACACAAAAATGATTGGCAATGCGGTCAACGTGTTAATCATGGAATTACTCATATTTATGACGCTTTAACACGATATAATTGAATTTTTATTTGGAAATTTAAGGAAAAGGCACGAAAATGATAAAATTTGGCATAAAAAATGATTTGCTTGAAAATAATGGAAAAATAGGATTTTGAAACAAACTTTATTTGAGAAAATTAACAAATTTTTATCAAAAATTTGAACGGAAATTTGGATTCCGACAGAAAATTTTTTTAAAAATAGAAAACAAAATCGGGATAGTGAATCGAATAATAGAGGTAAAAAATTATTTAATTACAATAAATATATGTAAAAACTTATGGTATACATGTTGATTGGTTGATTGTACAATGAATCGACACTGAGGACATACAGACAGCTGCCGAAAATTTGTTGAATGAACATATCACAAAAGTAAAAGTCCTTGAAAAATACTATGAAGATAAGAAGAATATTCACATTGAGAAATCCAAGATATGTACTACTACTATTACCACACTCACTATTACACTGTCTGACGCCTGTTTCGATGTTCTTCGTTAGTCTCTATGTATTTTGTACAAAACAAAAATATATTACCGAGTATAATTGGATTTAAGATCGTCAATTGATTGAATTAGTAAACTCACTAAAGGCATTGAACAAAATATGTAATTTGATCCATTTGGACTATTTCTTGAAAGAAAGTCTATCATTACTCAGATTGAATTAGTACAACTTCCAAATTCAGTGGTAAGTTCATTAATTACTCAACATGTACTGGATACAGTGGACAATTTAAATTTTGGTATCTCTTAAATAAATCCCAACAAATCATGTGTTTTTATATGAAGCCCCGTAGTGATGAAAAAGCTACTTTCGAGTAGATAAACTCAAATATTTGAGATTCCTAAAAACCTCTTCGCTTTTCTTAGGTGATGGGATGTTAAAAAATGTTTTTAAAAAATTTAAATTCTAAAAATCTATCCCCACTTTCATGAATAAATTCAAGGCATTTTTTTTGTAAATTAGTTTTTCCTTGTCCTTGCAGAATGGAGTACCCAATAGATCCCTTGCTTCGGGTAATTCATCAGTGTTAATGTTTGTTTCCTGTTTTAATTTTTTTAGTGGAACCTCAATATCAGTGACATTATTAGAACATTTTTCTTATTGGTTATAAGAGAGTCTCACTCTTGGAAGCACTTAAAGTTTCAGATGAGTGTAATAATTCAATTTAGGAAAATTTAGATAAAACGGGTCTTTCAGATTGATGTAAAATACAGAATATGCAATAAATATGCATATTGATGAGTATGATTTACACAAGCTAAATTCTTTTAAAAGGTTGACAATATCTAATTCTAATGAATGAATCACGTCAAGAAATGCGGACTCCCTTATTTCTTCATTTCTCTTCCGATCGAGTATGTCCTGTTATTGATTTCAAAGGGACATGTGCGATATTCAGGATGTAGTAAGATGGGCAAGAAGCCATAGAAGAGAATGGCGAGACTATGTTGACAGAATGCCAAATGAACGGTTAGCAAAAATTGCAAAGGAAAAGAAACCAGACATATCTCGACCTCCTGGACGACCACCTATACGATGGTATGAAAGCTGGTCCTCAGCATCTCAACTACTCCTGGCAAACCCTTTATGAAAATACAGGACCTAGTCCTAATGTAAGAAGAAGAAGAAGAAGAAATAAATGAATCTGTTAATGTAAAACGGTCGATTAAATTTAAATTCTGGTCCACATTTCTTAGAAGCACATTTTAAGCATTCTCCAAAGCAACCATGGCATCTTAAATTCATGCAGTCACAAAAATCCATTTCTAATTTATTTTCATAAGATGTTGACGGCATTGCCGCGTCAAACGGGATCGATGTTCCTCGTGGAAGAATGTCGTTATTTTTCTTCAATTTGTACACTAATGTCTCTGGATGGCGACAGATTTGCGGAACCATATCGAAATGGGTTTTTTTCATTTATTTCAATCGGTGTCTTATACTGATTCGATGTCGGTAAAATTGCGGAATATGTTCTTTCTTCTTGTATTTTAGTTTGTGAACCATTTTGACTAGATGTCAGTTTTCGGTTTAGTTGTAAGTGGATATAGATATGGAGGGCTAATGTTTTCACTGGATCCATTGGATATTAGCGGGATTGCGGAATTATACCGAGACATCTTAACTAGACATAATTTTTTCCTTGGAGATTTATCGTTATTTTCCTCTTGTAGAATTAAATGGGATTGATGTTCCTCGTTGAAGGTTATCGTTATATTTCCCAATCTGCACAATAGTCTCTTCTCTATGGATGTTGTTGGCCTGGTAGCGTCGAATCGAAGCGGTCTTTCTTCATTTATTTCAGTTGCTGTCTCATTTTTACTCGATTTTAGTAAACTTGTGGTTTGACAGTAAACCTCAATGTTGTCAAATTTTACAATTAATGTTAATTATATGGACGCATGTTACGTTTCACAAATATTTATTTATAAATCGTAATATAATTAAAATCATGATGAATCTGGCTTTTGTTCTCACTAATTTTGGCCATTTTATCGCTTGCGATAAAATGGCTGCCTTTGTTTGACTATTTGGATATTTTTCAAGTGACATTTTAGTCTTATTTTTTTCATTCCATAGAGGAGTATCAGTGGAGTAACGCAACCTTATTTGTTAATAAATCGATTAACTTTTTACAATATAAAATAGTAGATTTCGTACGAAGGTAGAGCAAAGACAAAAGTAGCTAGATGCATTAAAAATACAGGAAAAAGATTTACCAGAAGAAGTTTATATTTGTGGATCTCATTTCAAAGTAGACAATTTACAATGGAGGAAAATCCTGAAAAAATATTTTTGTAAAAGAATGTGTGATTGATAAAAGAATTCGCTTATATACAGAGAATATTGTTTTCGGGCAAAAAGTTATGTTAAATTTGGGGATATTAAAACAGGTACTTCTTGGCAGTGTTTAGACTCAACATCTGAAAGGTATTTATTGTCAGTTGGAAAAATGTTAATGCATACTTATTGCTGATTTTGTATTTTACATCAGTCTGAAAGATCCGCTTCATCCAAAATTTTCAGAAATTTAATTATTTCACTCACCTGGAACTTTAAGTGCTTCTGAAAGTATGAATAACTCTTGTAACCAACAAGAAAAATGTTCTTGTTGGTTACAGCAACAGTTCAGTAGTTCTGATTTCGATACATTGATGAAGGTCAAGAAAAAATATGAGTATTCTGAAAAATAGAGTGACTCTTCAAAGAAAATCTGTCTTCAAAATAAATTCAAAATCTGTGAAAAAATAGGTTTTACGGAAATTATTGATAAATTTGCCACTCACAAAGCCAGAAATATTATTTTATAATTAGGTAATTATAATGATTAGGTTCCTAGCCTAGTTTGTTTTTTATTTTGATAAAGTATTTGGTTGATATTATATAAGCTGGCCAAAAAAATGAAGTTTTCAAATTTTATTTGCATTTTTTCTCATGAATCACTTCTTTACAACGATTGTGACGTAGGAATACGATAAAAATACATAAAAATACGTAACTATCTAATCTATTTTTTCCTAAAAACTGAAAAATGACAAAACTGCAACATAACTATCAATTTAAAGGCATGTGACCTTGAACAGAAAAAGAATTTAGCCATCGGCGCTTGATAATACAGTGAAGGTTGTAAATTTCATCAAGTCGCAGCCTAAGCAATCCCGACTTTTTGCCATTCTGTGCGATGAAATGAATGGAAGTGCTGTCAAGATTGTTTGGGCTTGTTAATGAATGTTTTTGTTGTAAATTGTAAATATTCTTCCACGAAGAACATCGATCCCGTTTGACGCCGTCAACATCTTATGAAAATAAATTAGAAATGGATTTTTGTGACTGCATGAATTTAAGATGCCATGGTTGCTTTGGAGAAAGCTTAAAATGAGCTTCCAAGAAATGCGGACCAGAATCTATGTTTAATCGACATTTTACATTAACAGAATCATTTATTTACATTTTGAAAAGGTTATCACAAACCCTTCGATGAAGTAAAAATCTTAATTATGTTTTCTAATTGTTTTGAAGAAAAATGTTTACATATGTGTGTGACATTGAGGTTAAGTAGATTATTCTTTCATATAAGAAATACATGAATTTTTTATCGAGCTGGCTTTGTAAATACTATTTGGGCAGAGGTAATTCATTCATTAGTATTGGATATTGCCAACCTCTTTATTGCAATTTCTGTATTTTACAACAATGTCTGAAAGAGCCGCTTTATCTAAATTTTCCTACTTTGAATTACTACACTCATTTGAAATTTTAAGTGCTTCTAAGAGTAAGACTAACTCTTGTAACCAACAAGAAGAATGTTCTAATAATGTCACTGATATTGAAGTTCCAATGAAAAAGAAACAGGAAACAAACATGAATACTGATGAAATATCCGAAGCAAGGGACCTATTGTGAACTCCATTTTGAAAGGACATTGGGGTAGCAAAAAACTAATTTAATAAAAAAATGCATCGAATTTATTCATGAAAGTGAAGACAGATTTTTCAAATTCATCAAAAACAGTTTTCAACTGTCATATGATTTAATTAGTTAGTAATTGCTTAGCTGCTTACAAAACTCTACAGAATGTTGTTATTGAGTAGAGATTGAGTTCACTAATTCAAACAACTGACGATCTTAACTCAAATTATACTCGATAATATTTTTTTTATTTGTACAAAATATATAGAAACTAACAGAGAACATAGAAACAGGAGTCAGACAGTGTAATAGTAAGTGTGGTAATAGTAGTAGTACATGTCTTGGATTTTTCAATGTGAATATTCTTCTTATCTTCATAGTATCTTTTGAGGACTTTTACTTTTGCGATATGTTCAATTAACAAATTTTTAGCAGCTGTGTGTATGTCCTCAGTGTCGATTCATTGTACAATCAACCAATCAACATGTATACCATAAGTTTTTACATATATTTATTGAAATTAAATATTTACCTTTATTATTCAATTCACTTCCCCCATTTGTTTTCTATTAGCATCTTCATTAACCAATCGAAGTATTATCTAATGTGGAAATTTTCAATATTGCCATTCATTTCTTTAATGCTTCTTTGACACTTCTCAATTTGTCACTGTGCAATCCAATCAAAAATTCATTCCATAATTGTATCCATTCAGGTTTCAGTTTAATATTGTAGATATCTTCGGTTCCATTTTCCATTTCTTCATTCCTATACAATTCGAAATTATGTATGATTGTAACATTCAAGTTCAGTTCAAATTATAAGCATTCTCACCTCTTATTCGAACTTATTCTTAAAGTCACACTCAGTAATGAAAACATCAATTTCTTGTGAGCAAAATAGACAAGCTCAATTGCATCATATAGCCTATTCGAATTAATAGCTAAAAATAGAGCAGCTCACTCTGTAGGGTAGAATCTGAAGTTTCATTCACTGAAAAAGAAACAAAAAAAAATCGCTCAAATTCACAGTTACAGTTTTAAAACAAACTTTTCACATCAACTTGATGAAAGTACTGAAGTTGCTTGCTAAGCTAATCTATTAGCCTTTGTTAGGTTTTGACCTCAATTAAAGCATAAAAGAAGAACTGCTTTTTTGCAAGTCTTTATCATCAAAACCACCAGGGGAAAAATTTTTAAGTATCTCAATGATTTAATTACATATAACGAAATAAAACAAAAGGATGGACGGACGACTGATGGTGCTCGTGCTATGAACTGAAGGTTGTAACTTTCATTAAGTCACGGCCTAAGCAATCCCGACTTTTTGTTATTCTGTGTGATAGAATGGGAAGTGAGCTCAAAGCATACCAGCTTCATTGTGAAGTAAGATGGCTCTCAAGAGGTAAAGTGCTGTTAAGATTGTTCAAGCTTCTTGAGGAATTAATATTTTTCTTTTGCATATCCTTATTTCCTGTTCCTTGTTGTCCTCGATACTATTTTACACTTCTCACTTTGTTGTTTCTTGTTTTTTGTTTTCAACATCATTTTCCTCATCGTGGCTCTTCTTCACATTACTTTTATCTTGTTTTTGACTTATGGTTTCTTCATTATCTTTTAATATCGTAGTTATTTTTTTTTTATATTTTGTATTTCAATTTTATTCCAGAACCGATATCCATTCGAGTATCCTATCACCTGAAGTTTTTTATTTTTCTTGTCAAATTTTGAGGTTTTTTCTAAATGTTTAGCAGAAGCATCTAAGCCAAATATACTTAGATTACTTAGTGTCCGTCATTTACCCTCAATCCACTTTTCCATTAAGTTATGGAAAGTATGCTGGAGTTAATCAAGAATAATACCTCATTTTTTCATATATTCTTTCATTCGTTTACTTGTAGATTCTCCATCATTTCCTCTCTTTCTTATGAACTTTTGTATCAAATTTAGTTTCAATCATTTTTATGTATTCTATTATCCAGTCTGACAATTAATTTTTGTGTTCCAGTGAAAATATTATAACATTCTGAAGAAAGCATTCATCAAAATGTATATTTCCAATGTTAATAACCCGTTACGGTTTTAGGTTGTCACTAGATTAAAACATCCTCCAAATAAAAGGTTTATTGATTTTTGGTCAAATATATAACACAACGTGGTGAGAGAAAAACTACTAGCTGACCTTACAATTAATACATCATGTCGCGCCAAAAGTGCTAATGAATGGATCATTGACAAACTGCATTGCTTAGGGTGGGGCACATTACAAGGATAGATCCGTCTTATGTGCCCCAGCAAAACCTCTCATTTAGAGGTTCTTTTTCCTTTCCCTTTTCCTTTTTCTTTGGTACCGCAGTTATTGCATTTCTCTCTATAACTTGTACAGTCTTCATGTAACCAGCCAGAACACTGCAAACATCGAATCCATTCGCTTTTCTTCTTGGTACGGTAGTAATTCTCGTGACATTCTACACATGTGTTTTCATTTTTATCAGAACATTCTTCGCTAGATTCACTAAGCTGCAACTCTACTTCACTTTCTGATGACGATGATAAATCCCTCACAACAGTCTTCTTACGTTTTTTCTCCTGTATTTTTTTTTTGTCTCAGATAGTTAAATCATCGTAACTATAGCGGTTTTATTTCGTGATGTGCAACGCGAAAATACGTTTTTTTCTTATTTTTCATTTCCGATACGTAAAGATATCATCAATTGATGATTTCGATTGGTTAACGAGATAAACATTTGGAAGTGTTTGATTTCAAAAGTCAACAATTGTCAGAAATATTATTTCAATTGAATGAAAGTAAGACGGTTAATAAGTGTTTTTTGTATATTAAAATTATATAAGATTTTAAATGCCGTCGTCTTTGAGTAAAGAAACCAATTTGTATTACAAAAATTTGGTAGTGACAAAGTTCAATAACTGGTTGAAGTTGGTTAAGGAGAAGAAAAAACAAACTTATCAAATCCAAAACTCAACGGTATCATTCCAAGCTCCAAAGGAGGAAAAATATGCTAACGTTAAAAATATTATAGTGACTACTGCAGATAAGTTCGATTCGTCACCACCAATGAACTGTAGCGACGCCAATTCCAACGAGGTTCTAAACAGAAAAGATGTGAAGGAGGAGGAACATATGAACTTTTCGAAGGAGAGCTTTTAATCAATTGAAAGTGGAGAGTGGGAAATTTGTAAACTCATATACAGGTTTATAATTTTTTTATATTGAGTTTGTAAATTTTGATGGCTATATACAGTGTGTTTAATCGACTTTTTTTCGTAATCTATCTTGATAAAATTCCTGAAACGACACAAGGTACTCGATAATGGAGTTAGTTAAACTGTGTATTGACGAGAAAGACGAAGCGTCACAGATACGCGAGTGAGGATGGCGGCGGTAAACGGAAGAAACGTGAGAAGTTGTGTGATGAGACGGAATCTTCGGCGGATTCCAAGGAAAAATTTTCGTTCTAATTGTTGATAAAAAATTGTTAATTTTTTCAATAAAGTTTGTTAAAAAATCATCTTCATTAGCCATTCGAAGTATTATCCGATCTGGAAATGTTAGTATTGGTATTGCCATTCGTTTTCTCAATGCTCATTTGACCCTTCTTAATTTGCCACTATGCAATTCAATCAAACATTTATTGCACAATTGTATCCATTCCGGTTAAAGATCATTATTGGAGGTATCTTCCGCTCCATTTTCCAATTCTTCATACTTATACAATTCGAAATTATGTATGATTGTATCAATCAAATTCAGAAAGAAATCATTTTCATTTACGATTGAAAGATAAGCATTCTCACACCTTATTTCAACGTTTTAGCTAGTCATCATTATAATCTATAATTACTCAACCAAGTCACATACAATCAGAACTTTTGAGGACATTACTCGTTTAGTTCGATTTGCACATATAATGTTGAATTTGTACAAAGTGATTAGATTGGTTAAATGCTTGTGCCTTGAAAGTTCTTATTTAAAAACAAGTGATACGACAAAATTCATTTATCAATAATTTATAATAATAAACATCTCAATGCAAAACTTATTTCCATTAGGCTAGATGAGAATTTTTAAAAGAAATCCCTAAGAAGGTAAAACCGAATCGTAAGTACATTGCTGATTATTTGAAATATGGTTTTTGTGGTTACTGGCACAGATAACGACCTGCTACTTCAGTGTGTTTTATGTTTCGAGGTATTTGCTGATGAGAGTATGAAATTCAAAACTGTAAAGACTTTTCACAAAAAAAAAACATTTGTATTACTTTTAGTTCAAAGAAAAAGAATTCTTAAAGTCAAACTCAATAATGAAAACATTTTCTGGTGAGAAAAATAGACAAGCTACAATTGCATCAAATCGCCTATCCTTATTGATAGTTAAAAAAGGAACCCAACACTTTGTAGGGTAGAGTCTGAAGTTTCATTCACTGAAAAGGAAACAAATATCTCGATGATTTAATTAGAGATAACGAAATAAAACGGACAAAAAGGATTGGACGGACGACTGATGGTGATCGTGCTGTGAAATGAAAGTTGTAACTTTCAAGTCACGGCTTGAGCAATCCCGACTTTTAACATTCTGTGCGATAAAATGAATGAAAGTGCTGTCAAGATTGTTTGAGCTTCTTAATGAATTATGATTGTTTTTGTTGTAAAATGACGCAACGGGGCATAATTTATCCGTTTTTATTTCCTTATTTCTTGTTCCTTGTTGTCTTCATTTTACACTCTTGACTTTTCTGTTTCTTGTTTTATGTTTTCACCATCATTTTCCTCATCATGGCTCTTCTTCACTTCACTTTCGTCTTGTTTTTGACTTGAATTGACTAATAATTATAATAAATAAGCATATCCTTATTAAAATCCTAAATGTTTGCCTCATGAAGGCATGAAACGTTATATCGAAGATTTGTTGGTATATGTCTATAGTAAATTTGTATTCAAATAAAACTAGTATTTGATATTATTTCATCCAAACATTCTATGCTAGATAAAACAAAAGCATTAACGAATACAGTTACATAGCAATTTTACATAGCTTATATTTTTTCATAAACATTCTCGCCAAAATTATTTTCTTGATCTTTGTTTAGATTAATTGTGGGAAATATTGTGTATTAACCAAATTTAGTAAGAATTAGAGCCAGATTCTTATTGATTTTTAATAATATTACGATGTATAAATAAATATTTTTGAAACGTAACATGCATCCAGATAATAAACAAATAAATTGTAAAATTTGACAACATTGAGGTTTACTATAAGTTGGCTTCAATTATATTCAAACATGCCAGCTGGGTTCATCCTTTTTATTTCAAGATCAAAGTAAACCAAAGTTTCAATCAAAGGAACTTCGTAATTCATTATAATGATAGGAACGGAAATGGTATCTAGTTGGAAAAATTACTTATGTTTAAGTTTTATACGTGAAGATTAGGTCAATATAGTTTAAGTAATGAAGTAAATTTTGACAAAAAAGGTATATATTTTTTAAATATTGATTCTTATAGTAGGTATGTACAATTATTTTTCACATTTTCTGCACCTTTGATTGATGTCAGAGGTTTGAACTTAATATACCTATACGTACTTGTGTATTTTAAAATGCTCACGTACACACCACAATGTTTTATTTTGATGAATATAATTTGAACAAGCTAAATGCTTTTAAGATGTTGGCAAGTATTTGATTATCTTTTTTAATAACAAGTATAAGCACTACACCAATACTGGAAGTAGTTTACAAATAATTTATTTTTAGTAAGTGAAGACTCACATAGTGAAGTAAAAAAGTAAATTGGTGAAATGAAAATAATATTTGGTGGAAAATTTCAGCTGAATAAGTCAGTTGTAGTAAATATATTAAGGTTAATAAAGTCGTTATTAATATTAAATTAATTAATTTCTATGGCCTTTTCTGTTCTGAATGGTAACCAACAAACTAATGTACCCAGAAGAGAAAATACTAAACTTCCCAAATCCGTAAGTCACGAAATGATGTTTCCAATTCCGAATCGACTACTCTTCAAACCCAAGTAATCTCGCATGATTCAGAAGTACAAAGGAAGTGCCTTTTCAAAGACGAAAATTCGGGTGTGACGTATGAAAATCATATCAGTTATTATTTTCTAACCACGTAATTTTCCTTTAGGAACTTTGATCGGTAAAGTAGCGAAATTCCATATAGAAAAAAAAATTATTCAAAACGTCTGTGCGTCGTTTCCACTCGAGATTCTTTTTCTATCATTTTTTACGTTCCGTCTCGAGTGGTAAGTGTACATGGTCATTAAGTCTCGCCGAGGATCGAAATATGATGAAGTAATCGATACTATACTTAACAAAATGGAAAAATGACAATTGAAAAATTATTAATGATATATGATGTTTCTAAATTAGTAATTGACAATTCAGAAATAAAGTGCGACAGTTTCTGTTATCTAAATTCAAAGACAAAGGTCTTAAAGAACTTGTCGTAACGAACTTTGGGTTAAAATTATAAAATGCGATGGACATCCTTCATATTAGCATCTAATTGGAGTCTTTAGTGTTAATTTTTTCAAGTATTACCAGAATTTCACTTCTCAATCGAAATATTTTGATACAATTTATATCATATATAGATTTTTTTCGTATACGAAGTTTTATTGTCAATAACTTTATCATTATCGTTTGTAATTTTATAATTGATTTTCAAAACTATACAATCACAACGACGTTTGTCTCCTTTTGAATATACGAATAGGTCCTGTTAAGTGTATTTAGTGCACTAGCAGGGTACATGGATGTGCACATAGCTTCTCAACTCAGATACAGAATATTCAGGAAAAACGAGTCAACATTTGTCCATACCTTTTTTCTTTGCATCTACAACTTTTCTTGAAA
Organism: Diorhabda carinulata; assembly: GCF_026250575.1. Lineage (NCBI taxonomy): Eukaryota > Metazoa > Arthropoda > Insecta > Coleoptera > Chrysomelidae > Diorhabda > Diorhabda carinulata. Next base: position 8,236,714 of record NC_079473.1, read on the forward strand.
TAGGGTGTCCAGTAAAAATCGTCGTCTTGTGTTCTTAGTGTCTGTTTATGGAAAAAAACCTTGTTTGTCCCACCAAATCCTATATGTACCCAAAAAAGACTGTTCGTTTTTAGTATGGAACTAGAAAAATCTAGTCTTCCTGAACGCGTTAGACCTCTTACTACTGACTACTATCATCGAATAAATCAAATCTGGTTTCGTTCAAAAAAGGATAATTAGTTCAGATCTAAAATCTGGTGTTCGCGTTCTATAGCCAAGCTTCTGAAAAGTATCCTGGGTATATTTGATGGTGTCCTACATCGGTTCCAGCAAGTTTAGGCGATTTGGATCATTATTTTTATAATACTATCCATTAATGGGTGTTTGCGTTGAAATTTTTTTATTATTTCGTCTGTATTAACAACTTTATATCGTGTAGGTAGGTCCCTTGTTTGATATTTTGCAACCGAGACATTTTTCTTTGAAAATAGATATTCTGGACACTTATTTTTATATATTCAGAAAGACAACTGTTTAAGAACGCTCTTTGCCAATGGATATTCGAGAGGTTCCAGTATTTAGTAAAAATTTCTATGCGCGTTTCCTCGCTTATGTTGGCTGAACAATGAAAGCGACATTTAGTTTCATTGCACGGTGGCTGTACCTTCCTGGCTTCCCTCAACTTGACGAATTTTTCTTTGGAGCCATCAGGATTTTTCCGCACTCCCAATGATTCGTAAATGTATAAATCAATTAGTGTATTTGTGAATGTTGTCGATTTAGCTGAGGAAGCTTTACAAAGTCTTCTTCAAGATCAAAAATCCATAGTGATTCTACGAGGTCCAGATTCGAACAACTTTATTCAACAAAATCCTCACCTAGAGCAGTTTTTCCAAGACTTATTCGACAGGTAGAGTTTCGAGGATTACTATTAACATTGGTTCTGTTTTGTAGTTAAAACTATCATTCATTCGACGTAGAGGTGGTTTTCATTTGGTTTTGTAACAATTTTGATATATTCTTCTTTGAAACCAATTGGTGAGTCGATTGCTTATCACTTTTTGAAAAGAGAAATCACTAATTGAGTCGCTTTGCGTGACCGTTCAGTGGTTTACGTTCATTTTTCAAATATTACGAAGATACGAACGAAATTTTTAATAACATGATGACTGTTTTATCATTTTCGAGTGTCGTTTCAGATCTGAATGTTATATACAAATCAATATTATACACCGTTTGGATATTGGGGATATTATTTCAATTTTCATATTTATGCATGCGAACTTTTTCTTTAACAAAACATTGAAGTATCTATTGAAAGAAAACCAAATAAATATCTACGTAGGGCAAAGGATAGAGGAACATGTCCGCCGCAAAGCTGCGGTTCGTTTTAATACTTTCCGGTAGTGGCTATGCTTAGATAACGTCCCCCCATAGATATAACGAATAAACATGGACGTCGTTAAATAATTATTTACTAAATTTGTATAAACACATTCCACAATCGGAAATATTTCCGATTATCAATTTCGACACCTCATGGATTTTATAAGTTTATAGGTAAAATAAATATTGTTCACGGTGGGTTCAAGAAGTAATTTTGAATTAAAGTTCAAGCGATCATTTGTTAGCGGTACCTACTCTCTGTATTTATCATCAGTTAATGAGATTCGTCTTTAGAAACTTTGTTTTACAAAAAACAAACTATAATTTGTCTTTGGGAGTTGCCATTTCAAAAAAAAAAAAACACAATTCGTCTTTAGAAACTTATTTTTTTAAGAAAAAACTGACATTTGTATTAACGAACATTCTTTTTGAAAACCAAAAACATTTGAACAATTATGAACCAAAATTAGTGTTTAGAATATTCCGTTTTTGGAAAAACAAACCAAAATTTGTATTTAGAAACTTCATTTAAAAAAAATGACATTTGTCTTAAGAGACTTTCTGTTTCATTAGAAACCAAAATTTGTTTAAACAAACCTCATTTTTCCAAAAATAAGATGAGATTCGTCTTAAGAAATTCTGTTTTTCGAAAAGCAAACCAAAATTTGCCTTCGGGTATTGCCATTTCGATAGAAAACAAAATTCGTATTTAGAAATTTCTGTTTATGGAAAAACAAACCAAATGTTGTGTTTAGAAACTTTATTTTTCAAAAAAAAATAGACATTTGTCTTAAGACACTTTCTGTTTCAATTAGAAACCAAAATTTGTTTGTACAAATTTCATTTCTCCAAAAATAAGATGAGATTCGTCTTTACAAACTTTGTTTTTGGAAAAGCAAACCAAAATTTGCCTTCGGGAATTGCCATTTCGATAAAAAACAAAATTCGTCTTTAGAAACTTTGTTTTTCGAAAACAAAAAAATATTATCACAAGAGACAAGGAGGATGAATTAATAAAAACGTATACAAAGTAAAGTTTTACAAGCCGTTAGAACTTCATTTACATCCTGGAAAAAAAAGACATAAAATATCCCCCAAAATAAAATACGTTGCGAAAAATATTCCGAATGAAAAAATTCTCAACGAGGCCGTTTTAGAGAAATTTCAGTGTAGTGGGTGCTCCCACAAGTACCTAGCCTGACCTAAATATGGCGGTAGTTATTTGAAAAATATTAGAAAGTACACAATCTATACAAAACTTTTATTTGAAAGGCGTTAGCCTAAATAATATGAAAGTTGAACTGAATTCTACGCAGGGCGAGATTGCTAGTTCGTTATAAACAGTAAAATATTGTGTAGCAAAGTTTATACGAGACCGTACGACCTTCGAAGACCAAATGTTTCAATATTGAAGACTCGATCGTGATGGTATTGATATTTTACTGTAGATTTTAGTTAGTAGATTGATTTACTTTAATTTTTAATTTAGTTAAAATCCGAAAGATAAATAAAAAGCCGACAGTTTTCTTTGCGGAGTAATGTTCCACAATTTCTACTAAACTGGTAAGACTAACGAACAATATAAATCAGCTTAACGTCGTGGCATTAATCTAAACGCCAGAAGGGATTAAATTTTGGACTAAATTGGTATACCTTTCAAACGGTTGAGATTTTTGAGTCCCTATTTCACACTTGACCGGAAGAAAGATGTGAATAATTGCTTAGGAAAAACTTTTTTCTTATATTTCAAGCCACATTTTCTGGAAATTCGAATTTCATTGCGTAATGTAACGCTTTGGCATATCTTGACAATCAAAACGATTACCACTTGAATAATCGATCATAATCGATTATTATTTAATCGTAACTAATGGATTTTTAGCCAATTACGTTTCTCAATTCGTAAAACTTAATATTAATTTAATTTAATTCAATACTCAAACTTTCTATTGGATATTGTTTGTTTTATTAGGGGTTCGTGATGTTTTTTTATGACTTCTTGAAATTTAAAATATCCGTTTTATACAGATTATTATACTGTTTATACGAAATGTAGAAGTTTATTTCGTGATAAAGAGTACTGCATGGGATTTATTCATAAAAAGCAGTGGCTATATAACCAAACAGACTGAATACATTGTTCACGCCGATATAGATTGACGCTCGTTTCGATAACCAATTTATATCATCTTCAGAAACTGAAGATAAACTGTGTATTCTAAGTGCATTTAAGCCCTCGAAAGCTCCTGCATAGATATCTGATTTTTCGAAAGCTTTGTCTGACTTTTGTATATGTTAATATTTAATTTCTTATTTTTTAGACCTTTTAATATGTTTATACTTCTAAATTTTCTTGATTTTTGGAGTCTTTTGTTTTAAAAAACGTCAAATTTTTATTTGTATTTCAGAAATTACGAAAAAAAAACGGAATAGGCCTAGAATCAAGAAGAAGAAGAAGAAAATTCAATGAAATAATGTCGAAAAATAGACAAAAAGGATACTAAATATGTAATTGTTATTGAAAATTTAATGAAAGATAAAAAAAAAATGATAATGTATAAATTAATATTGATATAGTTTCCGCGTCCTGATCAAACCCTGTATAACAGAGTTATTTGATAGATACTTGAGTTTCGTGATACGGCAACACTGATGTGATTATATGAAATCTGTCATTGTCATCATAATGTTTGACATTTGTAATGGCGAACGTGTTGTTTACTACGATTTTCGACGTAGATTAAACTAATGTTGAAGAATCCGGTGATGAAACCCAATCTCGCGGACGTTGTTATGAACCCACGTTTCATCTATAACATAAAACGGTTTTATTTCTGTTAAACGCTCGATGGAAACATTTTCGCGTCGATGGTTTTGTTTCAATGTCCGCAAACGTGGCGTCCATCTTGTACTCAACTTTCTAATGTCAAAATTTTCAGTTAAAACACGATGTACATGTCGAGTATGTTTGCTATGAATAAACTGAACGATCCACGAGATTTCAGAAAAAATAATCATTTTCTTCTCACTTCTCATTTTGAAAACATCGCTATACATGGTTTTCCCTAGCTAGTATCTAAAAGATTTAAGAATGAATGTTACAACGGGACGTAAAAGTGCTTTTTACGACCCCCGGTAATTTTTAATTTGTTACATGTTTCTCAGTGTACTTTTATATAAAACATGGAAATTCGTAATAAAAGTTGCAGACGGTGGTAAAATGAAGCTGTTAAAGTAACGACGATGTTCAGAAACTATAATTTTGTATAATGTTAAAAAATCAACAACTTATATATATTTAAATAAATTTATTCATACAATTTAACAAATTAAAGTTGAAAAAATGATTGTTAATAATAACAGTATGAGCTCTAATAGTAACTATTCCAAAATCATCTAAATTTTCGGGATCATTGTCTGGTTTTTCTTCACGATTAGAAGTATTGACAGCGTCTTAATCGAAAGCTACTTCTAGTTGAGGTATTATCGTATCTTCGTTATCGTTTTCAATAATAGTACCCAGTTTGAGATCTTGTTTAGAACTAGAAATTCGCTTAACATAATAGGTACCTTCAAATCTTCAACGCTTCTTTCAACTGAACTCACGAATCTTGGTGGTACTCGAGGTAATTTCTCCAAAAATACAATGGGGAATGTACATTCCGTTTGCGTGGAAGTATCGCTGGTTCTTCTTCTCAATATATTCATGTTCATTATTATAATAAACGATTCAGTAATTATGACAGATGTCAAAACAGATCGGTCAGTTTTGATATATAAACTGTCAATTATTGTTGTAGAACTAGGGGAAATGTGCCTATGATGGACCCCTTAAGGAAATATCATTACAACTTTCTTAGTTTTGGACTTATTAATTTTTTTCACATGAAATATATATACTTAGCTCGAAGTTTATTATAGTATAGGAAGATTTTTCTGCCAAATAATTTCCTGTTTAATAGCATAGCTATTTTTAAAAAAGTAGTCGAGTGGTCCATCATTGGCACACATCTGCCCATGTCGGACCCCTTTAAAATAAATGAAAAAAAAATGTCTTTTAAGCTTTATTAGAAAAAATATAGAACAAACTAACATCACGTTAGGTACAGAGCTCACAAATAAAAGACTTGCAATGGAAGGAAACACCAGCGCACTCATTATGGCACCACGAGTTACATTTTTGATAACGAATCCACTTTTCTTTTGCACGTGAGTGCGAGAATAACTCATTGCAGTAAAGGCAGCTAGCATCATCATCTGAGTCATCTTGTCCCTTTTCCAAAAAGTTCTCAAAGGCGGATTCATCTTCATCAGAACTGTCATTTTCAATGACAAGTTTCCGTTTTACTATCCTGGCTTGTTGTTTACTTATCTTTGTTTCCTTTTCTATAACCTTCTCTTTGAGTTCATGAATTTCTGGTGTTGTATTCAAATGACCAGTTTTTCCCCTTCTTCTGCATTTTTTTTTATCAGTACCAATTGCTACAGTTTGAGGGGGAGGACAAATTTCTTTCACAGAAATGTCGAGAACTGACGATGAAGACATGTTAAGACCAGATGTGGATGGGGTTTGAATTTCTAATTCCATTTGGTTCTCGATGATATCTCCTTGAGCCTCGAGAATCTGCTTATCCGTTGCTAAAGCTGGTGCAAACTGCCAGTCCTCGAAGACATGAGGATTGAAAGGATGAATGCCAGTCTTTTTGAACGAATTTATTGCATTTGATGGTACAGCACTCTTCAAATAAGCTTGATTGAGAAGACCTGCTATTTTGAATTGAGTCACTGCCTTCCCCGGGTTTTGACGAAGCCATAATTGAAATTCTTGATCAAAATACGTATGAAGAGGACGGAAGAATCCTACGTCCAATGGTTGAACGTGATGTGAACAATCTGCCGGGAAGCAGAACACAATTACCCCATTTTCTTTTGCAAACTGAAGAGATTCGAGGCTCTTATGGCTACTGTGCCCATCTAGGAGCAAAAGAACCTTATTGTTATTAGATGCTTTCGTATACTTCACGAAATGCTTTAGCCATCTACAAAAAATTTCACTGGTCATCCAACCTTTTTCTTATACGAAAGCTATGCTACCAACGGGAGCACCGTTCATAAGCTCATCGTTCATCCTTTGACGAGGGTAAATAAGAGCAGGAGGGATGTAAGTGCCCATGACATTCATTGCGCATACTACGGTCACGTGCTGCCCACACTCTGCACTGCTGAGTGCACCAACTTGCTTCCGACCTTTTGAAGCGTAAATTTTTTGACATTTCTTTTGGACCGTAGTCAAACCTGACTCATCCATATTAAATATATTTTCGAGAGGAAAGTTGTACTGCTCCAGAGTGTTAGATAGTGCATTGAAATAGGCTTGAATATTAGGCTTGTTAAAAGCCTGGGCTCTAGCTAATGATGTACTTTCTGGACTACGCAAAGAAATTCGTGGATTGCGCTTCAGGAATCCCCTCACCCATTTCCAACCTGCCATTTTTGTTTCACGATTGAAACGATGCTCTATTTTATTTTTTTCGGCTACTTCGAATACCATCCGCCGCAAATCTTTAGAGGTTAAACCAAAAAAACGTGTTTCCATATCAATAATATATCCTGCAATCTCCTCTTCGATGGCTTTAGAGAAAATTGCGGTTCGTCCTCCCAAATTACCCTTGGAACTGTCCTGTTTAGCCAAACGCCAATGTTCCCAAAAGTTGTTTTGGGAACATTGAAGGTCTTTGCAGCCAACTTAAAGCCCATACTGTGATCTTGTACGTTCTCAATAGCCTGTCGCATATCATGCTCGTCCCACTGTTGTCTTTTTTTGGATGCCATCTCTATAAATGGAAAAGAAAAACTACTAAAACAATATATTTATTTTGTTTATTTCAGTTCCAATGATGGACCCCTGGTCCATCATTGGGATCCGTTAAGTAGTCCATCATAGGCCATATTGCATAAATCAGATAAAAATCTTTTTTTGCTCTCCGCCATAACCTCAATTTTTACTCGCCAATCAACATGCAACAGTTCTATCAAGCTGTAGTAACAAAATCAGATTCTAAAACAAAAGTTATCTAACATCATGCCATGCTACTTTGTTATATCAATACATACTAATTTCAATTTATTTATTTATTTTCACAAAAACGGTTTAGATTCGCAAGAGCGCTTGTAAACAACTGACTATAAGCATCAATCAACCCAACCAATATGGTGGTAGTGTAATATGCGCGGTAAATTTGAAAATATAGCTAGTGGTCCATCATTGGCGGGGGTCCATCATAGGCACATTTCCCCTAGATATTAGAATGTGGGTTTTTTACGTAAAAAAGCAAACACAAATTTTGAGTATACGGAAAAAATATTTGAAATGATAGTTATAGATCTTTTAATTTTTTACAACTTTGTCATTTAACTTTTTTTTATTAGACTTCTTTAAGACTGCCAGAAATCGAGATAAAAGGTTTTTCATCGAACTATTATTTTTTTTTGTTTAAAAAATTCTTCTTCTTTTAATGCTTACCCATTAATGGATGTTCGCTTCTCTATCTCTAGCGGTATGGATCAATGTCTGAATATCTTATATACTCGTCCACTGCCTCAGGTTCCGCAGCCATGACATCCTCTTCCGTCCCAATCCTCTCTTACCTTCAATCTTGCCCTCGACTATTAGCTGAAGGAATTGATATTTATGGCCTCGCATTATTTGGTCAAGATATGCAATCTTTCGTTTCTTCACGATGTTAAAAAGTTCACGGTCTTTATTGATACGCCTGAGAATATCCTCATTTCTCACTTTGGCAATCCATGGTATCTTCAGGATTCTACGATATACCCACATTTCGAATGCCTCTAATTTGTTGATGTTTTTCACCTAAGTCTCCAACCCTCCATCCCGTAAAGAAGCACTGACCAAACGTAGCACCGCACAGGTCTCAGTCTAAGATCAAGATCAAAGTCGGTACATGTAAATACATTTTTAAATTTTATGGATGTACTTCGAGCTTGTTCAATTTGGCATTTTATTTTACCGTCCGACCACCATTCTTCATATAGCCATGTTCCTAGATATTTAAATTTTTCTACCCGTTCTATAGGTTTTCCATTAAATATATGTTACTCTAGATATTCTAAACGTATTCGCTTCCCTAGTGATAATCATCATCAGTTTTTTTGATGTTGATGTTTAATCCCATGTTTTGGCTATGTCCGCCTACTATATTAATTAGTTGTTGTAGGTCATCTATATTATCTGTAATCAGAACTGTGTCATCGGCGTAACGTATATTGTTGACCCCGACTCCATTGACTTTGGTTCCAATGTCTCTAGCTTCAAGTGACTCTCGAAAGATGGCTTCAGAGTATATATTAAACAGGAGCGGCGACAATATACAACTTTGACGTACTCCTCTGCGAATCCGAACTTGCTCAGTTAGACCATGATTTACTTTAACTTGCGCTTTTTGGTGCCAGGACAGATTTTCGATACAACGAATGTCTTTTTCGTCCAAATCCAATTTTTTAAGAAGCTGCATAAGTTTGTGATGTTGAACTTTATCGAAAGCTTTTTCGTAGTCTATGAAGCATAGACAAACATTTTTTCTTTGGTCATAGCAGTTCTGTACAAGGACCTGTGTTGCGACTAAGGCCTCTCTTGTACCTAACCCCTGTCTAAATCCAAATTGCGAGTCGCTTACATTATTATCACATTTTCTATATAATCTCTGATGTGTTATTCTTAGGAATATTTTTAGGGAGTGGCTCATAAGGCTAATTAGCCTATGATATGATAGAAGATCCAGTTAGACATTCTTCTGCATCGAGTTCTCTGGTCTGGTCTGGTCTATTGTCGTCAAAAAGTTTTTCTACATAGTCTTCCAATATCCTGTATTTCTCATGATCTTCTATAACTATCTGGTTGTACGGGGTTGGTTATTATACCCAGACTTCGTTTTTTAAATATACCAGCGGCTTCCTTTAATCTTTTATGGATGTTGAAATCATCGTGTCTTCGTTGCAGCTGTTCTATTTCGTTGCACTCGTTTTAAAGCCATTCATTTTTTGCAACTCTAATTTTTGATCTTATGAATCTCTGTAAGTCTCTGTACTCATTTATGTCCTTTTTTAGTTTTTTACGCTCATCCATTAAGAGCAAAATTTCATCGGTCATCCATTTTTGTTTTTTATTTCTAGATTTGAATCCTAGAACACTTTGTGAGGTATTTCTAAAAACACTTGCTATTTCTACCCATGATTTTGACGGGTCATCCTCTTCGACCGTGAACTCTACGACATATTTTATCAGGTTTTTGGATATTATCCTATATTCTATCCTATATATATATATATATATATATATATATATATATATATATATTATTCCTACCCCTTTTCTGTGATTTCTGTCCTGGTTTTCTGAATAATAGAAGACACCATTTTCGACGGGACATATTCCAGAGTCGGTTCCAATTTTTAAAGTTGTACGTAAGTTTAGTCTTTCTTCTAAGACATTCAATCAGTCCCCCCCGGAGATCCGATCGGGGGACTATTTAAGACTCAGGAAAATTTTGCTCGAATGTATCCATGTGGTTCTCTTGGGAAATATACACTAGGTGGTTTCCCGTTGCCTTCCTAGTTTTGCTTCAACCGCTCCTAACCTGGAGAACAGACGTTGTTTGCAGCCGCCCACTCTGGGTCAGACGCTGCGTGGGAATCTTCTTAGTTTCACCTTCATCACTTCGAGACCTTACCGGCATGGGTGGCCCTACCGATAGCTACGCTACCGCCGGCATCGTTCCCTGGATATAAGGTTACTGAGCCCTCTCACCAACGACATGGTTTTGATTCCCCTAGAGAGGGTTTCAAAAATTATCAACCAAGATTTATGTGCTGATGAATTATTATCTTTTAATACGAGGGCGGTTCGAATATAAGGTAACAAGCTTCACTGGTTACATATTTTTGGGATTTCTTCAGAAGGTTTTTTATCCTTGGACAACTCGGACAAACTCCTCCATCGAGCTTCAACTTCTTCGCGAGCTCTTAAGAGTTGATTCGGAGAGACGTTTGGAGTTTTGTCAAATCTTCATGAGGAGTTATGATGAAAATCGATTTTTTTTTCATAATTTACTAGTTTAAAGTTTTGTTTCCCACTATAATCTGGCCGGTCGGTAGTGAGAGTAATAAAAACGCGTGATCGGCTCATGGGATGCTAGTGGTACCTTTATATATATATATATATATATATATATATATATATATATATATATATATATATATATATATAACGATTCGTATTGGCTGAAGCATTGTCTGAGAAAGTCAAGTTCACACAGCTGCACGTTACATTAATTTACTATTATTATATTCTAAAAATCTTATATTAATAATTATTTGAAGCTCTTGTTTTATTATGTTATTTATTTACTTTGATAAAAATTAAAAATTGAACTACATTTCTAACATGCGCTTTTACAGTAAGAATTATGTGACTGTATAATAGCGCATGTTAAACATGTACTTTAGCTTTTATTATTCTTTAATATGTGGTATTACAGTTATGTTATACATTGACTATCCTCTATTTTAAAATAAATTTTATTATTAAAAGTGGCTGTGATCGATATTCATGGAACTAAATTTAAACTGTCTATTTATCAAGGTCGTTCATGTAACAGCTGCGAGAATTAGTTCTTATTTTGTAAAACATTTTGGTAGTTTCAAATCTTCCGCCTGGCTGTGGGCGTGACTTGAGGAAGCATGTCACATTCGAATGCACATCGCTTTACTATAATTGTATATGCCTTTTACAAATTCTTGTTGAGTTCATGACTCACTCATGTTTGTGCCTTTTTGCTGTTACGTCTTCGATTAGTTGCCTTTAAGTGTTTATTATCTGTTTTACAAATGGATGATTTGATGGCAATGCCACCACTATCATCTCCTAAAAAAAGGGTGCAAAGGCATCTGTCATTAGAGGAGAAAATAATGATTACAAATCTCTTCAAGGCAAATCTGCTACAAAACCCAAGCAAGACTAAATCTCAACACGTTGAATTTGTAGCTATGGCAACGGGTAAGTAATCAATGCAATTAGTCTACCGCATGTAAATTAATTCAGTAATAAAGGAGTAATTTGAGTTACCGTATTATTTTAAATATATAAATAAGCACATGGCTTAATATTACGTTATTATTTTAGGTTCAAGTAATGCATCAGTATATAGAGTCCTTAAAGAACACAAGGAAAACATTTGGACGGAACCTAAAGAATATTCTATACGATTAGAAGAATCGTACATTCTGTTTTCTTAATCAACGAATTGTGAACTGTCCAAAAAATAATGATGGCTATTGAACGGCATGAAGACTTGCCGACCTTAAAGAAAACTTTACTCGAATATTTTGTTCATTGCAGTTTCAAGGGCCGTTCTAGGATCTGTGTTTTGAAAGAAAAAAAAAACGAAATAATTAATTGGAGAAGAAGATTTCTAAGGGATATTAAAAAATTCGAGGAGGAAGGAAGAAAAATATATTATCTTGACGGGACTTGGGTGAATGCCGGTCACACAGTGAACAAAGTATGGACTGATACTACAGTCTTAAGTGCACGAGATGCATTTATCCGTGGCCTTTCAACGGGCTTAAAAAACCCGACGGGCAAAGGACAAAGATTAATAATCTTACATATTGGCTCCGAAAATGGTTTTGTAGAGAATGGTCTAGATATGTTTCAATCCAAGAAAACGGGTGACTATCGTGAGGAAATGAACTCAGATAGGTTCGAGGGTTGGTTTAAGGGAATTTTAAATAAACTTGAGGACGGATCAGTCATTGTAATGGACAATGTATCCTACCATTCCAGAAAATTAGACCAGTGTCCCACAAGTTCCACAAGAAAAGCGGACATACAACTGTGGTTAAGGGAACGAAATATTAATTTTGAAAACAATATGGTGCGGGCAGAACTATTGGCATTGTTTAAAGAGAATCGCCCATTAGTCCAAAGATATGTCGTTGATGAGATGGCCAAAGAGAAAAATGCAATTGTTTTACGTTTTCCACCTTACCATTGTGAATTCAACCCAATTGAACTCATATGGGCACAAATCAAGGGTGAGGTGGCAAGGAAAAACACAATATTTAAAATTAGTGATGTCCAAACTTTATTTACTAAAGCTTTAAATAATGTTACCCAAACCAATTGGAGTAAGGCAATCCAATATGTCCGCTTTTTTCGAAATAAAATGTGGGACATTGATAATTTAATGGAAAAACAAGTGGAGCCTCTAATAATAAATTTAAGAGCTGATTCGTCCTTGTCAGAATCAGATTCCGATTTAGATTAAAATAAAAATTCATCCGCCCTTATATCCCTCTCAACCACCTTTTTTGAAAACAAAGAATTTATTCAGGAAAGGACCTTGTGTTGTTTATAAAGATTATTATTATTATTTATATCGTTTTGTACGAATTTACTTTATAACCTTTGATACGTATTTGAATAAAACATACAGCACGACATTTCTTTCTTAGATATTACTTTACAGTATTAGGTACCCTTACATTTTTATTTAATATACCATAAATTTGAAAAACTGTCTAGCTATTTAAGGTTAGGGAAAATAAAATTACGGTTAAAATAATAATTATATATATTTATAGATACTTTTAAAAAAATCAAGGCAACGTGTGAAATATGTAGGTATAACATTTAGTAGTGTTGAAAGTTATGGATAGGTAATCGTGATTATTAGGTTTTATATTTATAAATGAAATACACAGTGGTTAACATTCATATATTAAGTCTTTATTTAAAAGACTACGTTTTCGAGAAGCAACCTCACGCTTGAAAGAGTCGGTTTATACTAACTGAAAAACTAATAATAAAATATTTACCATGAGGTCTAAACCTCTTCTAAGAATCGTAAAATTACAGATGTTTTACTAAAATATATGCATTACTCCGAAAAGTAAAAAGAGTCCTTTGTGTGACCCATGTGTCCGGGGTCTAAAATATCTTTCAACTAAATGTTAAGTTTCCTTAAACATAAAATCTAAGCATAATGTTAAAATGTTAAAAAAAAATAATTTGTAAAATAGGATTCAATTTTGCTCAGAGAAATTCAACACGCCCCCTCAAAAATGAATCCCTTACATAAAAACAAACTTGTAAAAATACAGTCTACATAATAGTATTTTACAACTAAAATCCTAAGTATTAAGTACTCCATACATTTCTTACAATATTATCTTTACTTGATCAAAAACCGTAATGACCCTTCTCTCAACGTAGTCCATCAACTTATATGACTCTACCTGGTCCAACATTTGTTGCTTAAGGGTTTAAGGGAAAACCCAACATCTTTTGAGAAAACCTTACCAGACCAATTTACAATAGTGTTACAAAAAAAATTCTTAAAAAAACTATTTCAAGTCAATTTTTGTTCTGAACTCCATAAATTTTGCCCCTGTCAGTGATTTAGTCAATACATCGGCTATCTTCTGATCTGTAGGCATATAAATTAATTTGATTAGTCCTTTTTCTACTTTATCACGATAATAGTGATATTTTATATCGATGTTTCGATCTTTTGTGAAGCAATTCTTATGCATCCATTGTTATCTTCATATATTATTATAGGACCTGATATAATTATTTTTATACTATCTGCTAGTGATCGCAACCACAGAGCTTCTCGTGCAGCCTCATACAAAGCCATATATTCAACTTCTGGAGTAGAGCCTGCCACGGAAGTCTGCCGCTTCGTAGCCCAACAGATAGTACAATTTTCGTATAATTTAAAAAGATAACCCGTCGTACTTTTTCTATCATTATTATCACCCGCCCAATCAGCATCAGCATATCCACTTATTATATTTTTATAATGACTTCTAGTATATACTAATTTTAAATCGATTGTGCCCTTTAAATATCTTAAGATTCTTTTTAAATATTGCCATAATTTAATATTATTTTTGTTCATATATCTACTAACAATATTGACTGAAAAACTCAGATCTGGGCGAGTACAAATCATTAAATACATCAAACAACCAATAATACTTCGACATGGCTTATTACAATTTTTATCTAAATTTAAAGCTCCATAATCTATTTTGTTTTCAAGAGGACTATTTTCTGGATCACAATCTTGCATCTTAAATTTTTCTAGAACTAATTTTACATACGCACTTTGATCTAATGTTATGACTGACTCTGTTCTGGAAACTCTTATACCTAGAAATAATCTTATTTCTTTAAGATCTACCATTTGAAATTTATGCATTAAATATTCTTTTAAACTATTCATCGTATCTTTATTCAGAGTGGCAATAACAAGATCATCAACATATAGTACGACATAAATATTTCTGGAAATATCCCCCAAATCTAAGATATAAATGCACCGATCTACTGGAGAATTTTGAAAATTCATTGATTTTAAAGTTTTGTCAAATACCTCAAACCAACACCGGGCTGCCTGCTTCAAACCATAAAGTGCTTTGTTTAATTTACAGACCTGACCCTTTTTACATTGAACGCCCTCAGGTACTCTCATAAAAATTTCTTCTTTTAATTTGCCATTCAAAAATGCTGTTTTTACATCCATATAGTGTAGTAACAGATTATTCTGATTGGCAAAAGCGACAATGAATCTAAAACTAGATATTCTAGCAACTGGCGCAAAAGTTTCGTCATAGTCTACCATAAATTCCTGACTAAAACCTCTTGCTACTAAACGAGCTTTATATTTACAAGGACTACCAAATTCATTATTCTTAATTGTAAATACCCATTTACAGTCTACAATATTTGTATCAGTAGGTCTTGGTACTAATGTCCAAGTATTATTTGTATCAAGTGAATTAAGTTCACTTTCAATAGCTTGTTCCCATTGAACTCTATCCGGCCTATTTTTAATTTCATCAAATGACTTCGGTACAGCACTTATTATTATTTGAGCTGATAACATACATTCTTCTGGACTACCAGATTCATCATATGATATTTTAGGAAGACCTCTGATCCTTTCACTCCTCCGACGACTGGCGTCAAAATCACTACTTTCTATTTCTAATCTTGGAAATTTATTTCTGGGATCACAGAGTACATCTGATTTCTCATTATCAGATTCATTACCTGGTTTATCATTACCAGTTTTACATACACTATCTGATTTCTCAATATCAGATACATTATCTGATTTATCATCATCAGATTTATATACACTATCTGATTTCTCAATATCAGATTTTTTGAAACTATCTGGTTCATCATTACCAGATTTATTTTCCATCACTGAAAATTCAAATGAATCAGTTTCATCTGCGGAACCCTTATTTGTTCTGTCAGATTTTATACCTGGCCGAGACACCATATAATTTGTCTCGTCCACAATAACATCCCTTACAACGGCATGTTTATGAGATTCTACATCCCATACTCTGTAACCATTTGGTTCATAACCAACCAGTACACCTTTCCAAGATTTATTATCGAATTTAGTTTTATTGAGTTTATCATGTACATATACAGTAGAACCCAATAGTTTTAAATATTTAAACAAAGGCTTTTTGCTATGCCACAACTCATAAGGTGTCTTCATTATTTTTAATGCTCTACTCGGAATAATATTTATCAAGTAAGTTGCTGTTAAAACTGCATCACCACAGAAAACTTTATCTAAACAAGATCCAGCTATCATTGACCGAGCTTTTTCTGTAATTGTTCTAACCATACGTTCAGCAGCGCCATTTAATTGAGGAGTTCGCGGAACTGTTAAATGATAAGTTATGCCTTTATTTTTACAGTAATCTTTCATATCATTTGATAAATATTCTCTACCGTTATCTATGTATAAGTAATTTAATTTGAGATTGAAATGTGATTTACTTTTCGCGACAAAATCTTTAAATACTGAAAACACCTCTGATTTATGTTTAAGCAAATATACTACACAATAATGAGTATAATGATCAAGAAATAAGACAAAATAATTTTTTTTATCATTTAGTGCCGTCGGAGTGATTGGACCACATACATCAGAATGTACAATAAACAATGGTTTTCTTACATGATCTCGATTTTTAACTTTATTGAAAGGTAATCGAGTTTGCTTGCCATTAATACAAGCTTCACATATCTTATCAATCGGATTAATTTCTTTTATTTCTTCGAAATCGTCTATGATATTATGTATCTTTAATTTTACAAATTTATCCTTACTTATATGACCTAATCTCTTATGCCAAATGTCATAATTTATTTTCTTATTGTCGAGTATTTTGACGACAGAATTTATTTCGTAATTTTCAATAGTAAAGTTTATTTGCGTCAAACTATTTAGTGGCTTACCTTGCATGATAAGTGTACCATTTTTACTTATCTTTACTCCATGCTGATCGAACAAGATGACAATGCCTGACTTTTGGAGCTTGGAAACCGACAGTAGATTGTATGGGACTTCTGGACTGTAAAGAACTTCTCCAATTGTCACCTTTACGTCTTTGTTGGTTGTCACATTAATTGAACCTCGTTTGGTTGCTGAAATGTACTGCTCGCTCTTGGCAACCAAAATTTTAATTGTTGTTTCAAGTGGCTCAAATGTTCTGGCGATGTCTTCTCTGTTTATAATATGATCGGATGCTCCGGAATCTAGCAAGAAAACAATTTTATTTTGATTTGTTTCAATTAATTTATTTCCACCAGCCATAAAAGTGATAGCTTGCGAATTCGGTTTCACTGATTGAGCAATTTGAGCAGCCTTAGTTGTTTTTCGTTCGTTGTACTCTTGGTTTTTCTTAAAGTAAATGCAATCTCTTCTTATATGTCCTATGCGGCCACACTGATAGCATTTTGTTTTATTTTTACTTTTAAAAGAGTTTTTAAAATTCTTGGATGGTTTGTGACCATTCTCAAATTTTGATTTTTCATTATAATTTGATCTCCGGAAGGGAAACTTCTTTTCACTCGATTTATCACTATTTTCGGCAACTAATATTTTTGTACTAGTATCACGATTTTGTCCTTTCACTTTAATTTCATGATTCAATAAACGGATTTTACAAAGTCTAAATCTAGTTGATCTTCACGTAATGTTTCGATTGCAATAGACACTGCTTCATACGATGATGGAAGTGTTTTTAATAAACTAAGTACTTTACCTGCTTCATCTATTATTGATCCAGACGCTAGCAGATCATTTACGTACGTATCAAAAATTGAAAAGTGTTCTCTTAGTGGCATATCAGGCGCTAATTTTAATTCTGAAAGTCTTTGATTCATCATCATTTGTGTTGGAAGACTTTTTCGATCATATACAGAATCTAATTTTTCAAAAATATTCTTAGCATATGTCACATCCGTAAAATGAAGCAGCGAGTCCGCCAAAAGCGAACCGACAATACTATGGGCAACGCCATTCTTTTTATTCCATTTATCATTTGGAAACACAGGAATTTCTTCGTCAATAATGCTGAGTATATGGTGCTCTCTTCTTCCAAATACTATAATTCTGTCCATTAAAAGGAGTTATTCCTCTTTGCGAATTTAAGTTCGAATTTGTCATTGTGTCGAATTATCTCAATTCACTCACAATAAAATAATTCACTTAATATATCTTCTATTTAAAATATTTTTTATACACACACTACAATTATCACTTAATTGTGGAATGTCTAACAAGTACTTTTACAAGATTGATTCGATCGATTATTATTTAAGTTCACTATTTTCACGATTTAATTATTCACGTTATCTGGGCCCATAACCTGTTGAAAGGTATGGATAGGTAATCGTGATTATTAGGTTTTATATTTATAAATGAAATACACAGTGGTTAACATTCATATATTAAGTCTTTATTTAAAAGACTACGTTTTCGAGAAGCAACCTCACGCTTGAAAGAGTCGGTTTATACTAACTGAAAAACTAATAATAAAATATTTACAATGAGGTCTAAGCCTCTTCTAAGAATCGTAAAATTACAGATGTTTTACTAAAATATATGCATTACTCCGAAAAGTAAAAAGAGTCCTTTGTGTGACCCATGTGTCCGGGGTCATAAAACAGAGGTACGACTTACTTTTCCTTTTCTAAAATATCTTTCAACTAAATGTTAAGTTTCCTTAAACATAAAATCTAAGCATAATGTTAAAATGTTAAAAAAAAATAATTTGTAAAATAGGATTCAATTTTGCTCAGAGAAATTCAACAAGTAGTTAACTAAGTGAACGAAGATTTTAATGTATGAATGCTATGCAATTGATAAACAAAAGTATTATTCATATAATATGATATTAAAATAAAGTATTTAAAATTCAAATAGAAAGGTTAGTTTGAAAAAAGCATTTAAAATTCAATTCAAATTTGCCACTAAATGCCTTTTAGTGTTGTGTATGGTGTGATTCAGGCTTACAATTTGTCTCTCGTGCACTATGCACGTGATTACTCTCTGTAATGAGCGGCCATACTACAGATCGTGTCAAAACACACCACAAAAATGAACGATCCTTATATATTGAATCTGAATGTAAGAAAAAAGACGGACCAAATAATATCTCTCGTGTTTCATAAAAATCTGTTCAATTAGGAAAACTATCAACGGATTTTCCTCCTAAAAGCTTTACAGCCTTCATATTCTGTCATATTTATTATTTTAATCCGCGTTGAAAGTATTTATATAACGAAAATCCGGTAGGATGTCTTTTTCGTGTTTACGTTTTGTCATTTTGCAACGAATTTATGAATACTTTTCCGTGATTTTTTTAAATAAAATTTTTACCACAATTTCGTTCTACTTTTTATACCCTAATATGATGACAAATATAAACCCCATCAGTTAGCTATTAAAGCAATGAACGTTATCAAATTTATGTTTTCAATATGAAGATTGATTATTTTTGTTTTCCTGTGTAAATGCGAAATTAACTAAATTCTACAACAACACGCACCATATTGCTTTCAAATTAAAATGGTTTATCATAAAAATCATGGTGTATAGAGACAAGCTGTGTTCTCGCGCACGACCAATGAAAAAACCATCCAAAACGCCACCTTATTGGAAATGCAGCCATCACAAGACTGCGCGGATTTAGATGTTGGATGCTATGATGACACAATTACATTCATTTATTGTTTGTTTGTTTTTTTTTCACGTCAATCAATGTTTGATTTAAGAAAATATAAAATTTGAGTTTGAGCTAAATAATTTAAAATAATATAACTGTCTAGGTTATTATTTTCAAAACAACAATATTATGATTGCATGGCAATATGGCGGTGTTTCGGAAGTGCGTAGAACAGGTCGAAAATTGTTATACATATAAAATATAGTTTTTCTATTTTCTTCTACTGATTAATAGACGGCGCTAGTCGAATTCACATCACGATATTCAAAGGAGATATAATGCAATATACGACGAGTTATTAGCCAGGAAAGTAGTTGGTTTCTTTCTTGAAAAACGTCTGAATACATTTTAACGTTTAACTGATACAAAATTACGAAGTTAATGATAAAAATGGACGAACCAAATAACTGTAATTGTCAAATTGAAGGAAAGATATTAAAACATTATATAAAACGATGTACAAATTGTAAACATTCTTTTGTTGCTGTAGATGACCGGCACCCAGATCGTCCTGTGACTGTTTCAACTCCGGAAACAATCAATCAAAATGTACGTGCAGATCGTCGGATGAACATCCTTATGGTGTTATAAATAAAGAAACAAAAATCTGACTCCTGATCAAAAGCGCTGGCGTCAGCGGGTCTTCTCAGATTTCCTTGAAAGCTTAGAAAAACTATCTGCTTTGAAAGGGATCCGATTTGAGTCGATGGCAAATCAAAAAATAACAAAACTCCTAAAGGTACTTACTGAATAAGACTTGGTAAATGAAAAAAAAACGTATGGAGATTAAACACCCAAATTAGAACTGAAGACTTAAACAGAGTTGCTGTGAAACGATTTTTGTATTTGTCAATTTCTTCGGCAATAGATGTACTAGAAACAATTGTAATATTAATTAATAGTGTACTGAATAATGACAAAAAATTCATAAATTCCGATGATTTTTAGGTATCTATTATAAAACGAATTCACCTCGTATATATTATTACTCATCGGGTTTTAAATTTAAGTACGACTCATCAATTTGATGTTTGATGATGATCAATTCAAAAACGTTTTTGTGAGAACAAACATTATGAAACACAAAAATTTTATCTAGTTGTAGTTCAGAAATAAAAAAATTTCGTTAATAAGGGTGTTTCGCAGCTGCTATAATTCAATCTTATGGTTTAATTTTAAGTGGATTTTCTGACATCGTAATCAGCCGCTTATTTATATTGCAGAAAGTAAGTACGAAGTTTATGGGGTTGTGTTCTTCTTAATTAGCTAATTATGCATAACACAGTGTATACCTATATTGTACACGCGGCGAACTTTCATTTACCGTCGAAATAAACACGCGGCTAATTAAAAGTTATTTCACTAGTTAAACTCGTCTACTCGATGGGGTATTAATTTTGATGAAAGTTTCCCGTTTTAGATTGTGTCGGATGTACGAATTCACGAATTTATTTCATAATTTTCATATTAAAACATTTCGTTTCAGTTATTTATTATAAAATAAGCCTACTAAAGCCTAAACGTCAAGTTTTGTTAACAAGACAAATTTACTGAAAAAATCATCATCCAGAATTTTTAATAAACTTTGGTCTTATATCTAGTCACTTATTTCATCAATTCCGTATTTCTAAAGCGCTCGTTGCTAAATTTCAGAATTCCAAAGTATCTGTTACCAAAATTTTGCACTTCTGAAGTACCAGTTGCTAATAATCACATTTGTAAAGTGCTTGTTGCCACAATTCACAATCATTTACTTTACGTAAATATCTTTTGCCATAACGTACTGTTTTTAAAGTGTTCAAAGCCACAATTTACGATTCTAAAATATCTGTTGTCCCAATTTACTATTTCTGAAGTGAGTGAGTCTTTTGTAATACTCTCATTATTCCGGATTTGTATCAGGAGTGAGTGAAATATTGCTTTTGAAAGACATGTATGTGACTGTATTAGCTCTGCTGGAATACCGCTATTGATTTCTTCTAATTACTTCTTCCGTGATATATAGTGTTAGCTATTCTATACTTTTCTTGATTTTCTATTAAAGTTAAATCATCAGCATATGTTATTATTTGTTTTGATTCATTAACGGTACTTCCATTGAACAATAACTCTGAGGGTCCTTCAACTTATCTTACTCTTCTTCAATTTCTTGTTTCTTAGACCTTTTGATATATTAATATATCTGAATGTTGTTGATTTTAGTTCTATTCTGTTTCAAAATTATAATTTATATCAATAGAAATAAGCAGATTGTCAGTGTCAATATCATATTTTGATAGACTGAAAGAGAAGTCGAAACGTCAACATCTATCTTTCTTTGAAAAACTATCAAAAAAAAACTAATTTTGAAACAGAAGAAACCTAAAATCAAAAAAATTTGGATCCATTTATATACATATATATATATATATATATATATATATATATATATATATATATATATATATATAAAGGCATTTTCTATCTATTCAGGTAATAAAAAAATATCCTGGTCTTTCTTTATTAGAATCTCGGTGAAGGACATGACCAATAAAAATTAATATTGGTCGCAAATTATTGCTAGAAACTAAATTCGGACCATTTCGACGAAATTCCAAGATGCATGATTTGCGAAATTTATCAATGCAAAGGTGAAAACAATGTAACGGATTATTGAGATGATTACTGAGCAGTTATTTTTCCTTTCATTCTCGCTCAACCATAATAGCTATGAAAGTTGAATTGGCACCCAAATTTTATGTACAACAGATGTTCTTCTTTATTTATCGAGAACAGATATTAATACATATTACCATTATGCAGGTGCTACAGCTGAATTTGTTCTAATTTTTAATGATTTATTTGATATTTGTAAATCTCGTAATAGATTGGCACAATAAATATTTTAAAAACCACTTAGCTCAAGAACAAAATATATAATTGCATCAATTTATTATTTTTAAAACTGCCTTAAAACATATATTTCAAAATATTTGTAGTAATGTGAAGAGCCATGATGGGGAGAATTATGCTGAAAAGAAGTAAGAATGCTTATCGTTTGAAACGTATATGAGCATGATTTCTCTCTGAATCTTGAAGGTACAATTATACATAATTTCGAATAATGATCTTAAATCTGAATGGATATAATTATGGAGTAAACGGTTGATTGGATTGTATAGTGATAAATTGAAAAGTGTCGAATAAGCATTAAGAAAACGAATGACAACATCAATAGTGACAATTCCAAATCAGATAATACTTCGAATGGCTAATGAAGATGATGATAGAAAACAAAAGGGGAAAAGTGATGGTTATTTCATAAAATACGTGAGAACAATTTGTGTGCTGCATTTACTACTACTACCATCACACTCGCTATTACACTGTATGACGACTGTTTCGATGTTCTGTAGTTTTTAAGTGTTTTGTACAAAACAAAGATATTACCGCGTACAATTTGATTTCAGATGATCGAATTAGTGATTCACTAAAGGCATTGAAAAAAATATGCAATTTGATCCATTTGGTCGAAAGATACAAAAAACTACAGGAAGAGGTGATTCATGAGATATCAACTGTTTTTGTTATTTGTAATAACTGCAAATCATCAATGAATCATTTCTTGAAGTAAATACTAGCTATCATTACTCAGAACATTAGAACAACTTCCAAATTCAGTGGTAAGTTCAATAATTACTCATCTTGTACTGGATATTGTGAACAATTTGAAATTTTTGTATCTCTTAGATAAACCCCAACAAATTGGTATTGTGTGTTACATATCACACAATTTGATTTGAACTATACGACGATGTATTGATAACTTGGTAGCCTAGACTAGTTCCATGCATAAATAAAATATTGCGTTACCATAGCAACGAAAATATCTTATTAAATGTGTTAATGTTAAGTTTTACGTCAAACACTTAACACCAGAGTTATGCAATAAATTGAAAGAAAAAATATGTTCACCGAAATTGTGAAAATCGAAAAATTGGATTATCGAGCCAAGTTCATCTACGATTTTTTTCTCGGGATTCTTGTCTTAATAAATACATCAAAAACAATTTGAGATAATTCCATAGAAACTCTATGTTTAGATAGATGTTTAAATGAGTGAATTTTGAAGTATATCTATTCTGTCGTAAGAGTTTTCATTCAGTGTCTTAGTTCTGTCTGAGAAACTTGGAATAACTTTACCTTCAACTCCAAGTAGAGTACAAGGATATGCACATAGCTTCTCAACTCAGATACAGAAAATTCAGGAAAAACGAGTCAACATTTGTCCATACTTTTATCCACTACATGTGTTCATTAAAAATTGAAAATCGTCTGCTCCCGATTTTTCCAGGTTGGTTTTCACATTTTTCCAGTCGAAATTTCGTCAATTTACTATCACCCTTCTATTATGATCAATATTAATTTTAGAAAATACATGTATAATACAACAACCAAATTTTTTTAGTTTAAGTGATTCTTCGCTCACTGCTGTTTTTGAGAGTCTCCAAAAATTTTCTATCTAGTCTTTTTACGATAAGCAATATTATTCTAAATCTATCTATCCTTTAGGATAAGCAATAATATTCTCCCCTAATTGTGACGGGAAATAATGTTGGGAATCTTTCATTAGTGCATCGAGATTACGCGAAAAAAATTGCTATTTTCAAGTTGTTTTATTGGAATTTATTGAAAAATAAATAAAATTGATTGATTTGGACATAAGAAAAATTATCGGCTTGACAGTCAAAGAATAAATTTACGTCATATTTATGAAATTTCTGTGCCAAATGGAATTGACGGAAAGGGACACAAAAATGATTGGCAATGCGGTCAACGTGTTAATCATGGAATTACTCATATTTATGACGCTTTAAGACGATATAATTGAATTTTTATTTGGAAATTTAAGGAAAAGGCATGAAAATGATAAAATTTGGCATAAAAAATGATTTGCATGAAAATAATGGAAAAATAGGATTTTGAAACAATTTTTATTTGAGAAAATTAACAAATTTTTATCAAAAATTTGAACGGAAATTTGAATTCCAACAGAAAATTTTTTTAAAAATAGAAAACAAAATCGGGATAGTGAATCGAATAATAGAGGTAAAAAATTATTTCTTCTTCTTCTTGTAGTAGGACGAGGTCCTGTCAGGTCTGTCATCAGCCCTCTTGTGACGCCGATGTCAAGCTATCGTACCAGCGTTTTGGGGGCCTACCGATTGGGCGTCTTGTGTCTGGTTTCTGTGTTTTGGCCCATTTGGCAATCCGTTCTGGAGCCATTCGTTCTACATGGTCTCTCCATTGTCGGCGTCTTGCACTTACCCATCTAAAGACATCCGCCTAGGGTGGTTGATGGGTGGATTGAGTAGCCCAACGCTAACAGAACTGTCACATTAGCCTCGGAAAAATTATTTAATTATTAATTTATAAATATATGTAAAAACTTATGGTATACATGTTGATTGGTTGATTGTACAATGAATCGACACTGAGGACATACAGACAGCAGCCGAAAATTTGTTGAATGAACATATCACAAAAGTAAAAGTCCTTGAAAAATACTATGAAGATAAGAAGAATATTCACATTGAGAAATCCAAGGTATGTACTACTACTATTACCACACTCACTATTACACTGTCTGACGCCTGTTTCGATGTTCTTCGTTAGTCTCTATGTATTTTGTACTAAACAAAAATATATTACCGAGTATAATTGGATTTAAGATAGTCAATTGATTGATTTAGTAAACTCACTAAAGGCATTGAACAAAATATGTAATTTGATCCATTTGGACTATTTCTTGAAAGAAAGTCTATCATTACTCAGATTGAATTAGAACAACTTCCAAATTCAGTGGTAAGTTCATTAATTACTCAACTTGTACTGGATACTGTGGACAATTTAAATTTTGGTATCTCTTAAATAAATCCCAACAAATCATGTGTTTTTATATGAAGCCCTGTAGTGATGAAAAAGCTACTTTCGAGTAGATAAACTCAAATATTTGAGATTCCTAAAAACCTCTTCGCTTTTCTTAGGTGATGGGATGTTAAAAAATGTTTTTAAAAAATTTAAATTCTAAAAATCTATCCCCACTTTCATGAAAAAATTCAAGGCATTTTTTTTGTAAATTAGTTTTTCCTTGTCCTTGCAGAATGGAGTACCCAATAGATTCCTTGCTTCGGGTAATTCATCAGTGTTAATGTTTGTTTCCTGTTTTAATTTTTTTAGTGGAATCTCAATATCAGTGACATTCTTAGAACATTTTTCTTATTGGTTATAAGAGAGTCTCACTCTTGGAAGCACTTAAAGTTTCAGATGAGTGTAATAATTCAATTTAGGAAAATTTAGATGAAACGGGTCTTTCAGACTGATGTAAAATACAGAATATGCAATAAATATGCATATTGATGAGTATGATATACACAAGCTAAATGCTTTTAAAAGGTTGACAATATCTAATTCTAATGAATGAATCACGTCAAGAAATGCGGCCTCCCTTATTTCTTCATTTTTCTTCCGATCGAGTATGTCCTGTTATTGATCTCAAAGGGACATGTGCGATATTCAGGATGTAGTAAGATGGGCATGAAGCCATAGAAGAGAATGGCGAGACTATGTTGACAGAATGCCAAATGAACGGTTAGCAAAAATTGCAAAGGAAAAGAAACCAGACACATCTCGACCTCCTGGACGACCACCTAGAAGGTGGTATGAAAGCTGGTCCTCAGCATCTCAACTACTCCTGGCAAACCCTTGATGAAAATACAGGACCTAGTCCTAATCTGAGATGAAGGAGAAGAAGAAAAAAATGAATCTGTTAATGTAAAACAGTCGATTAAATTTAGATTCTGGTCCACATTTCTTAGAAGCACATTTTAAGCATTCTCCAAAGCAACCATGGCATCTTAAATTCATGCAGTCACAAAAATCCATTTCTAATTTATTTTCATAAGATGTTGACGGCATTGCCGCGTCAAACGGGATCGATGTTCCTCGTGGAAGAATGTCGTTATTTTTCTTCAATTTGTACACTAATGTCTCTGGATGGCGACAGATTTGCGGAACCATATCGAAATGGGTTTTTTTCATTTATTTCAATCGGTGTCTTATACTGATTCGATGTCGGTAAAATTGCGGATTATGTTCTTTCTTCTTGTATTTTAGTTTGTGAACCATTTTGACTAGATGTCAGTTTGTGGTTTAGTTGTAAGTGGATATAGATATGGAGGGCTAACGTTTTCACTGGATCCATTGGATATTAGCGGGATTGCGGAATTATACCGAGACATCTTAACTAGACATAATTTTTTCCTTGGAGATTTATCGTTATTTTCCTCTTGCAGTATTAAATGGGATGTTCCTCGTTGAAGGTTATCGTTATATTTCCCAATCTGCACAATAGTCTCTTTTCTATGGATGTTGTTGGCTTGTAGCGTCGAATCGAAACGGTCTTTCTTCATTTATTTCAGTTGCTGTCTCATTTTTACTCGATTTTAGTAAACTTGTGGTTTGACAGTAAACCTCAATGTTGTCAAATTTTACAATTAATGTTAATTATATGGACGCATGTTACGTTTCACAAATATTTATTTATAAATCATAATATAATTAAAATCATAATGAATCTGGCTTTTGTTCTCACTAAATTTGGCCATTTTATCGTATGTTTATTGTTTGACTATTTGGATATTTTTCAAGTGACATATTAGTCTTATCTTTTTCATTCCATAGGGGAGTATCAGTGGAGTAACGCAACCTTATTTGTTAATAAATCGATTAACTTTTTACAATATAAAATAGTAGATTTCGTACGAAGGTAGAGCAAAGACAAAAGTAGCTAGTTGCATTGAAAATACAGGAAAAAGATTTACCAGAAGAAGTTTATATTTGTGGATCTCATTTCAAAGTAGACAATTTTCAATGGAGGAAAATCCTGAAAAAATATTTTTGTAAAAGAATGTGTGATTGATGAAAGAATTCGCTTATTTACAGAGAATATTGTTTTCGGGCAAAAAGTTATGTTAAATTTGGCGATATTAAAACAGGTACTTCTTGGCAGTGTTTAGACTCAACATCTGAAAGGTATTTATTGTCAGTTGGAAAAATGTTGTTAATGCATACTTATTGCTGATTTTGTATTTTACATCAGTCTGAAAGATCCGCTTCATCCAAATTTTCAGAAATTTAATTATTTCACTCACCTGGAACTTTAAGTGCTTCTGAAAGTATGAATAACTCTTGTAACCAACAAGAAAAATGTTCTTGTTGGTTACAGCAACAGTTCAGTAGTTCTGATTTCGATACACCGATGATGGTCAAGAAAAATATGAGTATTCTGAAAAATAGAGTGACTCTCCAAAGAAAATCTCTCTTCAAATTAAATTCAAAATCTGTGAAAAAATAGGTTTTACGGAAATTATTGATAAATTTGCCACTCACAAAGCCAGAAATATTATTTTATAATTAGGTAATTATAATGATTAGGTACCTAGTCTAGTTTGTTTTTTATTTTGATAAAGTATTTGGTTGATATTATATAAGCTGGCCAAAAAAATGAAGTTTTCAAATTTTATTTGCATTTTTTCTCATGAATCACTTCTTTACAACGATTGTGACGTAGGAATATGATAAAAATACATAAAAATACGTAAAAATCTAATCTATTTTTTCCTAAAAACTGAAAAATGACAAAACTGCAGCATAACTATCAATTTAAAGGCATGTGACCTTGAACAGAAAAAGAATTTAGCCATCGGCGCTTGATAATACAGTGAAGGTTGTAAATTTCATCAAGTCGCAGCCTAAGCAATCCCGACTTTTTGCCATTCTGTGCGATGAAATGAATGAAAGTGCTGTCAAGATTGTTTGGGCTTGTTGATGAATGTTTTTGTTGTAATTTGTAAATATTCTTCCACGAAGAACATCGATCCCGTTTGACGCCGTCAACATCTTATGAAAATAAATTAGAATTGAATTTTTGTGACTGCATGAATTTAAGATGCCATGGTTGCTATGGAGAAAGCTTAAAATTAGCTTCCAAGAAATGCGGACCAGAATCTAAGTTTAATCGACATTTTACATTAACAGAATCATTTATTTACATTTTGAAGAGGTTATCACAAACCCTTTGATGAAGTAAAAATCTTAATTATGTTTTCTAATTGTTTTGAAGAAAAATGTTTACATATATGTTTGACATTGAGGTTATGTAGATTATTCTTTCATATAAGAAATACATGAATTTTTTATCGATCTGGCTTTGTAAATACTATTTGGGAAGAGGTGATTCATTCATTAGTATTGGATATTGCCAACCTCTTTATTGCAATTTCTGTATTTTACAACAATGTCTGAAAGAGCCGCTTCATCTAAATTTTCCTACATTGAATTACTACACTCATTTGAAATTTTAAGTGCTTCTAAGAGTAAGACTAACTCTTGTAACCCACAAGAAGAATGTTCTAATAATGTCACTAATATTGAAGTTCCAATGAAAAAGAAACAGGAAACAAACATGAATACTGATGAAATATCCGAAGCAAGGGACCTATTGTGAACTCAATTTTGAAAGGACATTGGGGTAGCAAAAAACTAATTTAATGAAAAAATGCATCGAATTTATTCATGAAAGTGGAGACAGATTTTTCAAATTCATCAAAACTAGTTTTCAACTGTCATACGATTTAATTAGTTAGTAATTGCTTAGCTGCTTACAAAACTCTACAGAATGTTGTTATTGAGTAGAGATTGAGTTCACTAATTCAAACAACTGACGATCTTAACTCAAATTATACTCGATAATATTTTTTTTATTTGTACAAAATATATAGAAACTAACAGAGAACATAGAAACAGGAGTCAGACAGTGTAATAGTAAGTGTGGTAATAGTAGTAGTACATGTCTTGGATTTTTCAATGTGAATATTCTTCTTATCTTCATAGTATCTTTTGAGGACTTTTACTTTTGCGATATGTTCAATTAACAAATTTTTAGCAGCTGTGTGTATGTCCTCAGTGTCGATTCATTGTACAATCAACCAATCAACATGTATACCATAAGTTTTTACATATATTTATTGAAATTAAATATTTACCTTTATTATTCAATTCACTTCCCCCATTTGTTTTCTATTAGCATCTTCATTAACCAATCGAAGTATTATCTAATGTGGAAATTTTCAATATTGCCATTCATTTCTTTAATGCTTCTTTGACACTTCTCAATTTGTCACTGTGCAAT